>NC_136488.1:105829126-106339126 GCF_053919585.1 Euprymna scolopes
TGTCGATTAAATGTCTTTTAATAAAACTGCTTTCTAATGAGGAAACTTTGGCAATAGAAGGGTTAGATTTTCCTACTTAAAATATTACTCATCCTCCAAATATATCAATAGGATAAGCCATTAAAATAAATAAGTTAACATGAATCAATACTTATAAATGATTGGTGAAACATAATAAGGTATCTATATCTATATTGTGATAAAAAAGCGGGAAAAACAAGAAAGAGACTGCCACTACTTTATATACACACACACACACACACACACACACACACACACACACATATATATATATATATATATATATATTGGATAGATGTTACGAACATATCTTTTAATATATACGTGTATAGGTGCGTGTATTAATATCCACACATTTAGATGTTTGTGCATACATATATTTATATATGTAACACATTCATGTGTTTCACACACACACACACACACACACACACACACATATATATATACGCACACATTTTAAGCACTAAAAATAAAAAGTAATGCTTGGACGTGTTGATTTGTGTGAAAAAAAGTATTATTTTATATTGCTGTCGAATGTTGATACGGGACGGGCCGGGACTTAGGTCTATAGGAGAAGTTATTTCTCGCACCTTGGAAGGGCGAGGCTATGTTCGGAAAATTATTGTTGGCAGATGGAGATTTTGATCTTTTGATCTGTTCCGAAAAAGTTGACATGGTCGATATAAACCCGTGATATAGGGGTGGGGAAGGATACATGTTGAAGGAGTGTAGGATACCTGGTGTGTGTGGGAGGGGGCTTTTGGTTGAGATAATTTGGATGTTAGGAGGGAGAAAGAGACATGCCACGAATTTCACTTTCATGTAGAAATCAATCTCGAATGTCAGTATCACTACAGTCAAACGGTTCTGATATTTGATAAATCGAATCTAATTTTCCATCGTTTTCGCTACATTCAATGAGTGACATGCCTCCCTCCTCAACCTGTCTATTTGCTAGCAAAGTTTAAAAGCACAGTGTCAATAGAGCATGTGCAGTAAATCTTGGCCTTTACATTATAACATGGTAGTTGTAATAATTATTTCCATAGTGGCCATAAACGATTTTCATTACGGCTTACAATAAGATCTATTGTTGGGGGTTTTGATTCGCCAACTTCACGAAACCTTAACTATTCTTACCTTAAACCAATAAACATGGGTCGTATTTCACCCACTATGACATGGTGAGCCGGCGTTACAGCCGGTGACTGATTCTAAAAATTAAAAAGGACATGACGGGTTCAAGCAAGGACGCCATATTTACCGTGCGCGGGTGAGCAGAGCGATTTATTCCGTTAAAGTATAAAGACAAACATGGCGGCCGTGACGAGCGCAATTGTCAAACTGCTGAACTCAGCGCTCATTATTTGTCGGCCAGTTTTAATCGGTTGTTGGGGTCGAAGCCAGGAGAATGTGCGAATGCCAAGAAACGCCTATTACTCTTTCTTTATCCTCTCAACCATCACTTGTCGGGAGGGTGGCTGTCGTTCCGTATAGCACATTGCTCTGTACGAATGAGAAGGTGAGAAGGGATGGAGGTAAACGTATGCGCATGTGCAAAGTGAAAGGAATGCGCACACGCGTCAATTCCGGAACGACGTCAGTGCGTGTTTTTGCGTGCATGCGTCACACACACACACACACACACACACACACACACACACACACACACACACACACACATACATTATATATATATATATATATATATATATATATATATATATATATATATATATATATATATATATATATAAACCGATGCAGTTCCAGTACGCAACGATGGTCTCTAACGTCTCAGTTAATAACCACCCAACAGCAATGTCAATAAGAATTACTCTATCAATCTTAAATCAATGCATGCACATGAATGATTATAAAACTTCTCTTATAGATTAAGAAGCTGAAATCTGTTTTATTTACATGTAGAAGGCCCTGAATTCCATTTGAAGAACCGAGGACAGGTAAAATGAATTTTATGAACAGTACAGTTTTGTAGCACGTTTATACTCATTTACGGATATTAAAATCAAGATGTTATGATACTAAACCTTATGTGTATAATCCTTATTCCAATTTTGATCAAAATTCATTCAAATGTCTAAACGTAACACTTAACTTAATTTATTCTAATAACTATAAATGAAATTCCATGCAAATCTGAAATATTTGAATTTTTAAGTGTGAGGCTATATGTCCCATAAACTAATTTAAAATACTTTAAAGAACCTGAAATTTAGGAAATATTTATTAATTGATACATTATAGCTATTGTTAAAACTTTACAAAACTTGGAGGTATCTAATTTTCACGGCCCATTCAACCCCTTTTCACTCTCTTCATAAAACAAACTCGAAATATTAGGTTGGCGCAAAAAAGTGTCATCATTTGACGTCCAACGTCATGTAAAAAAAAAAAACGACACTATTTTTGCACCAATCTAATATATACCACATTCTTATCACTTACTAATTAGTTCATGAGTAAATATTGTAAAAACTGTTTCAAAATTCGTTTCAAATTTCAAAGAGTAACTTCGTTTTAATGACTATAAAATCAAGGTAAATTATTAACAATGTTTTTCTCAAATTTACACTCGCAATAAAGTAAAAATTAAAAAGCATTTATTTGTCTTTGAAAATCTATCTTGAATATTTTGAATGTTTTATTTCCCTGACAACAACAACATGGCCATGGTGATGGATAATTGCCGTGTGTGCAATTCAAGTACGCTTCATTCTTTCTCTGATTCCTTACTCTTTCTTCTTTTCTTCTCTTTTTCTTTTTTCTTTCGTTCTTTATTTCTGTCTTTCATTCTGTCTTTCTTTCTTTCTACGTGTTTGTCTGTTTTCTCAACTTTTTGTATAGTCTCTATTATTTCTCCCCGTCAAAACCAATTTTATAATTTGAAACAAACGTTACGATTGGTCAAATTTATGTTCATTAAGTAATACACTAAAATGTGAAGATGAAGAACACAACAAAAACCTACTAAATTCATCCTTCGTTCTTCATGAATAGTGCTAGCATTTTGGGGGAGGGGAGAACAGCACTCTCACCCCCTTCCTTCTAATATTTTAAATGTGAATATCGATCCAGATAAAGTATGTAATCGATATGATCGATTTGAAATATTTAGGAACATAGTCAGATTAATACCAAACGTTAATATTAAATAAAAAATAATTAAATATTGATTTTATAGGAAATAATCTGTATTGTACAAAATATAAAAAAAAAATGGCCAACTTGATATATTTATTATATTCATTGGCAGGTGTTGATTGAAGAAGAATAACATCAATGGAGAAGTCCGATATGCGGTTCTCCACAGGATTATCAAGACATGATTTGTTGCGACGGGTGTGACGACTGGTGTTACTTACGGTGTGTGGGAATTGAGTCTGCCAGACAGAAATGGTATTGTCCGAATAGTGCATCTCGGAGACGGCGGCGAGGTAGACCTAGCCTCTTCCCTGAATAATTAGGTAACAAATAAATAAATAAATAAATAAATAAAACTAAAAAATTATACTAACATGTTAACTTGCTTGAGTAAGTGCATACTTTTATATTTTTGTTTTCCTTCATTTTCTTTTTTTTCTTCTTTTCTTGGGGAATATTGTAAAAAAAAGGTATTAACGATTGCTCAAAAAGAGTGAAAGTGGTGTACACTTACCTTGCTTACTAACCAAAGGGGATTGCATTGCCTTCTCTGCTGTTTTAAAGCAAGCTAAGTGCACAGCGCTCTCCCTCTCTTGAGCAATCATTTATTCCTTTTTTTTTACAATATGTTAGATGTAGAGAAAAAAAAATAGTTTACAGAATTTATTTATAAAAAAGGCATCGAGAGTAGCCAACAAATTATTCATCATAAAATATAAAATCGCTTCAGTTTTTTTTAAAAAGAAAAAATATTCCGGCTAGGAATTGTATTATACTGGAAACATTTTCGTTTCTTACATAAACATGTCATCCGTTTACGAAATTAATTAAAATAAATTTCTCTATTGCCCTGTCTTTTACTTCTGGAATACAATAATATATTTTAATCAATATTAACCTATCTAGAATTTCGAATTACTTGATTATCATAGCCTGTTCACTAATTTCGCGTGGAAAACTTATTTAATATATTGTCTTTGTGAAATGCATCTCTTGAACATTTCATGATTGATTAGCAGATTCTAATCAAGATAAATCTAAGTGTATTGTTTACATTAAAACACTATAACAGGTGACGTATAACAAAAAAACTTACAAAGAAAATAAATTGCTATTATTAAAATAACAAACATAATGATTATTTACTTTTAAACATTTACGACGATGCTTTTTCTTTCTTCTACCCTAAATAAGTCAAATTTTCTCCTTTCTTATTATAAATTCTTACTCAAACTAAACAATGTTAAGTATTAAAAGTTATTAATTATATTAACGCAAACAAAATAAACTGATATTACATTCAATTACGAATTTTCTGCGAATGAAAGTTACATTTCGATTTCTTTAAATGGTCACATATAACAATGGAACATTCACAGTAATTTCCGCATTGCAAGTTCAAGCAACAGTGAGGTAACGACAACGACTGGCAACTTCATTGCATCAAGTACAAATTCAGTTCGTTTCATAGAAATACTTTCACTTAGTGACCTCTACATAGTTCCTCCCATAAATACTCGATGTCTTTCTAAAAATAATTCCAACTAGAAAGATATCGGGGGAACGAATGGCAAAATTCGTCTGATTCATACGAAATGAATGAATGATATTCAATAATAAAAAAAAAACAGCAGCAGCAGCAGAAATAAACTTATTAGTGATTATTTTTAAGCACACACAAAAAACTATCTATATGGGGTTTTGGGATCTCAGAAAAAACAGTGGCCTGTGTTTAGCATCAATAAATTACGTTTTCATTTCAGGCATATGGAAGATTGCATTGATTTCTTTTCTTTATTATAATTGTATATTTTCTGCATCAGTGCAAAGCCAAGTAAGAACAGCTACTATGTAATGAAATAAAACACACACACACACACACACACACACACACACACACACACACACACACACACACACACACACCCTCTCTCTCTCTCTATATATATATATTGTATATATATATTGTATATATATATATATATATATATATATATATATATATATATATATATATATATATATATACTAGCTGTACCCTGCCACGCGTTGCAGTGGCTCAATTTGGTGTAATGGAAAAATTTAATAAAAGAGAAAATGCATGTTTCTTATATTAGTACAGCAATCCACTGCAAAAAGTGAAAAAGAAGGCGAAACTGAAAAAAATGGTGCTCTTGCAGAATTTGATCTGGATCCTCGAGAGTTTCTGTCAATCATTCATGTTTTGGACTTGACCAACAATCAGTGGATGAAGCCGAACGTAGCAAAAATGTTGAAACGCTAAATGTTTTTTTTTTGTTTTAAAAAATGTGATTTAGTAATTAATATTTGGTTGATGGTGGGGGGAGGGGGGTTACTATACACAGATTCGAAAAAGTCGTCCAAAAACAAATAAATGAAAGCAAAGGTAAGGTAATTTACGTTTCTACCTAATTGGATAATTGTTTAGTGTTTTAATGTAATGTAAAATGTTTAATTGGCTCAAAAAACAGAAATGGTCGCGAATTCTGTTGAATCCGTTAAGTTTGGGAAAGTAAGTTGAAAACTAAAAACTATACAAAACAGTGTCTGAAACTCACCGAACATATGTTACCATGACATAGGCTGGCATAATGGACAGTATTTTGTATAGTTTTTTTAGTTTTAACTCACTTTCTCTAACTTAAAGTAATCAACAGTGTCCACCACCATTTGTAGCTTTCAAATACACCAATAAACACTGTTTTTCGAGCCGACTAAACGTTACATTAAATGAAAAGGGTTTATATTACTAAACACAGATACAAAGAAGTTGTCAAAAAATAAATATATAACAAATAAATGTTATCAAAGGCAAGAAAAGTAAGTGTTCTACCTAACTGGATAAGATTTTAGTGTTTTTATGTAATGTATAATCGGTTCAAAAACATTCAATGTTTATCGGTATATCTGAAAAATACAAATGGCGGCAGACTGTATCGAACATGTTAAGTTTGGGGAAATTTTGGGAAAATGAGTTTAAACTAAAAATACTGTTAGGAACTCACTCAATATATGTTACCATGATGTAGGCTGGCATATAATCGGTGGTTTTAAACTTTTGCTCGATACAGGTGACGACTTTTAAAAATCCCTTTTAGTGATTACCTGGTGTGAGGATATTTGTACAACTAAACGGCAAATCTGCTCAAAAAAATCCGGTATTATTTTACTTTAAGGCCCGTTTCACGTTCATATATAACGAAATATTTTATTGTAAATTTCGGTGTGCTAAAAACGAATCTGCAAACCGTTTACGTAGCAAAAAAAAAGTTTTCATGACATTCCTGAAATTACTTTTTCGAAAAGTGGGTGATCACTTTTCAATGTAAATTTAACTTAGAATGAGCACCCACTTTCTGGCCACCTGAGAGAGGGGCATTTTTCTGTTTCTTGGCTAAAAAGTTTTTTGTTTGATTTCTTTTGCATGGTAATAACCCCTGAACTCTGGGACTATTTTCCATTTAACAGCCGTAGCTTTCGTTTACGCTATGCGTAAGCACAATAAACATGGGAAAAAATCCCCCCTCTCTCAGGTGGCTAGAAAGTGGGTGCTCATTTTAAGTTAAATTTACATGGAAAAGTGATCGCCACTTTTTCGAAAAAGTAATTTCTTCATATCATAAAAACTATTTTTTTTGTGACGGAAACGGTTTGCAGATTCGTTTTTAACACACCAAAATCTACAAAAAAATTTTTGTTATTTACGAACGTGAGACACACAGCCCTTAATGGAAAATTATATAAAAAATCCGGGGGAAAATAGTTTTCAATAAAAACAGCAAATGAATTCGATAGAAAAAAAATGGATGCTATTTTTCTTTTTCTTTCTGTATGTTTCTTGGCTTAAAAGTCTTTTTGTTTGATTTCTTTTGCATGGTATTAACCCCTGAACTCTGGGACTATTTTCCATTTCACAGACGTAGCCTTTGTTTATGCTATGCGTGAGCATAAACGAAAACTGTTAAATATGCATTCGTGTACCAAACTGCCTTGTAAAAAAAACCTTTAAGCCAATAAACACGAAAATAAATGCCCCTTCCTCAGGTGACCAGAAAGTGGGTGCTCATTTTAAGTTAAATTTAGATGGAAAAGTGATCACCCACTTTTCGGAAAAAAAAATTTCTTCAGATCATGAAAACTATTTTGATACTCCTTGGGCGTTGAGTTCCATGGCGACCCGCAGAATTATTTAATGGTCGTTCCCTTAGTACCCCCCTAGTAACAGTGTCAGAAATTTCGTGAAAATAGCGAATAATTCCACCCCATCTTTCCAAGCTTATAACTCCTCGAAAAATGCAATTCAAGCCCTAATTTTTTTTTTCAATTAAAGGAGCAAGGACCAAGATTTCATTAAAAAAAAAAAATTTAAAAAAAACGTGTTTTTTTTAAAAAAGGTTTTAAACTTCGGACTTTACAGGAAAAATTCTAAAAGAACACTATGTTTTTTTTGTTTTAAATTTGAATATATTATGTTATGTATTGACCTTTTCTCTTCAATTTGTGAGTAAATAATTATGTACTTATCGGGTTCTAAATTAATTATTATTAGACATTTACAAAATGGGAGGCGTGAATTATTCGACCCCCTGTCTTTCCAAGCTTATAACTCCTCGAAAAATGTAATTCAAGCCCTAATGTTTTTGTCAATAAAAGGAGCAAGGACCATTAAAAAAAAAAGAAAAAACAAATAACGTGGTTTAAAAAAAAGGTTTTAAACTTCAAACTTTATAGGTAAAATTCTAAAAGAACACTATGTTTTTTTTTTTTAAATTTGAATATATTATGTATTGACCTTTTCTCTTCAATTTGTGAGTAAATTAAATATTTACTTTCGGGTTACTAAATTAAGTATTTACTTTTTAATAGACACTTAAAAATTGGTATGGGGGGGGTTCGTGAATTTAAAAAAAAAACGTTTGTCTAAAATATTATATTCGATTTATTGGAAAGAACATAAAATTTCACATTGACCCTGAAAATATCGTAAAAATAGAATCAATAGAAAAATTTTGATAGATTTTTAAAATTGAAAAATTGAAAAATATTGAGTTTAAAAATTGAAAAATATTGAGTTCGGAAAATTCATTAATGTTAAAAAAAAATATTTCTATTACTTTTAAAACAACTGTAATAGTTTATTTTGGAAGTATAATCCATAAATAAAATAAATAACCCACTTTTAACAGAGAAATTCCGAGATGTTTATATTGTATTCGCAGTTTCGTGTTAGGGGTGTCAAAAATTCCTACAAAAATTCTGATACTGCTACGCATGCGCACGTAACATTTTTTATTTATTTACTTACGTGGTGGAGTTTCTATACTGATAGGTTTTTTGAAATTTTTTCACTGGATTATTATTGATTGAACACTAACCAGATTATGAAAAAAAATTGAAAAAAAAAAAAATCATTTCAACATTTGAAAGGGATACTAACTTTTTAGTTACCACGTTCTGGTAAATCGGTCACTTTTTACTTATTTATTTATTTATTTTTTTCTAAATACGGAAGTGTCTTCGGGAGATATAAAATGGTCGCATGTTGACGAAGCAATGTATCGGGAGGCGTACGGGATTAAAAATTATTGATAAATTTTTAGATTAGGTCCACTCCACCTCCTCAATTTTCTTTTAAATGACGACTTGAAATGGTTTTCGACTATGCTGAATACGAAAATCGCATCGAAATTTTGCAGAAATAAGTAGTTATCAAGATATTAAAAGTTGTATTTTGCATTGTAATCTTTGGCGGCCATCTTTTTTACGTGTGTGTATTTGTTTATGGCGCGTGTGCACGTAAAAAGATGGCCGCCGAAGAATACAATGCATAATACAACTATTTATTTCCGCAAAATTTCAATGCAATTTGCGTGTTCAGCATACTCGGAAACCTATAAATGTCGTCATTGAAAGGAAAATTGTGGAGGTGGACCTAATCTAAAAAAATACCAAATTATTAAACATTTCTCCAGCATGTTAGTGAAATTTATAATACTTTTAAAAAATTAAAAAGAAACAAAACAAAAGTTTTGAAAAAAAACTCACCTTTCACAAAAACAATTAAAAAAAACACACACACACAAACTGTGTGTTTTTTTTGTTATGATAAGTAAAAAAAAAAAAAAATAAAAATCTCGAAACTTTATTTTCATTAAAACAATTAAAAAAGTCCTGTTCTCTCTATTTTTTTTCTTTGAGAAACAAATATATTTCTGACTTACAAATGCGGTAGAGACTCATTATTTTTACTTTCTATGGTTTTGATATACCGCGTTTTTATTGCTTACAAAATGGGTGACTGATTTATCAGAACGTTGTAACTATAAAGTGAGCACAGCACCACTTTCAAATGTCGAAATAATGATTTCTTTTTTACATTTTTTTTTTTAATAATCTGTTTAATTAGTGTCCAATCAATAATAATCCAGTGAAAAAAAATTCCAAAAACCTATAAGTATAGAAATAAAGCATGGGAGTAATGTTTGTACAACGTAACGTCGCCTTTCGCACTTTTACAAACATTTAAAAAAAAAAGTAACTAAACCATTTATTGATAATTTGTCACGTGTACAAACATTTATTTATTTACGTAGGCTTAACTCCTTTCATGAATAAGAAAAGTTTTACTCTTTAAGAATAATAAAAGGAAAAAGTTACTGAACATTTATAAAAGGACTTCTTTTCATGAAGGCCAGAGGAATAGTTGGCCGAAAATTCGTGAAACAACAACAATAAATAAAAATGGTGCTAATGCAGAGAGCCGCGCTATTTTTTAAATCATATTTCCACGTTTAAATAACGTTTTACGATTTTTTTTATTCAATTGTAAGGTTAAAGTACAGAATAGGTACAAAACATCCTTACCTCCCCATGTTAAGAATGACTTTTTAAATAATAACATTATTTCAGCACGGATCACTCTCTGCATGAGTAATCTTATATATAAAAAAAACCCTCAAAAGCAAGCAACAAACTTTTTTTTTTTTTGGCCTTATATAATAAAGAAAAGATGTGTAAATAAAAAAATTTGGAAGATAAACAAATGAAATATGTTTTTTTTGTTTTTGTTTTTTTACTTATCGAGTAAACAGAAAATTAAACCTTTCGTCAAATCGTGGCTGTGAAATGAATCGAACCGGAAGTTCAGTTTTATCAACAGAACAGATTCGCAGAACCGATAAATAAATATATTTATTTTATTTAATATTTTAATTTTAATTAGGTAAATTTATTTTAATAACATAAAAACATACCTCGACTCTAAAAATTGGTTGTCTGAAAATTTCAAATAAATTGGTAACGTATAAACATGGTTTTATTTCTTTAGAACGAACCAACTTTACATTTTTATATATATATATATATATATATATATATATATATATATATATATGACTACTTCATTTAATCACATAAATTGAATAAATATGAAAATATAATTTTATGCGTAAACTGTATTTACTTCAACAGTGCTCAATACATAGGTAGAGCTAGGTAGTAAGTTATAAAAATATATAAACCTGACGAATCCTAGCGGGGATGAAACGTGGAATATTCTGTGTAGCTTAATTGCCATATATATTTTTATAACTTTATATATATATATATATATATATATATATATATATATATATTCACGTGAAATCGCTTTTTTATTCACCCAATTCCCTCTGCTTCACGTTTTGTTATCAAGTAAGATCTATGACTTACTTGTAGTTTCATTAAATACTTTTGCAAGCAAAATCAGATCTCGCATTTTGCTAAATCCTACCCTCTGATGAGAAGGAAAGTATTTCTTCGAAACACCGCGGATCAAAGAGTATCCACTTATTTAGTGTTTCCTTTTTAAAATTAAATATGTTTTTAACTCTTTTTCAAAGTTTTTTTAACATGTTTTATTAATTACTTGTCCTTATATATATATATATATATATATATATATATATATATATATATATATATATATATGTATATCTTGAACCACCTAGCGAATAACATGAACATAATTTTATCACCAACTGATAAAGGTGGTGGTATATTAATAATGGAAAAAGATGGCAGACAAACACACATATACCAACACTGATTTAAAGACAGTAAATAGAAGTATTAAGACTTTCAACAAATCTTTTAAAAGACTTATAGAAAACAACAAAATTTGGATTTCATACATTGAATACCACCCCAATATTCCCCAAAATCACAAACCGGATATACCTATTCGCCATATAATATCTGGCATCGGTAGTGCAAAACACAAAATTGCATATATCCAACATCTTGACTCAGCACTATCAGCACTTCCCACATAAAGAACTCGGGAGATTTATTCAACAAGATAAAAAAAACAACATTAATATACATAACAAAACTATACACAGTTTAGATATAACATCATTATATACAAATGTCCCCATTAAAAATGCTTGAATTTACTTCATGAACACCTAAAAATATCAAACACTAACTTACCTTTTCTTCCCGACATTTTTATAAAAATTAGTAGACTTATAACTAACATGACTTATTTTTAACTCAATAACAATTTCTACAAGTAAAACTTTGGTCTTCCCATGGGTAACCCTCTCAGTGGAGTATAAACCTGCCTTTTCTTAGAATTCCTAGAATTTGGTCCTTTCAAATGTAGATAACCTCTAAACGCAGAATATTTTAGATACATTGACGACATTTTTTTTTTCTGAAAAAACGCACATAGATAACATCAGACAAATTAGACTCAATCGAATCCTCCATAAAGTTCACCTATGCAACAGGGAAACAACCATTCATCTTCTAGACATATTTATTATAAAATCCAATTATAAACCACCATTCAAAGTTCACCGCAAAACTACATATAAAAATGATTTCTATTCACACCATAATAACAAAATAAAAACAAGTATGATAGTTGGTTTCTTCTTACGCGCATTAAGAATTTGCAGTTCAGAATATCTGGACGGAGAAATCAAATATATCACAAATACTTTGAAAACCTTGCAATATCTCGCATATTTCATATTAAATACTAAGCGAAAAGCTACATAAATATTTCCCAGGATAAACAATCAAAAGTCATATACACCAAACCTTTCTCTCATAAACAGACACCTTTTTTTCACCCACACGCACAAATAATACAATAATTTTCAACACACTAAACAAACTAGGAGTTCCAATCATACAAATAACATCATAAACTATAGGACAAATACTAAAAACTACAAAAACATCTTCAAAACAAACCAGTTTCCAATGCAGAAATATACACTATTCCTTGCCAAAATTGCCATCATAGATACGTTGATGAAACCCAGCGTAAGTTAGAAAAAAGGCTCAATAAACATAAAAAATATATCTAAAAAAATAGCAATTCTCTAAGTGCATTATTCTCTAATTCATTGCAGCATAATCACACCTTTGACTTTAAATAAGCTAAAATAGTTAAATTTATTTCAAATAAACGGCACCGGAGACTTCTTGAATCAGCGTTTATAGCAAATTCAAGCACAATTAAACAACGTGCAGGTTCCTATAATGTAGCGTCATTAATAAGTACACTTTTATTAACAGAACATAATTTAATTGTAGACACAGGTTAACCTTCTCACACCATAGAAACACCCCCTGTAATAATTAATACATATAATCTCCATCATTAAATTACATAGCAAAAACACATTAATGTCATTTCTGTTACACACCTATATTTGAATTTTAACAGACATATTTTTCCAGAAAGAATATTAACTGCGTTCATATCTATAAAAAAAACATATTAACGACTATATGACGTTATTAAAAATCTCGATCCCTTTAATAACGCCAGCTCCCCTCCTTATTTGAATTTCCAACGTCTTTTTTTGTTTCTGAAATAGAACAGCGTCACCATTAGCGCATAAATTTTTTTCAAGTATTTGTACTGGTGTTTTTGTTTTCTTAATCACATGCATCTAGAGGAAGTCTCCAAATAAGACGAAATGTTGATGAACACACAACTCGGTTTGTTCCTTTTGATTTCTCTCTCTCTCTCTCTTTATATATATATATATATATATATATATATATGTAATTTGCTGATCTATATATATGTACTAAATGACCCATCACGTGATCTAGTCCTTCATCCACCTTTCTTTTTCATCTCTCCTCTTTCCTCATCTCAGACTGTCTCCTCTTCTCTAGACTGAATGGTTCGCCTAATCTATATAAATAAAAGAGTAAATGTATGTATGTGTGTCTGCGTAAAAACATTTAACGATGAATTCTTAAACTACTGGTCACATAACACTGAAATTAACAGGAAGTAGTAATCACACACCAAATATGGTTTATAACGAGTGAAATCTTTGTTTGGATGGATCAATAATGCGTACAGAAATATGTCGGCAAGTTGAAATGAAAAAATGTTTATTTCAACTTGTCGACATATTTCTATTATTTTTGCGCATGCGCACATTTATTCATAACTTGAAGCGATTTAATTTTAAATCTCTCTTATCTATCTGCGGATAGCTCAAACGGCAGAGAACGCGGTTTTGGTTTCGATTCTAGCAGATAGCACCCAAGTCATTATTTTTAATCTTTTGAGATCACTATTCTATATTAGGTACAAAATAATATTCAATAAAGAATTTACTAATAAATACGAAATCTGCATGAATTAAAACATATTTAAACGTATTTTAAGACCGGGCAAGGCCGAGTTCCCGTGCTAGTGCTATATATATATATATATATATATATATATATATATATATATATATATATATATATATGCAGATTTGTATTTATTATTATTATTATAGAGCCAATACTCTATTTATTATTATAGTATACCTAATGTATAGTAGTGACTTCAAATATTTTCTAAAAATCAGCTAGAATCCAAACCAAAACATATAACACTCCAACTTTATTCGTTACGGCCAGACCTAAATCCATACGCATACAAAATCTTTCAAAAATAACTCTGTTAAAGATATAAATGTATATTTGTATAAAAATAACACGTTTCGTCGATTTATGCCTGCCAAATTATTTTTTGGAATTTTGACCACTTAGCAACTATGTTTACCGGTTAAAAATGAAACCCCCTATATAAAATTGAAAGAGGAGAGATTATTCCTCACACAGACAACGTTACTTCAATACATATATATATACTAGAAAAAGTACCCGTCGTTGACTGGATTAAAATCAGCCTACAGAAAATGAACTCAGATTTATGAAAGTATGATAGGTTATGAAAAGGAAGGGTTGTAAAGAGATAGAATCGAATTTGGGGGTATCAAAATCAAAGCAAAATATGATGAAAGTAAAAATAAAATAGATAAACCCCATAATTTATTATATCATACCTGTTCACACTGAAACACTTATCATAATATTCTGTGGATCTATATTAAAAAACCTTTTTAAACTTTGTGATATATTTCCATTCTATGGAGGTCAGGCGCGAACGAACATCCCATAATTTTATTATACCATATTTCTTCAAACTGAAACATAATTATCAAAGTATACTTACGCAGATAGATATGAAAAGTCTTTATTAAAGTTTGTGCCTATTTCCATTCTATGGAGGCCACGCGCGAACGCAGACCCCACAATTTTATTATAACATCCCTATTTAAGTTAAAACATACTTATCAAAATATTCTTATGTACATCTATATCAAAAACACTTGTAAACGTTTTTTTTATTTTTAAATTTTTTATTTCTATACTTTGTGAACCAGGCGCGAACGCAGACCCCACAATTTTAATGAACCACCGTTCTGCCAGATCAAACATACCCATTCCTGTGTCTCAATACATCTTCTATCATTATATGCGATCAGTTTTCGTCAACCATATAGGAGCCTATTCGTGACCAGACACACGCACAGACGTTCAGTTTTATATATATATATATATATATATATATATATATATATATATATATATATATATACAAGAATAAAAAAGCATTGGAAATGCAAAAGGATATAGGGATGGTATGCCAAAAAGTATACAAACAAGATAGCTATGAATGGCTAGGTACATGGAAATAGAATTGCATCCAAAGTATAGCCCTATAGCTTTTCTCCAATCTTAATTCCGTGCCATCATTACGGTTGTAAAAAGCTATAGGGCTATACTTTGGATGCAATTCTATTTCCATGTGCCTAGCCATTCATAGCTATCTTGTTTGTATACTTTTTGGCATACCATCCTTATATCCTTTTGCATTTCCAATGCTTTTTTATTCTTGTTAATTAGTATTTTTACTTACAGTCTTATTTTTAAACTTACATTCATGATAGTATTGTCTTTTTAGGAGGCGGCTCATTGCCGCCTCCATTAGTAGCAGGTCGCTTCCTGCTGGGTTTTAGGTCTTTTTATAATAATTTGTGCATGAGGCAGCTTTTTTCCCCTTGGGATCCCTGTTATACCGTGCTTTTGAGTCAGCACGTGAGGCAGCCTTCTTTTTTTCTGGTTCTTTGTTATAAAGAGCACGTGAGGCAGTTTTCCCCCTTCGGGATCCCTGTTATACCATGCTTTTGAGTCAGCACGTGAGGCAGCCTTCTTTGCCTCAGGATTTGCATGATACTTAATTTTTATTGTTTCAGCATTTTTCTGATAGTATTCTTTTTGCTCAGATAATACCTTGACTTTGTTTTTTTCATAGTCTATATTTCTCTGAGCTTTTTTACTACGTGCTAACTTTGGCATTTTTTATTAAATGTAAACATATAACACTTATGTGTATCTTACTATAATATCACTTATCTTATAGCAAGACAACTCTCGTAGAATTGAGATACTGCCCCGTCACCAATAGTTAAAGTGTGGAACGGTATATACACCAATAGTGTAGTTGTTATCTTTATATGAAGTCCTAATCAGTGACAGTGTGAGGTTACTTGGTTAATTTATTGTAGTTTATTTTAGAAAACTTACTTGTTTTTATTAGTAGATTGTGTATAGTAGCCACAATATCTAGTTATTTTTGTGGCTAGGGCTTGGATTTTGGTTCTTTTTGGTCAGCTTCCAGTGAGTTCTTAGAAGATGACTTTCTTGCAGTTTCTTTTGCGGTTAATTTAACTTATTTCCTTTGGCGTTTGGTGAGTTCTTAGAAGAACTGGTCTGATCTACTTTTCTTAGCGAGCGAAGAGATTCAGCTGCATTTAACAATGGTTGCTATAGTGTATTTTTGCGCATGCGTGAGAATTTCAAGTTTCCTCCTTATTTTTCAATAGTTTGACAGTAGTTATGTGTCTTTCTGCCAAGAGCGACAGACGTCAGTGTTAGCCGTGATCGTCTAGAGGTTAGGACCCCACGTTGTGGCCGTGCTAACCTAGGTTCGAATCCTGGTCACAGCATTGCCATTTTGTACATATTTTACAGTCCAAAATCTGAAGAATTATTTGTTTTTATAACATTATTTTTTGACGTCGTACTTGCTGATAGGTTACTCTTATAACAATTTTGATCAACTGAGATAAAGATTTCGTGGTTTCATTAACGCTGGTGGGTTACTGTTTAAAGAAAAAACCTTAACGTTCACCTCAAATATTCAGCGTCCAAGAAATATAGGCCACTGGCAAACTGGACCGTCTGTGAGCATCCGGTGTATTATTTGGAGCTGTCCCTTTTGAGAGAAGTTCCGTGTTCGAAGTGGTCTGTAGAAGGTGTATCGAGACACAGGAATGTGTACTATATTTGACATGTCTTCTTGTTTACATTATCCAGTATTACGAGGCTTTGTTTAAATCACAATGATTTACTTTTTACCATTAAACTTGTCAATAATAAGATTGTAATGACACTACTACTACTACTACTACTACTACTACTACTACTAATAATAATAATAATAATAATAAACCATATAGTAAGTGAATGCAGCAAACTGGTCCAAAAGGAATACAAAAACAGGCATGATCAAGTGGGGAGGGCGGTGCACTGGGAATTATGCAAACGACTGCATTTTGAGCGTACAGACAAATGGTACAAGCAAAAACCCGCAACAGCACTCGAAAACGAGAACCACAAACTCCTATGGGACATGGACATACAGACGGACAAACCCATCTAAGTAAGAAGACCAGATGTCGTAATAATTAACAAGAAAGAAAAATCCTGTCAAATCGTAGACTTTGCTGTCCCAGCTGACCACAGGGTGAGTATGAAAGAAAAGGAGAAACGAAGCAAATACACAGAGCTAGCCAGAGAGTTAAAAGGGATTTGGATGATGAAGAAAATCAAAATAGTACCGATAATAGTAGGAGCACTAGGAACAATTCCGAAAAACTTCGAAAAAAGTATGTCAGAAATTGGAATCAGAAGAATAACTGCAAAAGTATAACGACTAACGATAATGAAAACGACTGAAATATTAAGGAAAACCCTTGAATGCGGAGAATAATACAAGACGAATAAGTGTTACAAGGAATGAAGAACATCGAAGCTGCATATCTACAAGTTCTACACCCCCCATCATGCATCCCACCCCCATAGTTTCACCACCGCTCCTCCCAATAAAAAAGTGATACCAAAGAACTGAGAAGGGTCAAGAAGGACTGAAAGACCGAGGAGGGAGCGACAGCCAGACCTCAGCTGGACAAGCGCAAAGAGAACTGGGACTTTGGGGAGGCTGAGTGCCACTCAAATTACATTATAAACCAATGGCCACTGCCGGCGAGAAATCCATGGGTAGAGGTTGTTGCGATGATGCAAATTCATTTGCAAATGCTATCGAAGGAGGTAGAGAGAACTGGACGTCTGGGGAGACTTGCTGTCACTCAGCCTCCAGAGAACACCACAGGTTTCCAATCAGATCGTTTGTTGACTTGTGTGAAAGCTCCATGTGAGCCAATAGATGTAGTAGTAGTAGTAGTAGTAGTAGTAGTAATAATAATAATAATAATAATAATAATAATAATAATAATAATAATAATAAAAAAATAAATAAATAAATAAAGCAGAAATATAGAAAGAATACCCCACGTGGAATAAACATATAGGAAAAAGTTATTAAGGAAACACAAACTGCCAAAATTACTATCAATTACGCCCCCTGCTCAAAGAAAAATCACATACGCACATGTGGTGGCTCACTTCTATGTTGGCACAACACAAACTGATCGTGAAGAGTCAACGAGGATTGAAAGATATAGGAGGGAATGACCAAGTGGAAAAGTGCAGCGTATGGAAATTAATCGGTAGACTTAGCTTCATGCAAATTCTAGATAAACAAACAATCTTCATAAGCAAGAAATCAATTCTAAACAGCTGTTGCGATAACACATAACGAGTTACTATGAAAAGAATAGAAATTTTCTTACCTACATACAGGCATTATTCTACTTGATACATTATGTTGATATGATGTTAAGTAATGACGTACACAATGCGTATATATATATATATATATATATATATATATATATATATATATATATATATATATATATATATATATATGCACACATACATATACAGGTCTGGAACTGAGAACATGTCTTTTCCACAAGCGCCGGAGGGAGCTCAGCGAATACTGGGCGGATGGTGGCGATCAACCTGGCTTTGGTGTTGTGGGAGATCATGTTGCTGATGATCTCGACATATGACATAACGAAGTAGTCCAGCGGGTTCTGGTCGTGGGAGCAGAGGTGGCGGGGGCAATGAGAGAAGGGAACAAAGTCGTAGCACTCCTGTTGAAGGCAAGCTCAAAAATTAAAAAAAAAAAAATCAATGTTTATATTTCAGCTTCATGATGTTATAGTTTGTAAAAATTACATTTTTTTTTCAACCTACCTATTATTGCTCCAGTAATTTATTCATTTAAGTCGGTAAATGTTACATTCCGCTACAAGAGAACACCGACCACTTTAATTTGTTTTTGAGGATTATTCGAGGTCGCTGCAACGAATCTAATAATCAAACCCGTCTCAAATTTACCGTTTGCATGGTATGAACCCCTGGACCCTGGGACTATTTTATGCCATTTAATCGCCTTCAGTAGTGTTTTCTTACATGATGCGTTCGCGTGCGCACGCGCGTAGTGAAGTGACTTATCACATTGTGGAAAAATCGTTATGCGGACATTTGAAATAAATTAAAAAAAAAAAGTGGTTGATTTGTTTTTATATTACGTATTTTTTTTAGTTGATCTAAAAAGGTTTTCACGAGTTTACAAAAACATATGTTTATGTTTTCTGTTCTTTTTTTGGGGGGGGGCAGGATTCATGTATAGAACTAGCGAAGTTTAGCAGGTGATGTTTTTCGTTCTTCTTGGTGTATTCAATTATAGAACTTGTGTAGTTTAATAGGTGCTTTTGCAGTTTAATTCACCGTTTTTTTTCGTAAGTAGACATTTACCGAGTAGAATACCGTTTAACATTTCGCAAAAATTCTGTTTACCTTGAGGAGGTGGGGCGAGAGTAATTATGGCGGGAAATGTCGGCACGTTACTTACAGAAAAACGGTTAATTAACCTGCAGAAGCACCTGTTAAACTACACGTTCTATGATTGAATAACCCCCCCCCAAAAAAAAGAACGAAAAACATAAAAATATGTTTTTGTAAACCGCTCGTCAAAAGTTAATTTTTTTAGATAAATTAAAAAGCATTAAAAACTACGTAACACACACACACACACACACACACACACACACACACACACACACACACACACACACACACACACACACACACAAAAAAAAAAATGGACCACATTTTCTTTTTAACTTTCTTATTATTTCAAATGTCTACTAAAGATTCCTCCGTGATGTAATAAGTCACTCCACTATAAGAAAACACTACTGAAGGCAGTGAAATGGCGTAAAGTAGTCCCAGGATCCGGGATTCATACCTTGCAAACGGTAAATTTTCGACAGGTTTGATTATCAGATTCGTTGTCAGCGACCTCAAATACCTCTAATAAACCAAATTACTGATCGGTGTTCCTTTTCCCTCTCTCCTATTCAAACACTTAAAGATATAAATAAGGTTGTATCTTTTTCTATTCTTTTTCCTTTTTCTTCTTTTTTCTTTTATCTTTTCACTTTTTTCTCTTAATTTAATTTTAATTCAGACACCGGATAATAATGCCTTAAAAATACCCTTTTATCTTTTTCACTTGAAAGTTCTCTAAATGTTTAAATACACCCTTAAAATATCAGATCTGAACTTTCCATCTATCTTAGCTTTTATCAAAAGTATTTTGGAATTTCCAAATTAAAAGACTGGATTTTAATCTATAACAGAGAACATCTCTCAGTGGATACTTTCCTCGAAGATTATACTACCAAATGTTTTCCTTTTTGTTGAAGAGATTCCTCTGTTTTCATTGTCTTTAAAAATGCTCGTAATCGGTCGGACCCAACTAAGTATCGTCCTGTAAGTCTCCTCTTATTAGCAAAGATTTTGATTCTCCAGAAAATCTTGGCCTCTTTAGTGAGGTTCAGGGTGTCTTTCGTCGTTTCCGTTCAACTGCTAAACTTTTAACTGTTGGAACTGATCAGATCTGTCGGTTTATGGATAATTCGGTATTGCACTCGACATTTCGAAAGTGTTCGACAGAGTGTTAAATTTTGCTCTTCGAGGTTATGGTATTGGTGGTGAGGTTCTTGACATTATTAGATGTTTTCTTTCTGATCGAAGCTTTCGAGTAACGCTGGATGGGGTGTCTTCGTTTTCTTTTCTTATCAATGCTAGTGTTCCTCAGGGTTGGATTCTCGCTTTAAAGTGCCTTCTTTATATAAATAATTTTCCAGAGAATATTGTTAAGAAAATGAATATCTATGTTGATGAAACTACTCTCTATTCTCGTGTTGTTTCAGTTTTAGGTTATAGTATGAAAGGGCTTGTTTCGTTTAATCCTGTTAAAACTCAGTTCATGTCTTTCAATCGTAGGTGTGTATCTTTTCTTCCTGAGATTCGCATAGATGACTGTGCTTTTGAGGAAAAATCAACCCAGAAATGTATTTCTCATCAAATCTTTCTTAAAGTATATATATTAGATCTTTTACTCTTTCTGCTTCTCATAAATAAGGTTCTCTCTAAATCGCTTGAAACACTTTCACACACCTTATCCTATTATCCTATTATCCTATTATCTACACTACTCTCAAACCATACATGGGGTATTGTTGTCAGATTTTGGCTGGTGAATCTCTTTCTTATTTGAGAGTTCTTAATAAGGAACAGAAACGTATCTGCAATTTAATTGGACCCACCATATATATATATATATATATATATATATATATATATATATATATATATATATATATATATATATATATATATATATATATATATATTTCATGATGTTTTTAGAGATACAAAATTTAAATATTGCAATTAGGAAAGGAAGACTTTTATGATTCATGATTAAAAGTAAATTTGTATATATATAAATATATATATCTTCTCTCCAAAAAGGTGGGAATGTAGGGGGAGCAGGAAAGGAAAGAAAAAAGAATGGGGAGCCAGCTGACCGGTTTCGACCCTCGCTTTTCAAAGCTGTATCGAGGGAATTATTTTAAAATAAAGAATGAAAGCGATCAAAATAGCGTTTTTTTAAATTTACGGGGAGAAATAAAAAAGTGGGAAAACGATTAAAATAAAACGGCGTTATGGACGAATACCCTAGAGATTAATCACGTTCAAACCCAGGAGGCATTCCCTTTGCTTGCAAAGAGAAGGTTTCCTGAGTCGAACGTGAATGGTCTCCAAGATCTTGAGATGGTATAAAGAATGAGCACGACTAATAATGGCAAAAGAGTCCGTGCTAAAGTTTGCTGCACAAGACGGGTTTTTAAGTAAATGATCAGTAATTGAAGACCCGTATGTGTTAGTAACGACATCAGTTGCCCGGTAGGTTCCATTCCTAATTTTACTGGGTACATGTTGTTGAATTCCTCCATCTAACGTTAATGTCGTTCGACCCAAGTAGTTGGCACCGCAACCACATTCAAAATTGTAAATAACATTACTTTTATGGTGTGTGTGGGGGAGGTAGAACGTCTTTTCGAGAAGATGGAAATAAAGTTCTCGTAGAGAAAACAACATGCACATTAGCAGCAAAATAGCATCCATGAACTGCTGAACTTATTTGTTTGGCAAATTTCTCACTTACTCTACCTAACCAAGGCAAACGAAGATAAATTGGACATTTGGCTACTATATTCTCTTTCGTTCGAGAGAATTCAGCCAATTTCTTTTGAATAGTTGACCTAATCACATCAAGTGGGTACCCATTTTTGGATAAAGTATCCGTAATTCTTTTCAACTCCTCATCTAATTTTGATTTGGAACAAATCATAAGGGCACGATGTGTTAGGGTCCAAATTAGATTTATCTTACGTTTTCTGGGGCAAAATGAATCCCAACGAGTGTACAAACCTGTAAACGTTGGTTTACGGTATATAGATGTATGGTAACTAGATGGCGTTTTTGTTACCAATACATCAAGGAAGGCTATAGTTGAATAGTCGTGCTCATTCTTTATACCATCTCAAGATCTTGGAGACCATTCACGTTCGACTCAGGAAACCTTCTCTTTGCAAGCAAAGGGAATGCCTCCTGGGGTTGAACGTGATTAATCTCTAGGGTATTTGTCCATAACGCCGTTTTATTTTAATCGTTTTCCCACTTTTTTTTTCTCCCCGTAAATTTAATAAAACGCTATTTTGATCGCTTTTTCATTCTTTATTTTAAAATAATTCCCTCGATACAGCTTTGAGAAGCGAGGGTCGAAACCGGTCAGCTGGCTCTCCATTCTTTTTTCTTTCCTCTCCTGCTCCCCCTTCATTTCCACCTTTTTGGAGAGAAGATATATATATATTTATATATATACAAATTTACTTTTAATCATGAATCATAAAAGTCTTCCTTTCCTAATTGCAATATATATATATATATATATATATATATATATATATATATATATATATATATATATATATATATATGCTAGCTGATCTTAAAACACGCCTCTAAACATGGCCCCTAAAATAATTTAAGCGATCATGTTTTAGACAATATGAGATGACTATGATAGTGTGCCTCATACGTTGCTACTGTGATGCCTTTATTTATATAAAATCTATCCAGTAATAAGAGCGATCATGGCTGTACGTATAAAAATGTGGTAAACAAACTAATGGAACTGTAAAAATCCCTAACGTCAAGATAAGAAGAAGAATCTTCTAAAGGGATAGCTTGTCTGTTTTACTCTTCTGCATGGCGATAGATTCGTCAAGCAAGTTATTAAATAAAAGCCGGAGTGCTACAATCTGAGCCTGGGATGTCAACAAGAACAGAACCGAAAAGTAAAACACTTATTTCATGGATCACCTCCACGTTAGATTGATTTAGCATAAAGATTAGATTTATAGGACCACAACCAGGCTAACAATAGTGTGATAAAAATCCTGGAGGAATCGACATCAGGACCCGTCGTCTTTCGCTCGCTTTGCTTCTATCTGTTGCTATGTATCAGACGCACAACTGTAAACGAATGAATGAGTGGCAATATTACTTTTGTGCAAATCCTTTGATCTGAACCAAATTTTATCGCCTTCGCATGTAATATTTGAACTTTGTTGCTCTCAATGTCGGAAGTAAAAATAGTAAAAAATAGCTGCGACCATCGCGGGCAACTACTAGATAATCTTAACTTGATATCTTTGTGAACTATATATAGAAGTACAACTTGCTCAATAACAACAGCGACGACGACGACAAGAACAACGACAACTCAAGAGCAGAACAACATGTTGTAGTATACTACAACATGTTGTTCTGAGTTGTCGTCGTAGGTGTTTAACGCCAGTCGAATACTGATGCACGGTTCACAAAGAACAGCAGTAACAGGGCGCCGTTTTCAACCAAGCAGACTTACTTATCAATAAAATATTTATTTTCATTGAACAAGATGGCAACAAGAAAAATGAAACAATTAATCACAAAACAAATGATTTCATGTTTTTTTTTTTGTTACATATAAGAGTTTGATAATTTATCGATGTTGTTTGAAAGAATATACCTTATCGTTTATCGATGATTTTATTCCGTTTAGTCGAAAGAGTGAATTGAAACGGTCGATGATTAGAAGATTAATTGCGGTTGCAAACAAACCCGCGGTTCATTGTGGGATTTATGGTGTCTGAAAGACAGAAATTTAATTAGAAAACAAAAGAACATGAGCATAAAACAAGAAAAACATTTTTTTTTATTTTACATAAAAACGAGAGCATTTGGTATTATTGTATTTTTCTTAGATCTCATTGTTTTTCACATTGCCCCATCAAAAGAAAAATAACAATAAAAAACTTGCGAAACGCAGAATTCTAAAGAAAATGTAGACATACAACTTCTCATTTTGTATCTTGAAATATATTTGGTGTTCTATTCGATCTTTATTACATTTCAGTTATTTTACAAATTGTATAGAATTGTAAACAAAGTACTAAACACACATTTTACTAAGTAAAATTTCACAAGGTGTTAATTTTGGATTAAAAAATAATATTGTGGGGTCTGTGCGCACACTGAGATCTATAAACAGTAAAAACAGCGTTTATTTATTTAATTTTATTTATAAATGTAAAATGAAAAAAATTATAAAATTCGACTACATGTTGTAATATGGGGTTCTGGGCAGAAGTACATATGTGCATCTTTATTTATTCTCGGGAAACGACGCGATGCCCGCCGGTCTATTAAAATGACATTTCCTATTCATTGTATACCAGACTAGTTTTCTTGGAATCCGTTGTCATTCCTAAAGTACCTTCCCCACGAACATTTATGAAAATCAGTCCTTTTTTCGTTACGGAATTCAACACAGAATATTTTACTGCATTCCATCTCTTCTGCAAACTTTATTAATAAACAACAAAACAAAAAAAACATTTTTATATTTATTAAGTCGAAAGCAATACAAAAGGAAAGAATAAAAAATTAGACAGTATGCTTTAGCATAGACATGATTGAAGACACAGCTAAAGTAAGTACACAGAGATGACCAGAAAACACATTAGGTCACAGGAATTAGGAATGTACGGTTTCTGGAAAATCTGTAATAAGTATGATGAATAATGGACTATCAACAATTCTTCCGCTATCCAAGTACCATGATGTCGTTTGTACGGCAACCAATAAGGCTGAATTCCACAAACTACTCTCTCCAAATTTTCCTATTGCGGATGGAAGCCATATATGCTGATCTGATCATCATCATATTCCATATCTAGGATATCATAAAACTGACATCTCCAAAGCATGTGAGTTCGATCTTGTCACTGCTATAATACTAAAGAAACACCTTGTTAAACTTAATCCTTTCAAAAAATTTACAACAAATGCTCTGCTAAATCTTGCTTCCTTGATATCTGGAAAATTGCACACATGGTTCTAGCGTTTAAAAATGTTACGAGTAAATAATAAAACTTGTAACCCCTCCTTTGAGAAGGTGGTTAGGACTCTTATTTATCTGGAATTCTCGGCTCGTGTTGTCTAGTCTTCTCTGAGGTTGTTACATGAAATCTGGTATGTTGAAAGCGAATATCAAAGCCGCAGGCAGGAAGAAAGAAAAACTCATGTAGTAGTCTATTCTACTGAAGCTTAATTTTCACAAACTTATGTACAAATGTTTTACAAATCTCAATCAGTTCTTAGTAAGTTTTTTTCAAAGTCTCAAATCTCTTCACAGACAGCGACAGACGGTTGGATGAGGAGGGGAGAGGTCCGCTCTCCAGGGAACGGCGGTTCTATACGATCTGTTCTCCATCAAATAAACAAGCAATCTGCTTAATTTTAGAGAGTATCGACCCGATGTGGGTGTGGTGGAAGTCTCCCCAGCCAATCAAATCACACTAAACCCCAACAATCTGAGACCCAATTCAAGACCAAAATCCCATAACCTTGTGGTCATCAGCCATCACTCAGCCAGTACAATATGTTCATCTAATATTCTCGCATTTCCTATTGTTGAGTTTTTTTACCAAATAACAAAATATCTCAGGTTTTTCCATCCAAAAAGCAAATATATCTATTTTGACAATGAATTAAAATATATCTATATTTATCCACCCTAAATTCCCAAGGCACCTGCCGTTACCCGAGATCGATGAAAAGCTATGTCAGCGTAGTTCTAAAGCTCCTCAATGGGGGATTACGTCACATCCCCCCCATTAGACTATATTGCTTCGTAGAACCAATGGAGTCTAATTTCTTAACACACCACACCATCCCTTTTGCACAGTTTGCCGTTAGATTTTTTCCACAGACCCCTCTCTCCATCCTCAAATTACCCGTCAAAGAAAATAACATATACACAATCCTATATCCACCCTTTAATCAGGGTTCCCCCTTTTTGTTCATTAAAAGCCCCCAAAAATGTCAACTCAGAAAGTTCGTAAAATGTTCAAATTGTAAAAGTTCAAAGTTCGTCAGGGCTAATATAGTCTCCCTTTTTTTTCGCATGCAAAATTTTACCTTTTCTTTTCGTTTGTACATTCTTCTTTCAGTTCACATTAATTGAAGAAGAAAATTTGTCACTCAATAAATTGCATTAAGTTCATCAATTATCTCATAAGAGTTACTTCCCTTGGTTAAAGTTTTATCCCTTTTTTCCAAAATAAAATTACTCGATTTTTTTCCAAGGCTTTTACCAGAGTTATTCCCATTTTTCTATTTTCTTGTCATCAATTAAATCATAGTTCAATTTTTTTCCACAGATTGTCAGCCACAAATTTACAAGAGTTTTCTTTTTCAAGTTTTTTTTTCACTTCGCTGCTATCAACAGCACAGTCTCATAATAAAGGGTATGACGCCCTAATCAGGGTTCTCAAAGGGCCTGTTTTTTATTGAGATAGAGGAATATTTCTCACCTTATCAGGGTTCTCAAAGGGCCTGCTTTTTATTGAGATAGGGGAATATTTCTCACCTTATCAGGGTTCTCAAAGGGCCTGCTTTTTATTGAGATAGGGGAATATTTCTCACCTTATCAGGGTTCTCAAAGGGCCTGCTTTTTATTGAGATAGGGGAATATTTCTCACCTTATCAGGGTTCTCAAAGGGCCTGCTTTTTATTGAGATAGGGGAATATTTCTCACCTTATCAGGGTTCTCAAAGGGCCTGCTTTTTATTGAGATAGGGGAATATTTCTCACCTTATCAGGGTTCTCAAAGGGCCTGCTTTTTATTGAGATAGGGGAATATTTCTCAACTTATAAGGGTTCTCAAAAGGCCTGCTTTTTATTGAGATAGGGGCATATTTCTCACCTTATCAGGGTTCTCAAAGGGCCTGCTTTTTATTGAGATAGGGGAATATTTCTCACCTTATCAGGGTTCTCAAAGGGCCTGCTTTTTATTGAGATAGGGGAATATTTCTCACCTTATCAGGGTTCTCAAAGGGCCTGCTTTTTATTGAGATAGGGGAATATTTCTCACCTTATCAGGGTTCTCAAAGGGCCTGCTTTTTATTGAGATAGGGGAATATTTCTCACCTTATCAGGGTTCTCAAAGGGCCTGCTTTTTATTGAGATAGGGGAATATTTCTCACCTTATCAGGGTTCTCAAAGGGCCTGCTTTTTATTGAGATAGGGGAATATTTCTCACCTTATCAGGGTTCTCAAAGGGCCTGCTTTTTATTGAGATAGGGGAATATTTCTCACCTTATAAGGGTTCTCAAAGGGCCTGCTTTTTATTGAGATAGGGGAATATTTCTCACCTTATCAGGGTTCTCAAAGGGCCTGCTTTTTATTGAGATAGGGGAATATTTCTCACCTTATCAGGGCTCTCAAAGGGCCTGCTTTTTATTGAGATAGGGAATATTTCTCACCTTATCAGGGTTCTCAAAGGGCTTGCTTTTTATTGAGATAGAGGAATATTTCTCACCTTATCAGGGTTCTCAAAGGGCCTGCTTTTTATTGAGATAGGGGAATATTTCTCACCTTATCAGGGTTCTCAAAGGGCCTGCTTTTTATTGAGATAGGGGAATATTTCTCACCTTATCAGGGTTCTCAAAGGGCCTGCTTTTTATTGAGATAGGGGAATATTTCTCACCTTATCAGGGTTCTCAAAGGGCCTGCTTTTTATTGAGATAGGGGAATATTTCTCACCTTATCAGGGTTCTCAAAGGGCCTGCTTTTTATTGAGATAGGGGAATATTTCTCACCTTATCAGCGTTCTCAAAGGGCCTGCTTTTTATTGAGATAGGGGAATATTTCTCACCTTATCAGGGTTCTCAAAGGGCCTGCTTTTTATTGAGATAGGGGAATATTTCTCACCTTATCAGGGTTCTCAAAGGGCCTGCTTTTTATTGAGATAGGGGAATATTTCTCACCTTATCAGGGTTCTCAAAGGGCCTGCTTTTTATTGAGATAGGGGAATATTTCTCACCTTATCAGGGTTCTCAAAGGGCCTGTTTTTTATTGAGATAGGGGAATATTTCTCACCTTAAGCAATTGTAGTTAAACTTCACCTTTTATTTCACAGTTCAAGTCTTCTTTCAGAAGCATCTTGTAAGATTTTCTTCCCCTGCGGACTTCTTCTCGCCTCAATAGACGGTCATTCAAGGTATCGTTGGGATTTTTCTTTCGACAGTTCTCAGCTTCAGCGCCCTGCAAGAATTTTGGGTAAAACAGAGAGAAAAGAAAAGAAGATCTTCAAGTCGTCTTCAGTTCCCTTGGATTTCAGCATCAGGGAGGTCTCCAGGTTGCGTCTCGTTTTCGTCAGAACCAGCAGCCGCATTTTCCAGAAACATAGGCGATTTCGAACCAGTCTCTCTCTCTCCTGCTATCTATGCAATTGGCCCTGAGATGCTCATCGCCTTGCTCCTTCTTCCATTCATGCACCATACAACCATTAACAGCCATATACATTACTAAGCGTTGTATACATATCTTCATAGTATACCTGTTTATCCCTCCTATTCTCGTTCACAACACCTATGAATGACTACAGGGCCTATGCAGAGCGGTGGCATTGCCATCGGTATTAGGTCACTCCCGGTCGGATCCAAAACCGAGGGCCAATTCAAGACCAAAATCCCATAACCTTGAGGTCATCAGCAATCACTCAGCCAGTACAATATGTTCTTCTAACATCCTCGAATTTCCTGTTGTTGACTTTTTACCAAATAACAAAATATCCCATGTTTTCCAACCAAAAAGTAAATATATCTATTTTGACAATGAATTTAAATATATCTATATTTATCCGTCCTAAATTCCCGAGGCACCTGCCGTTACCCGAGATCGGTGAAAAGCTATGTCAGCGTAGTTCTAAAGCTCCTCAATCGGGGATTACGTCACAAAGTATCACCGCGTCATTTTCACTCTTTGCTAAAATATTTGAATCAATCTAATGATAGTTCATCAGCAAATTTACGTTAAACTTCTCTCTGAACATTTGTATAGATTTCGGTAAGCCCGTTTTATTAACGGGTACAGTATACACTAGACAAGCCAGGTGAATCTAAAGCGCTAACTCTTGTTATATCAAGGACTGAAGAGCTTCTATTACTGGCACAAAAACCTTCTTATGAAAATTAATTTGTACAGGATTATTGGACGAATATTTAATAACAAATCAGATCCTTCAAAAAGAAAGGTTCAGGTTGTCAGTTATCCTCAATGGTCGTACATCTTGACATGCATGATATCTTTTTCCATGGAAATCGCTCCAGACAAGGAGTGAAGCCACTTTATGTAGGAACTTACAAGAGCAAAAGATGATTATCATAAATACGAGAGATGACTATTGACATTGGTCTTGAAAAAACCAAGGCTGTATATAGGAGAATAACATTAGGCAGGAAGTTTCACAAACATGCAGTTCTTGGAAAGAAGTTACTAGAAGAAGCGAAAATAGAATGAGGTCTCAAAACAGCGAATTGATGGAAACAACTGGAAAAAGGTGAATCAGACAATTTTGAAAATCATATGCCATACTAATATTCATACAAAAGACTGCGCAACATCACGTCTGTGAGAAAAAGGTTGCAGAGAAGAAAACAAATTACACATAGTTTTTTGCAATTTATCAAGAACCCTCAAATACTACAGGGATTCATCAGCCCAAATATGACAACAAAACTCCATAATGATCTTATAGTAGATTTGTATATTGAGAGAATACCATCAGATGTGAGAAAGTGTTTAGAATTATAGAAAGAAGCGATTTTACGAAAAACAGAAAAAATAATATATGAATTCAAAGAGATTTGATGAAAAAGTAAGAGTAAGACATTTTAAGATTGATTTCCCATAGGACAGAGTATTTATAAAAATCTCAGGAAGAAAAGAGGCAGTCTTATGGGTGAAAGACAGGAGATGAGTCTTAACAGTATTTAACGAAATAAGCCTTACTTCAATTCATAATTGAACCCAGGTGAACTTCTATATCAGCTACATATTCCAATTGATCTGAAGGATTGTCGAGAAGCAACACCAAAACGAAGGGTGGTGTTATCAGCATAGATGTTAATTTTCGGAATAAAACTCTCTGATATAGAGAAACAGTATTGGACCTGGAATAGAACCCCGTGCAACATCGGCATTGACAGGAAAAGAAAACGAAGAGAGCTCACCCAGCGTTACTTGAAAGCTTCGACAAAATAAAAAAGACTTAATGATGTCAAGGACCTTACAGCCACTACCACAATCTCGAAGTTTATATAGAAGAATTTCACACTTTGTCGAACGCATTTCGAAATGTCGAGTGCAATGGTCGTACCCTATCTTGAATTATCCATAAATCGACAGGTCCGCTCAGTTACAACATAATAACGATTACGATCAGCTGTTGAACGAAAATCACGAAACTTATATTGAACGTCCAAAGAGGCCAAGACTTTCCAGAAATTAAACGATTGCCGTTGACGAGCTTTTCAAAAACTTTGCTAATAAAAGTGAAAGAATAATAGTGCGATACATAGTTGGATCAGGCCGATCATCAACATTTTTAAAGATAAGGACAGCAGATAACTCCAACAAGAAGGGAAACGGACTGAGAAAAGAATGAATCATTTTGATAAAAAAGAAGAATGTTTAAGGGCACAAAGTTTGAAAATAACAGGAATTGAATCAGAGAAGAAAGTTTGAGACTTGCCAAGACGAATTCTAAAAAAAAAAGAAAAGAAAAGGTTGATCCTCGTGATTTTAAGAGAATCTTATAACATGATTATTAGCATGGTTATTCCTTATCTTTTTAATGGTCTTCGGTTTATTTCATCTTTTAATGATCATCGTTTTGTTGACAATTTTTCCTTTGATGATTCTGGTGTTGTTCCTGCGGATTTTCTTTCGAAAAATAATCAATCTCTTAATTTTATTCATATGATGGTTCTCTTGCAGACATTGATAACTCTTCTGTATGATTGTCTAGAAGCATTAGGAATATCTCGATAATACTGATTAAAATAACGATTACGATGGGCAATGACAGAAGACAAACAGATGAAAACCAGGAAGGAGAAGGGTTTTATATGAAACTTATTATGAGGAATGAAGGTGTCAATTACAACAAACTAGTCAGTAAGCGCATTAACAACACCTTTCAGAGACATACTAAAGATAGGATTGCATGGAATGTCACCTAAGAAGCTACGAAGCCTGTCTCAATCAACCTTTCTAGAGTTAAACGTATTTCAGTGGAAAAGACAATGAATTGAAGACTTCACAGAAAAGTCTTAATATGAACAACAGCAGGGAAGAATAAGAAATGATTCAGGAACAGAAGTGACAAAAAGATTCTGAAATGGAACACGTACATCAAATCTGTTACCAGGGACGCTGGGAAAATGGTGGGATCCTTCTACCGCTCAAGAAGATATCTCACTACTGATGCAATTCTCTATCTGTATTAAAGCCAAGTACGTCCAAGGATGGAGTACTGCTGCCACATCTGGGCAGGAGCTGCTAAAAACAGTCTATCCTGCCTTGACAGAGTACAAAATAGACTTCGTGGTTTAGTGGGGGATGCTCTTTTCTCTTCCCTGCAACCTCTTTCCTACAGAAGAGACGTTACAAGCCTGTCTTTATTTTATCGCTATTTCCATGGACGGTGCTCGTCTGAGCTCCAATCCTCGTCCCCCCTCGCCAATCTTTCACGAGAAACACCCATCTAGCTGAAACTACTGTCAATAATTTTCCCCACTCTTTATCTATGCCTAAATCTAAACGTAGATTCGATGAGCAAAGCTTCTTTCTTAGAAGTGCACGCCAGTGGAACTCTCTGCCGCTTGCCTGTTTCCCACCTGACTACAACTTGGACGTTTTCAAATCCAACATAAACAAACTCCTGACAAACCGCCCCCTTAAGTAAGACACTCTATCAAAACCCCAAATACTAATGATTACTACAATACTATCTCATTGGCTACTGTACACGCAATAACCCTTATCCCTGAGTGGCCTTCGGGCCTTGATAAGTGGTGACTGCCATGTAAAAAAAAACAAAGATCGAGGATGGTTGATGAAGGCCATTATCAGGAAAGCGTGTAATACGAAAATTTTAAACATGTCATGAGACCAAAAAATAAAACGCCAAATTTTACAAGCAAGACATGTACGATTAGAGTGAGGGAGTCAGTCAGAATTATTTGCATTGAAATCTCCGAAAACAAGAAGGATGAAGTAGTAATTTATTATCAATGTATATATATATATATATATATATATATATATATATATATATATATATATATATATATATATAGTACGGCTGTCATTTTTGGCAGTTACAAAGTTACGTGGTCGTTGTTCATTGTCTACACATTGATCTGTAATATGTATGTATATGTATTATGCGCTCTTATGCGTGCGTCAACGTCTGTATTAACTCTTAACTGTTTAAAAACAACCCACTATGAAATGAACAACGACCACGTAACTCTGTAACTGCCAAAAATGACAGCCGTACTAACCCTCTTCCCTCTCCCTCTCCGTCTCCCTCCCTTTCCTCCCATCTATCTCTATCCCTCTCTCTCTCTCTCTCTCCCTCTCACCTAATTAATATACCTTATCGAACAGGAAAAAAAAGTAGTCAAAATTTTAAAACCCCAAAATTGAAACTCTTTCCCCCTCCTCTCATTACCCCCTCTCTTTTTTCTTTTCTCTTTACAATCCTCTCTCCCCTCCCCCTCCCTATATTCACATATCTCCACCCAAGCCTACCTGAATCTGCTACCCCCACACACACAATACAACCTAATATACTTTAAACTTCAAAACTGAAATATTGTCATTACCCGCCTTCCTCCTCTATTATCTCCTACACTCAAACCCCCCTCATTTCTTCCGTATTCCTCCTAAAAACAATTCTTCCTAATACTAACCAACCATTTCTGTAAGGTCTGACGAGTCTGTTAGATCGTAAACACGGTCCAACATCCGAAACATATGTAACCAAACAGATAAAACGTTAATAAAAAATAAAACACATAATTGCTCTGCAATAGTATTGAGCACTCACTTCAGGTTTTTACTAATTACCAGTGTTACCATATATATATATATATATATATATATATATATATATATATATATATATATAACATCAACAACAATAACTGTCACTGTCAGAGAGGGAACGGTACGAAAAGAAAAATAAGGAAGGGAGTGCTTGAAGACAACCCCAGTCATATAAAAGAACATTCATGAGATTCACGACTGAGGAAACGTACAATGAGGAAATCCTAACAAAGAAAAATAGCAAGACGATGTAAATGCGTAGAAGAATCTTAGTGGACAATAGATAAATACCTATCAATAGTAGAATCTAAATTAGTCTCACAAACAACAAGAATATGAGGATATTTGCATCAGAGGAAGGAATGAACAGCAGGAAAGTTTTACCTGTGACCTCTGATGTTTCTATAAGAAATAGTAAAGTATTTGTTGTGTGGATTTATAGAAGGTATTATAATATGAAAAAATAAAAACACAAAAAGAAGAATCAGTGAAGACAAATAAAGCTTGAGAGAGACTCCGTTACCTTTATTCAATCCCCTGGACTCCAAACAGGGTAGTTAGAAAGATTACCTTTCTAGAGTACAGTAGAGAAGAAAGGGGTTACTCGGCTTACCGATACACGTCTACTATAAAAATATTAATGTAGGTCTACCCCAGTTGTCGATATTATTAATATTTCTGATCTTCATAAACGACCTACCTGATGCACTTGTGTTAGAGATAGATATATTTGCTGATGATACCACACTCTATTTTCAACACGTGGGAAGACAAACGTGCACATATCTAAGGCAATGGCTGAATCCATTAAAATGATCTCCAATTTGTAGTTTAATGGGGACATAAATGAATAGTAACATTTAATGATACCAATGCTTCTTCTCATTAACAATTAGAAGACCTTTTCACGCGTTAATTGCCATGGCTGATAGTACCCTGAACAAGAGTTCATCATTCAGATTCCTCGGACTAACATTCCGAGGTAGCATGTATTGGAACATGCATAGAAGATACTGCAAATACTGATGCTAGTAAAGTGGGATGCTCTATCATGCTAGAAAACTTCTGTCACCTTCCAGCATCCTATATCGCTACAAAACCCCCGTTCATATATGCATGGAGTATTGTTATCACATCTCGGCTTGAACATCTCCTTATAATCCTTCCCTCTTAGAAAGCGCCTTTACAAGATTCTCTAATCTAATATGTCTCTCACTGTCTACCAAGCCCCAATCACTATCGCATCGCCGTAATATTGCATCCTTGAGATTTTTATTTTTTTTACACAGTGATCACCACTTATCAAGGCCCGGAAGCCACCCAGGAATAAGGGTTATTGCAAGTACATTACGTTAGTGTGGAGATTTGATGAAGTGTTTAATAAAGGGCCGGTTCATTAGGAATTTGTTAACATTGGACTTGAAGAAATCCAAGTTATAGTCCGGAGGGAAGCAGGTAGACGGAACAGAGTTCCACAGGCGTGCAGTTCTAAGAAAGAAGCTTTGTTCATGGAACTGCGTTTTGATTTAGGCACAGGTATAGAGTGGGGGAAATTTTTCACAGTGGATTCAGCTAGACGGGTGTTTTTCGTGAAAGATTGGCGAGGGGGGAACAGAGATTGGAGTTCAGACGAGCACCTGCCATGGAAATGACGATAAAACAAGGATAGGCTCGCAACGTCTCTTCTGTGGGAGAGAGGTTGCAGGGTAGAGAAAAGGGCACCCCCACTAAGCCACGAAGTCTATTTTGTACTCTGTCAAGGCAGGATAGGCTGTTTTTAGCAGCTCCTGCCCAGATATGGCAACAGTATTCCATCCTTGGACGTACTTGGCTTTTATATAGATAGAGAATTGCATCTGTAGTGAGATATCTTCTTGAGCGGTAGAAGGATCCCACCATCTTTCCAGCGACCTTGGCAACAGACTTGATGTAGGCGTTCCATTTCAGATCAGGAGTAAAGGTCAAACCCAGAAGCTTGTCAAAACACGGGGCCTCACCCAGACGAGAGCCACCCATCACAATTGATGCCAGATGGGGATCAGAGCGTTGATGATGTAAGGATAGGAGTTTGGTTTTGGATGCATTAAAGGTAACCAACCACATCTTCCCCCACTGAACCACGCGCTCGAGATCAGAGGAGAGAGAATCAGAGAGAACTTTGTCATTTACAGCCTTTGATGTGTTGCCGTAGATGGTCGTGTCATCAGCATAGATGTTAACGAATGATTTAAGTATGTGTTTAGGGAGGTCATTGGTGTAGATCAGGAAGAGAGTTGGGCCCAGGATTGACCCCTGAGGGACTCCAGCATTTATATTGCAGGCCTCCGATTTTTGTCCATCTACCACTACTCTTATGAACCTATCGGAGAGAAATGATTTAATGATTGAGAAAACATTTCCAGTTATACTGTAGCTGGAAATCTTGTGAAGTAGACCCTTATGCTGTACCTTGTCGAAGGCCTTTGATATGTCAAGAGCAATTGCCCTAGAAAGGAAGCCTTTGTCAAGAGATTCACTAATCCTGTGGGATATAACCGTCAGCACATCTGCGGTAGATCTTGCAGAGCGGAAACCATATTGTGTGTCACTAAGAAGGTTATTCCTGCTGAGGTGGTTGATTATTTCTCTATTTAATATGGATTCCAGCAACTTACTCATAACACACAGGAGACTTATTGGTCTGTACTGAGAGGGAGATGACTTATCACCTGAATTCTTAAATACAGGGCAAACTGATGATGTCTTCCAGGGAGTCGGAAAGCACTTCTCCTGAAGGCAGTGCTTAAATAGTTTGGTAAGTATGGGAGCAAGTTCTGGTTGAAGCTTTTTTAACACTATAATTGGGATGCTATCAGGGCCAGTTGCTTTACTGGAATCTAGGTTCTTGATTAGCTTGGCGACCTCATGCACGGATATTTGTATGTTCCCTAGCTTGTTCTGTGTTATAGGAGGAAATATGAGGAGTTGATGGCCTTCGTCGTATATGGGTAGAATTAGCTGCAAAGTTCTTTGCAAATAGTTTGGCCTTGTCTGACGCTGACGAGATGACCTCTGGTTCATTGATAATGGTTGGGATAGAACGCACACTTCTGTTCAGGATCCTATTTGTTATTTGCCAAAACTGGTGGGAACCAAGCCGCTGATCAGCTACCTTGGATTTAACAGACTGGGCATATAGTTCTCTTGCATTTTTTATTACTCTTTTACAGTGGTTGCTGGCAGTCCTGAAAGCAGCTTTAGTCTCAGTGCATCTATTACGTTGGTAGCTATGGAAAAAGTGATTTCTGTGCGCGATAGCATCAGCACATTCTGGGGAGAACCATGGCTGGCTGTTATGTTTTTGTTGGAATTTTTAGATGGTATGAATTGGTCTATGCCTACAATTAACCATTCGGTCAGATCTGATACTATAGAGGACACTTCCTTTTTAAACATGGAGTGCAGAGGTAAATCAGATATGAATGTAGGAAGCTATCCCAGTCAGCCATAGAGTATCGGTATACAGTACGGTGGAGGGGTACGTCTGGGGGCTTCTTACATTTCGTTTTTATCTTAACTGATACGACAGAGTGGTCGGAGGATCCTAGAGGAGAATGAACGGAACATAAACATAGCTCAGGGGAAGTTGAGAGAAAAAGGTCTAAGAGGCTTGCATCAATATGCAAGCCTCTTAGACTTATAGACTTAGACCCAGTAGTATTGGGCACACGGGTGGGTTCGTGAACAATCTGAGTGAAGTCATAAGCAATGGCAAAATCATGACAAAACCTCCCCTCATCATCTGTCTTATTTGAATGGGTCAGCCATTCCACGTTATGGACGTTGAAGTCACCACATATGTGGATGTTAGCCGATGGATGTGAAGACAGTATGTGGTCTATTTTCTCAGATATGCTCTTAAAGATAGTAACTCCGATGTTGTGGGGCATATAGAGGGTAAATATAAATGCAGTGGTGTTAGCAAGTGCAACCCTGAAGCACATATAGGGTAAATTAGGATCTTCTCTAGAGATATCCCTGCCACACGGGAAGCCATCCTTAATGTAGGCACATATTCCATGCCCATGGCGATCTTGGGTGTCAGATTTAGCTGTTAAATTAGAGTATCCGTTAATTATGAACTCATCTAGGGAAGTGGTCGGCCCTATTCCAGTTTCACTTAGAAATACTATGTCCGGTTTTGTCTCCTGTAATTGGGTTTCAACCTCTGGAAGGTTGGAACGTAGACCCCTGATGTTGGAGAAGGAGACCTGGTAGTAGGGGTCTAGTTGGAAGATGGGGTTCTAGGTTTAATCGAGTTTTTATTCTGGAGATATTTCATGTTGAGGTTTTGGGATTTGTGGAATAGGTCGGCATACTTGGTTAGAGCAGTACAGAGAGGGAAAGTAAGAGAGAAAAAGACAGGAAATTTTTTTTTGTAGCACACGAAAAGGTAAAGCCGTAACAATTACCCACTAGTATGGCATCGAGAGGCCCTACCAGAGACTACTGCATGGTCCAGATCCACTCACCAAATGGCAATACAGCAGTCCCAGTACTTTGCGCCTGCTGATAGGACAGCCTCCTTAGTGGTTAATCCAAGGTTCGGGTCCCTGACTATCAGGCGGATAACGTCAGCCCAGACAAAACGTTTACCTCCAGCACCCTTACTAGTGACATGACCACAAGGACAGACAGAGACAGAAAAATTTCCGACATCTCAGACTACTGGTCACCAAGTAATACCTATTTTACAAGTAATTTAATCGGATGTTCCCCGATGAACTTACTGAACTGATTCCTTATCGACAGAAATATATTCGATTAAGATAGAATTAGTTAAATCCCACATTAAATCCACCGTTAAGGACCCCTGATGCCGGAAGCCATTCCCAATAGCTCCAATAGCTTCTTCGAACATTTCATTGCACAACTTCATACTTAGGATGCACTTATGGATATAATTCTACATTCATATATACATACTTACGCCCCACTGACGATGTGCCTTGCTTGAATTAAAATAAACTATATAAAAGCAAAGATAGACCCAACAAAACAGTTATAATGTAAATAAATAAAATGTTCAATATAAATAAAAACAAAAAATTTTCACAGGTAGTAATACAATTGAACCCGTAGTTGGACAGTAAGAGAGAGAGAGAGAGAGAGAGAGAGAGAGAGAGAGAGAGAGAGAGAGTGAGAGAGAGGTTAAACTTAAAGAAAACATAAACATGATTAAATAAAGTGTAACCCGTTATCCCTATATATATATATATATATATATATATATATATATATATATATATATATATATATATATATATATAAAGACTCATTTTCCTCTCTGAATTTGACCTTAATAGGAGTAAAAATGAAGACATTTCATGCAAATGTGATACATAAAAACTGCAACACAATATCTGAGGTGTGTTATAGGCCTATTACCTATCCACTTCATCGATAATCGTAGATTCCTATATTCTATTTGCTGAGAGTTCACTGCAAAAATCGATCAATGGAAGGGGTATAATCTTTCCTCTCTAATAAATTCCTCCTTTCCCCCCACCACTTAACACCGTTGCAGGATCGTCCACAAGAGACAGTTACGAAGGAACATCGGTTTGGGTTTTCTTTACTTCGTAGTTGCTTAAAAAAACTGGAATGGAATTTCAATTCTACTGGGTGAAATGCACCATGGAGTTAACCGAATGGAAAGGTTATTTATGCCATTTTTTTCGCTTTTCGCTGTGTTTTTTGTTTGTTTTTGTTTTTCCGAACACGTCCATCATTTTTTTCCCCTTGATTTATGCTTTTTGTTTTTCCGTTGCTTTTTTTTTGGTTTTGGTTTTGCCGATTTTTTTTAAAGAAGTATAACATCGCTTTTTTTATTATTTAAACAGGGTTATTACTTCGCTTATTCTTTACTTTACCCCCCCCCCGCTTACACAGACGCCTCCAAACAACCAGGCAACGTCGGGTACCCTCGCTAGTAGTTAAATAATCCCCATGTTTATATATTGTATATATCAGGACTGCTGCATCACTTTAACTTATATCCGTGCGAAAATATGTATCTAAACGGTTTGCTCATCTATAGGTTCACACTCGGATATATATATATATATATATATATATATATATATATATATATATATAAATGCATAGATCATGGTATAACGATTAGATCACTGTCTGACTTACGTAAATGAACATTTATAATTAAAATGTTTAAATTCAACGTTATTTCACGTAGTTAATGGTAGCCCAATTGATACGGTCTTCGCTAATTGAGCCAGAGATGTCTCGTGTTGCGGGGCTCGACTGGTGTTAATCGTGACATCCTGCACTGAAGATTCCCGAAAGGATGAAACACTAGTGTCTGTAGGTATTTAATTATTATAGTAAAAAAATAATTATATAATATATATATATATATATATATATATATATATATATATATATATATATATATATATATATATATATATACAGGGAATACACACATACACACAAAACACATACGCACACACACGTTTACATGCATACAAAAACAAGTACAAACATATGCACGTATCCGTTCACACAAACAAGTACGTGTATTTACATACACACATCGGCACCAACATTAAAATGCAGACATTCTCGTTTACACGGACACATTAACATAGTGTGGGTCTCATCAACAGCAACAAGAGCACGTTCTGCTACACAAAAGTATGATAATGTGAGCCACCTGATATCCAGCTGTAAGGTTCAACGGAGGGACGGCTACTATATAATGCAACACAAAGGAGTTTGTCAATACCTTCTTTGGACGATTTGTAACAAGTTGAACATCGAATCCAGCAGCAAATCCTGGCAACATATACGAGAAAGAAGAATTGGAAATATATCACCATTTACTACAACTATGCAATTTCTACAGCTTCGTATTTAGAAAAGGGAGCTGTTAAACCTGACATAGTGATAGGGGAAAAAGCAGCGATTTTAGTAGAAGTTAATATCACCCATAAATCTGTGTTAAACAGAGTTCACACGGGGAAAGATAACGAAATGCAAAAGTCATATGTACAACATATGACAACAAGAAACTGGAATCTTAAAAAGATCTCCATCATTTTTGTAATTATAGGAGCAACTGAACTTATGAAAAAGTACCTAGCAAATATACCCGGTGAACCATGTGTAAAACGATTTAAACAATTGGAACGGTTAGAATTTTGAAAAAAATCTCTTGGGTGTAAATATGAGATAGCGGTTGAATGTCTACCATTCCCCGTTTGAACTAAACAAAAATGAAAATGGAAATCTATCTATATATACGTTGACACACACGAAATCATATGTACACACACATACGCAGACAGAAACACCACGAAATAAAAATAAATAGAAGAAATACCTTGTTAACAAATTGATTTTTATTTGTGTTCTTTCTCGCTGACCCGCTCTTAAATCACCACATTATTTCATGATTATAACAAAATTCTCAAATGAACAGGTGCGAAAATCAGGTCGACTCACCATGGAAAAGGACTGCCACAGGTGCAATAAATCCTCTAAACACTAGAAAATCAAAACATCCGAAGGATCTGGAGATATTCGGAGATATATATATATATATATATATATATATATATATATATAATTAAAACATGTATAAGTATATATTGTATATATAATACATATATATTATATATAAGATATATATCAATCTGTATATAAGTATATATTGTTATATATTTGTATACATTTATATATACATTGATATATATATTTATATATATTTATTTATTTATAAATATATTTGTATATACATATAAGAGTATATATATATATATATATATATATATATATATATATATATATATATATATATATATATGTACGTGTGTGTATGTGTGAGATTTAGTTTGTCTGAAATATTGCGTATAATATACCTCTTATATATAAAAAGCACTGTGTGTGTTAGTTACTTCTCTATAGATTCCGAAACGGTTGAACCTATTTATTTTTAATTCACACAAATGTACTTTATATATCTAGTGTTGTTATTAGATATGCTTTGTATCGGAATGCCTCTGATAAATATACAAGATCGAAAACTGAAAAAATCCGATTAAAGTAGAAACAGTTCGGCTTTAGCAAAGTTAACATCTTTGTACTACATCCTAACCCTAACCCTTGTACATTCTAAGATCACAAGTACATTATGAAATTTTAACACCGCACAAGCAAAATAGAATTAATGTTTTTGTTTGGAGCACATTTAACCATGATACTTGACTTTTGCATTTTAAACTGTAAGTGAAGCCGTTATATATTAAATAAACTTAAAAATAAATCAACAGTAGGTTCTCTATAGTGCAATGTAGATTATAATGCCTTGTGTACTGTCACTGCGAGAGAAATGGTGGCTTTCTTACATTGCACCTCTGTGGATCCTCGTCTAGAGCAGGCAATTAATCGATTTGATTAAAAAAAATGGGCGCTTTCACTGATGTCGATGACAATAAAAGTATTAGAAGTATAGAACATTCGTTGATCCGCATTCAATCCCAAGCAACGTCATTTTGTTTTTATTTTGCTTTTTAACAGTGACCGTGTTCATTTGTACGTTTCGAGGAAAGACCTCTTTATTAAATGGTTTGCAATATTTTTGAAATACTTGTGGACTGGCGCAGTTGTTTTATGTTTACATCGCAGTAAATATTGCAGCAAATAAAATAAAGTTAAAATGTTTTTATTTAAGTGATGCAATGACTTATGTTACATTCGTTTAAACTCTGTTATTTCACTGTAAGTCTATAAACTAAATGTGTTATTCTGTATTTATTACTATTATCTATGTACTAATGCCTACTACTGTTCATATGCTGTCGAATGTGAGGGAAGCTCATGAGAAGATTAACTTTGTGCTAAGCATTTGGCAATGCATTAGGAAAGATAAGGTTTTCCAGAAATATGTATTATTTTTATAATATTTCATCTAAAAGAAATACGTTACATATGGAAAATAATTTATTAAAACATTTTTTTAAAAGTCAGTGAGTGCAAAAAAGATTACAATAAATAAATAAGAATAACAAAAAATCATATAAAACTATTTTCAAATAGTTGGTACAAATGAGTGTTCTGAAAGCGTTAAAAATATCGAGTACAAAACTGACTTTAAATCGGTAAGATTGGACAATACAAAACGAAGAATAACCAAGACAACGTTAATCCGGTCAAGAAAGTTCAAAAGCGCACATTTGTTTTTCCTTTTTTTATTTAGAAAATGATAGATTTAATAGATACTTTCTTTTGAGTAACTGTTTAATCGGATTTTCATCAATTCGTTTAAAAACTTATTTACTTTCCATACCAGCCAATTTTGTTAATCTTTTATTAGGGAAAATATGTCCATGTTTTGAACAAAACCGAAAATACCTTTCGGTCTCCGATCGAGAACGATGTTGTTGTTCATAAGTATTTCACTTTTCATCAGTAACGCAAACATGGCTTCTTTTTTTAGAGTCGACGGAAGATTTCTATTAAGTGGATTAACAAGTGTTTGTTTAGCTAACAAATAATGGCTTCCCCTCACCGCCATTTTGAATGTCAAATTTACTTTATTCTTATCTTCTTTTTATATTATTCGATTGAATAAAATAACGTACAATGGAATTCTATAATTTCAAGGAGTGTCATTGTACTGAAAACACTGGACGCGACTTGATGTATACATTAGATAGAATTGGGTTATAAAACTCAATCACAATAACGCTTTCATAGATCATTGGAAGATAAATCCGTCGTTTCAACGCTTCGACCCTTCTGGTGACATAGTTGAATAGAATACGATTCCTGCGTACGTCACGGCTTAGCATACACCCAAAGTCTCAATGGGCTGTCATCACATTCTTGTTTTCGGTTCAATATTGCAGCTTTATCATGCGACAAAAAAATAAATAAAAAGTCACATAAAAAATGGATTAAATCGTCATCTGGACAGCTGGTGTTGTTTAAAATGCGAATGGTTGAATTAAAAAAAGGACCAGTGTTACAGAATAGCTAATAAAAGCCTACGAGCTTTTCATATTTCTTTCGCAGCTGAATACTTATGTCAACAATGACCTCTGACCCAGTAGTTGCTTTTGAGCACACACAGAAAATCACTTACGTGTTCATCAGTGTTTACTTAACCCAATCAGAGAATTAATCTTTCGCTTTGTCAAGGCAGATAGTCAAATAGGCAGTATCTTTATCAAAAGTGACGGTAAAATCTCGAACATGACCTCTGTCGATAGTTATTTACAAAGTGTTTTTTCAGTCTCGTTTTGCCACACTCTCGCGAGATTTGGATCATTGCTGCTCTTTTTCTTCGTCAAACAAAAAAAAAGAAGCACAAAATAATGAACAAATATGACGACTGCTACAATTATAATAGAATGTTATTTGAAATCTCACGGTTTTTAGCATTTACTCTTTTAATGCTTAACGTTTCTATAACATTTATTTCTGGAGGTTGAAGTGTGGAGAAATCATTATTTTCGAATAGGGAAGTGTAAAGGTTATTGTATGTCTATCAGTGTATGATGCAGTTAATAAGGGTGTCGGGACAACATATTTATATTGTGTATATTTTTACTCGGTCTTCACTGGGAGCGGGGGTAGTACTTTTTATTTAGAGGGGAAAATAACAGCTACTTCCAGTGTAGATCGTTGCGACCGTGATGATGTTTCTCCTAGGATGGAATGTAAGATTTTAATATAGCAGATGTGTGTAAGATGGCGTTCGAAAGTTACATAATATATTTCCTAATAGTCTAGACATAATAATTTTTTATGTGGCCTTTTTGGAGCAAACCCAGTGTACATTGGTCCAGAGTGGAATTTCCGCAATCAAATTATTATATAAACGAGAATATATTTCATCGTTTCCTTTTGTTTCGTTTATTCTTTAGGATGTCTTTAGCTTAATAAATGCGAAACGTTTGATATATATATATATATATATATATATATATATATATATATATATATATATATATATATATATATATATATATATATATATATATTAGTGATTCTTTTTTCTTCCATTTTTCTAAATATATTTTATTGGATAATTTTTTAATTTACCGATCAGAGACGACACTATAATTGCATTTTCTTATAATAACCAATGCATAAACTATACTGTAATTACTTTATTATTATTATTATTATTATTATTATTATTATTATTATTATTATTATTATTATTATAGCCAATGGATAATAAAGAAATGGAGATTTTCAAAAGCTGTTCTTGCGTTCGGCGTTCATATCTGAAATAATTACGTCTCTTTCAAGATAAGTGAATGGAGAAAGACATGATTAAACTTTTCAAAGTATCAAGCAACGATGCGTGTGTTAAGGATGTGAACAAAAACAGAAAGAAAAATATACAGAGGAAGGAAGAAAGGAAGTCCAGTGCAGTGTACCGGACGTGAAGGACTACGGTATATGACTGCACAACACAAGCCTTGTCATCTTCCAATAGAAAAAGAGAAGAGACAACGGCGAGGTCTGACTCTGGCAATTTACACCCAGATATCTGTTCAATTATCGACCTTTATACTGCCGTATACGCCCGGGCGGCGGAGCAAGGAAGCGGTGTGTGTGTGTGTGTGTGTGTGTGTGTGTGTGTGTGTGTGTGTGTGTGTGTGTGTGTGTGTGTGTGTGGAGATTGATTGAAATTCATTATCCCCATCAGCATTGGATCGTCATCTCATATCATTAGTTAGCGATGGCGAAGCGGGGGGGGGGGGCGCTCATAAATCGGCGTTTCTTTATCGCGCGAAGGGGTTTTTATTACTGATTGCTTCTTCCATGTCTTTTCATGTGTACGAACCAAAAGGACGGAACGGAACAGTCGTCTATTACTTACGCTATATTTCTCACTTTGGTCGAATACGTGCAACGTGGAGATCTTGCTCAACAGCCAGCCGTGGACGACATTGAGCGCCAAACTATAGGTCGTCGCGCGAGCGGACCATGTCTGTGCCAAAGTTCTCATCATATACAATCGACATCTGATTCCCTCGTTTTCCAAATATATATATATATATATATATATATATATATATATATTTATATATATATATATATGTTTGTGTGTGTGTGTGTGTATATGTCATATATATATATATATATATATATAAGGCGAAAAGAGAAGGAAAGTGAGAGAGAAAGAGAAGAGAGGAGGATAAATAATGACGAGCCAGTTAATCAAAACATTTGTCAACAAGTTGTCTCTGCCAAAGCATAAATCATGCTAGCAACAATCTTTTTCTCTATATCCTGGTACTTACGTACAACACGTACATACACACATAAGTAAACGTATCTAGACATAAGTAATTTATTTTATCGAGTGCATATATATATATATATATATATATATATATATATATATATATATATATATATATATATATATATATTTATCTTCAGAAGTTTAGATATGATAATCCATCGTTAATGTCGGTTTCAAACTTGATAGGAGGGAAAATAGTTTAGATCCCAATATCAAGGTCTCTTCAGCCGATCTATCTTATCTGTCTATCACTCCCCCCTAAAAGTATAACTAAGCATATATATATATATATATATATATATATATATATATATATATATATATATATATATATATATATATATATATAAGGTAAAATTAAAAGCCAAGAACAATGCGAGCTTTTTTTTATATAGAGTAAAATTAAATGAAAACAAAAGAAATAAATTTCTTTTTTTTGTTGTTTGTTTTTTCTTTTTACACAAATTTTAACTCTAAACAACAGTAAATTTTTTTTTCCTGTTGTATTCAATGGTGTTATAAATCTCAATATATTTCAGACATATTAGTCCTTTTTCAAGTGAAGACAGCGGAAGAGTGTTCAAAATTGGAAAAGCAGTTACAGAGTTTGCCACGTGATACCGCGAAATATAGAACAAAAAATGACGTTAGGAGAATGTTAAAATAAATCAGTTGGTGTTTAAAATACTTGTTGCGTTTGTGAATCAAGGGAGATGACTATTCAAGCAAGGGTTGAAGGGAGGCAACTCTGTGAGATTTTATTAATCTTTTAATTATTTTAAAACAATAATTTTTTTTTATTATTATTTTAATTATTGTTTTTCTTATGTTTTAAACTTATATTATAAAAGCGGAGCTCAATTCCAGTCTATTGTTTAGTGTGGGAGTATTTTTTGAAATAATTAAAGATTCGAGAATACGAAGTTGACCTACGTTTCTTGAAGAAGCAAGAATGTTGATGTGAAAATCCGGTTCTGAATTAATGCAAGTGCGAATATGTTTATAGAACGACGAAGTAGTAGTGTTTAAATGCTCTTTAATGCGGTGGTGAAGCAACCTGGTAGTGCTTCCAATATAAGATGCACTGCATTTAGCGCATTATAGGTCGTAAACAACGTGGTTCTTAAAGCATAAACCTGTGTGTGATATTGGGCAATTAGAGAGTGAACAAGGGGAAGGTGTATGCGATGGATGTTTTCGGTTGAGCTGTTGTCTTAAAGTAGATCCAGTGTGGATGAGTTGAATGTTGAGTCCCTCGCTGCGGATGGCTTTTCGGATTGAAGATGAGATTTTGTCACTGAGGAAGGGTAGTTTTAGAAAACAATTGTTAGAGAAGGGTCGGGTGTTGCGTTTTTTTCTTTTTAAGTGAGGATAGGATCGTATTAGGGTAGCCGTTTAGTGAGAGGGTCTGTAGGAAATTGTTAGTGTGTGTATGTTTGTCGGCGATGTTAGTGCATTTGTCTTGTATGCGTGAGATTTCGGCATGTGCGTAGTTTAGTTTGTCCTTGAGAGGTAGTGCAGATTTGAAATGTACGAAGAGGCGTTTGCTGGCAGGTTTTCTGTAGAATTCAGTGCATATGGCACCATTTTTTTTTATTTGTATTTTAAAATCAAGTAGAGAAAGAGATTCAGAAGTGTCTGGGTGTTCTATAGTAAATTTTAAGTTTGGGTCGGCGTTATTGAATTTGTGGAAAATGTTAATAGCTTCTTCGCGGGAGTATGTGATAATTAAAATGTCATCAATATATCTAGTAAAAAGGAGATAAGAGTAGCAGGTACTAAGGGTGTATCTTTCGAGTTTGTCCATATAAGCAATGGCAAGAATACCGGATAGACTGGAGCCCATGGGTAGTACAGATACTACTTATATATATATATATATATATATATATATATATATATATATATATATGTGTGTGTGTGTGTGTGTGTGTGTGTGTGTGTGTGTGTGTGTGTGTGTGTGTGTGTTTATTTCAACCTCGTGGCATATTTACTTAAATCATAACAAGTTGTTTCTATAGAGAGGATAAACAAATAATCCCGTCCATGTCATCAGACGATTTAAGCCAAAAATAAATTATAAGAAAAGATTTTTTTTTATTGCATATGGGTATTAAATTCCGAGGTGGAGTAATGGATAGAGATGGGATAGGGGGAGGAGAGAGAGAGAGAGAAAAAGGGGTAAGGGATGGAGGGAAAAGTATATTTAAATAAATTAAATTAAAATTAGAATTAAAAAGAGAGAAGGAAATAAAGGAGATGGAAGATGTTTTGTCATATTTTCCCTTTCTTTTTTATTTTATCCTTTTTAACAAACAATTTCTTCTCTCCCCCCTCTCTCTGTCTCTGTCTCCGTCTCTCTCTCTCTCTCTCTCTCTCTCTCTCTCTCTCTATATATATATATATATATATATATATATATATATATATATTGCACAATCACCGGTTCTCGCCAGATCACCAAAGTTAAACTACGATGTGCCTGGTTAGTACCAGATGGGTGACCATTTGGGATGTATAGGCGCTCTATGTACCGCACCCAGTCGTAGAAATTTCCAGGTTGGTATCTGAAATATCCAGATTGGTATTCACTGGGAGAGATGCATTCCCTGTCTTCGTTAAGACATGCGTCTAGTAGAAGGAAAACTGATGTAAAAAAAAACAGTGGTCTACTGCATACTATATCTTGTTACAGTCATCTGCATTGACAAAGGCTGGTTGGTTCTACACAATGCCTTCACCACTATAAAGAAATCATCCGCGTGGAAATTATTATCCAAGCATGTATTGTGGAGCGAAGTGATCCTGTGTTTGCCATTTTCTCGAGCGCTTTCGATAGCGTGATCGTCATTGTCATCAGTAGTAGCATTTTTTGTTGAAGATGATTTATTTGGTTGTTTTTATATACTGTTTCGAAGTTGTCTGGCAGGGAGAGAGGACAAGGAAAGGGTGTGGTCGAGTCTATTTATTTCTTATAATTATATATAATTTTTAAACATGTTTATTATGTTAATATCTGTATAAAATGCTATTTTTATTTGGTTAGACTTTATTTTTTTAGAATTACTTTTAATAATTGCTGTCATTTTTATTCTTAATTATAGTTATTTCGACATACTTTACATATATATATATATATATATATATATATATATATATATATATATGTGTGTGTGTGTATATATGATTTTGCAATACGTTTTGAATGAATTCAATTATTCATACGAAAGTGCATTTTTACCTAAATGCGAGTTGGAAATAATTTTTCCTTTGATCAATTTGGTACCCCCAGATGAGGAGCGGCATATATATTGGGTTTTAAAATATAATTATAAAATGAAACGTGTTTCGTTGTCTAGGACTCATCAGAGTGGCTGAATCTAGCGAGATTCGAAATCGGGACCTTATGGTAAGAAGCCTAAACGCTTACCACTGAACCATCTTGACACACCCACAAACAGGCGCAGTATCTTACAATTTTTATTCAGTTTTCATGATTGCATGTTATGTTCCTTTGTGTTTTACATCTGTGGCCGTTTGTGTCTGTAGTTCATGTGTGTTAGTCTCCCCATTCAAGGGTTTCCCTTAATATTTCTGCAGTTTTCACTATTATTATCCGTTGTATCTTCTCTACCATCCCTCTGATTCCAATCTCTCTCCTCATTTTTCCAAAGTTTTTTGGTATTGTTCCTAGCGCTCCTACCTCTAATGGTGTTATCTTGACGTTCTTCATCTTCCAGATCTCTTTGAGATCTCTGGCCATGTATTTGCCCCGCTTCTTCGTCTCCTTGATCTATGGCTGTTGGACATCAAAATCTTCAATCTGGCAAGACTTTTCCTTCTTGTGAACTATTATGACATCTGATCTTCTTTCTTGGATGGGTATATCTGTTTGTATATTCATGTCCCATAGAATCTTGTGATTTTCGTTTTCCAGTACCGCTGCCAGTTTGTTCTTGTACCATTTTTATAGGTGTTCAAGATGCAATTTTCTGCATAATTGCCAGTGCATTGCTTCCCCACTTGATCGGGTCTATTTTTATATTCCTTCTGGGCTAGTTTACTGCATTCATTTACTATGTAGTTTATTGTTTCGTCTCTTTGTCTACAGAGTCTGCATTTGCTTTTTTCTTGTATCTTGTCGATCCTTCCTTTTTGTGGTTGGTTCTGAGCGCGTTATCTTGTGCGGCTGTTATTAGAGATTCGATTTCCCTGTTTAAGTTTCCTTTTTTTTTGTAACTATGTGCTGCGATTGTTATTCTTTCAGTGTTCTGCATTATGTATTTTTCTAATTCTTTTTTCGTGTTATTCTATACAGTCGTCTATACAAAGCAGTCCTCTTCCTCTGTCTTTCCTTTTCACATAGAATCGGTCAGTATCACCTTTGGGTGTAGCGCATTGTGAATTGTCATGAGTTTCCTGGTCTTCTGATCGAGATTCCTCAGCTCTTCTTTGATCCAACCTATAAACGGTCTAGAGTATGTTACACAGCCCATTAGGTTTCTACTATATAGTTTAGTTTCGAGGAGTTTTCTTCTTCTTCTAAAATATTCCTTTGCAATTTTCTCTTTCATTTCTGTTACTTTGATGGTGTCTGCTTCCAGGTATTTGTAGATTTCATGTTCACCTAGTGTCCTCATGTCTGTTTGATTGAGTAGTACTATAACTTCCGTTGTTTCTAGTTTTCTCCTCCTCATGATCAGCAGTGCGTGGATATCCTGTCTGAAACTTTTGGTTGTGTTCATTAGCGTCTCTAGTTCCGTCATTATTTTTGCCAACAGTTCCAGATCAGAAGGCCCGAGGCCACTCAAGGATAAGGGTTAAAGAGTGTACAGTAGAAATTGGTCAATATAGTAATCATTAGTAATGAAAATTTGGTAAATTTGATAACTTATATGGAACGGCTCATCAAGAACTTATTAACTTTAGACTTGAACACAACCATATTGTAGTCAGCCGGAAAGCAGGAAAACGGAAGACAATTCCACAGGCGTGCAGTTCTAAGAAAGAAGCTTTGTTCATGGAATCTACGTTTAGGTTTAGGCACAGATAAAGAGTGGGGGAAATTATTGATAGTGTTTACAGCTAGACGAGTGTTTCTTGTGAAAGTTTGGCAAGGGGGGACCATAGATTGAAGCTCAGTTGAACACTTTCCATGAAAATAACGATACATCAGAGACAAACTCGCAACATCTCTTCTGTGAGATAGAGGTTGCAGGGAGGAGAAAAGGACATCTCCTACGAGGCTACGAAGTCTATTTTGAACTCTATCAAGGCAGGACAAGTCCTTTCTAGCAGCTCCTGCCCAGATGTGGCAACAGTATTCCATCCTTGGACGTACCTGGCTCTTATATAGATAGAGAATAGCATCAGCAGTGAGATATCTACCGGATCGATAGAAAGATCCCACCATTTTTCCAGCGGCCTTGGCAACAGATTTGATATACGTGTTCCATTTAAGATCAGGAGTAATGGTCAAGCCCAGAAGCTTGTCAAAACTTGAGGCCTCCTGAAGACGAGAACCATTCATTTCAATTGATGACAAATGTGGATTAGAATGTTGATGATGTAAAGAGAGAAGCTTGGTTTTAGATGCATTAAAAGTAACCAGCCACTCCTTTCCCCATTGTACTACGTGCTCAAGATCAGAAGAGAGAGAATTGGAGAGAACTTGGTCGTTTACTGTCTTAGATGTGGTACCATAAATGGTAGTGTCGTCAGCATAAATGTCTACAAATGATGTAAGGATATGATTTGGAAGATCATTAATGTAGATCAGGAAAAGAGTTGGGCCCAGGATGGATCCCTGAGGGACACCGGCATTAATACTGTGAGCTTCTGATTTTTGCCCCTCAACTACTACTCTTATGAACCTATCGGAAAGAAATGATTTAATAATTGAGAAGACTTTTTCAGCTATACCATAGCTAGCGATCTTATGAAGTAAACCTTTTTGCCATTTCATCTGTATTAATGAATTTATATCCGGCTTGATATTTTCTTAGTATATTTTTCAGGAGAATCATGGCTATAATGAACAGTAGTGGTGATTGGAAACCACCTTGTAAAATTTGTATTTTATTATTATTATTATTATTATTATTATTATTAGTATTATTATTATTACTATTATTATTATTATTATTATTATTAGTAGTAGTAGTAGTATTTACAAAATGTTTAAAAATGGTAAATTAACCCAACCATTTTGTTAGAAACAGTCTTAGTTTTATAATTTTAACGATTAAACAAATTAACTTGTCAGGCTTATAATTAATAGTAAACATTTCCCTTTATATTACCATAATATACATTCATCTCTATAATTTAATGATTTATACATGCCTTCATTTTCAATTCAACCCAGATATTTCAATGTTTAAACTTTAAGACAAAGATGCATGAATCATAAAACTAACTAATATTAATTATAATACATCAACCTAAATAAAAAACATGAAAAATAAATATAATGAATAAATTAATAAAATAAATAAATAATGACTATAAAAAATAATTTTAATGTTTATTTGTCGCCAGAATTTTTTTTACATAGAATTCACCACTTATTAAGACCAGAGGCTACTCGAAGATAAGGGTTAAAGAGTGTACAGTAGTCAATGGGACAATATGATAGTAATCGTTAGTAGTGTAAATTTGGTAAATTGGATTACTAAAGAAAAATGGCTCATCTAGAACTTGTTTACGTTGGACTTGAAGAAGATCATAGTGTAGTAAGCTGGGAAGTAGGTAAACGGAAGACATTTCCACAGAGATGAGATATCTACATGATCCGTAGAAGTATCACACCATTTGTTCAGTGACCTTGAGAGCAGATTTGATGTACATGTTTCACTTCAGATCAGGAGTAAAGGTCAAGCCAGAAGCTAGTCAAAACATGGAGTCTCCCCAAGATGAGAGCCATTCATTCTAATTGGTGCCAGATGAGGGATCAGAACCCTATTTATTATTATTACTATGTTTCATTATTTTGTTCAAGTTTTGACTATTTTATTTATTCAGAGAAGTAATATATTATACAAAATTTAAAATATTTAGCCTTGTAATAAGATTAAAAACTTTTTTTTTAAATTGTAATAAGATTAAAAACTTTTTTTTTTAAAATTGTAATAAGATTAAAAACTTTTTTTTTTAAATTGTAATAAGATTAAAAAAATTTTTTTTTAATTGTAATAAGATTTTAAAATTAATTTTTTTAAAATTGTAATAAGATTAAAATTTTTTTTTTAATTGTAATTAGATTTTAAAATTAAATTTTTAATAAAAACTATGTTCTTATAAACAAATTCAACCAAGATCATTTTTAACAAGATTGACATAAAGCTTTAAAGGTCATCATCGTTGTGAGACAGACGTTTAACAGTTGAAAAAAGGGCTCAGCCATTCTTTTTCCCCCACATGCCTGGCTTTTTTTGTCTGATTCGTTACTTCCGAACACATGGGCGTTCTGACATAATTTAAGTAACGAAAGATACTGTCATTATAATTAGCGTCTCTTTTTTAAAAAACAAAAAACAAAAAACAAAACAAGCATGTCTACAGGCTTTGTTTTAAGAAGGAGTCTCTAAAAATTTTCTTTTTCTTCCTTTCTTATTATTTTTATTATCTTTTCTATTGTGTTTATTCGGTTTCCATTTCATTGTCTCCAATAAGAACACAAGTCTCTTGTCGCCTGACGATGTGTTTTTAGACTAAATTAGTAAATTAATTTTAGCGGCCTGTGTGTGCGCACGCGCGTGTGTATATACGATCTACTGATATAATAAAAAGTGATATAATATAATTCCTTGTATATATATTTTCTGTGTTTAATTTAACATTAATACATTATTAGAGATTCAAAATAGTATGAAATATATCTATGGCAAGTAAAATGTCCACGCCAGGCTTAATATATATATATATATATATATATATATATATATATATATATATATAGACGATACCAATATTTTCCCCATTCACGGGTTTAAAATTTTCGGATTCAGATATCGATTCCGATACCCCACAAGTTCTGATTTTTCTGATGCCCCATTCTAATTCCACTTAATCGTCACAACACTTATATATATATATATATAAGGAGATATCACTTATCAAAGGTTGAAGGTAACTCTAGGATAAGGGCTATTTATGAAACGGTCGTCATCGGGACAAAAGCATAATAATCATTAGTAGTGGAAATTTGGGTCTAGTTTAATTATTTAAAGAGACAACTCAACAGGAACCTTTTTACAGATAACTTGAAGACGATCATGTCGTAGCCAACTGGAAAGCAAACCAGTGGAACAGATTTCCACGGGCGGGCAATTCTAGGAAAGAAGCTTTGTTTATAGAATTTGCGTTTAGATTTAGGCCAAACAGAGTATGGAGTAATTGTTGATAGTTGTTGTAGGTAAACGAGTGATTTTTATGAAAGTTGGTAAGTGAGGACCATATATTGAAGTCCAGAAGAGTACTTACCAGTACAAAAACCGATAGAGTAGTGACTGGCTAACAACGTCTCTTCTGTGAGAAGAGAAAAGAGCATCGCCTTCCAAGTTTCAGAGATGGTGTTGAACTCTATCAAGTCAAGATATGTGCCCCGAGCAGCTCTTTCCGAGATATGGCAATAATACTCCGTCCTAGGACATACTTCGCTCTTAAACAGGTAAAGGATTGCATAATTTACTGGAACAGTAGAATGATCTAACTATTTTTTTCCGGCAATTTTGGCAACGGATTTTATGTGTTTAATTTCAGATAAGGACTGAAAGTCAGTCCCAGAAGATTTTGCAAAACATTGTGCTTCCCCAAAACGGGAGCCATTCATTTCAATTAGGACCACGTACTCAAGGTCAGAAGAGAGAGAATCAGATAAACCATTGCCAACATTTGAAGTGTTACCATAGATGGTAGTGTAGTTTGTATAAATGTCTACGAATGATCTAAGAATTTGATTTGGGAGATCATTGATGGAGATCAGGAAGAGAGTTAGGCTTGGGATGAAACCCTGAGGAACACCAGCGTTCATACTTTGAGCTTCCAATTTCTGCTCATTGACGACTACTCTTATAAACCTATTAGAGAGAAAGAATTTAATAGTAAGAGCTATTCTGTAGCTGGAAATCTTTAGATTTGTCAAGAGCAATTGCTCTATAAATGAAGTCCTCGTCTAAAGTTTCACTTATGCTGTCCGATATTACAGTTGGTACATCTGTAGATCTAACAGAACAGAAACCATATTGCGTGTCACGAAGTAAATAATTTTAATGAGGTGGTTGACCACTTCTCTATTTATCACAGATTCCAGCAACATGACATACAGGGGACTGATTAGTCTGTACTGAAAGGCAGATAACCAATCTCCAGAACTTTTAAATACAGGGCAAACTGATAATGTTTTCCAAGGAAGTACTTCTCCTTCAGCAACCATTAAACAGTTTTGTAAGTGTGGGAACTATTTCCGATTGAAGCTATGATTAGAATGCCGTCAGGATCGGTTGCTTTGCTGGAATAAAGGTTTTTGATAAGTTTAGTAATATCACGCATAAATATTTGTATGTTGCATAGTGTGTTTTCAGACATAGGAGAAAATACGGCGGTTAGTTGGCCCTTATCACAAAGTGTAAACATTGCTGCAAAGGTTAGCTTTGTTAAATGCTGACGAAATTATCTCAGGTCAATTGATGATCGTTGGGATGGAGGAAACGCTTTTCTTCAGAACCCTGCATGTTATTCGCCAAATCTTCGGGGAACCAAGCCGCTGCTCAGATATTTAGACTTGACGAACTGAGCATACGACACTCAGTTTCAGATCATCTATTTGGTTGAAAGCAGTGAAAATAGTATTTTCGGCCCACAATGGCAGCGGCACATTCAAGAGTGAACCACAGTTTGCTTTTAGTTTTTTTGCTAGTATTTCTCGGAGGGCATGTAGTGGCCTATACTAATAATTAAACAGTTAGTCAGGTCTATTACTATAGAGGACACGTTTTTTTTGAAACATGAAACGCAGAGGTATATCTAATATATATGTTCGGAAGCTATCTCAGTCAGCCATAGATTATCGCTACACTGTACAAGTATCGATACAATGTACAGAGGCACATTTGAGGACTTATTGCATTTTGTTTTTATCTTAACTGAAACAATGAGTAATCGGAAGATCCCAGTGCACTGTTGACAAAATGAAGGATGAGTACAGTTCTTGGCAATTGTAAGAAAAAGGTAAAGGAAACTTGCACACTGTCCGTCAGTGTCGGGCACATGGGTGGGTTCGTGAACAATCTGTTATAAGAAATAGAGAAAACATGACAGATCCTCCCTCATCATCTGTTTTATTTGAGTGGGTTAGCCATTCAACATTGTGGACATTGAAGTCTCCATAAATGTAAATATTAGCCGAGATTAGCAAACAGAATGTGGTCAATTTTCCCAGAGATACTCTCAATGATAGTAACTCTGCTAATGTGGGGGCAATAGACAGCAAATATGAATGCGGTGCTGTAAGTGCTACTCGGAAACACATATAGGGCAAGTTTTGACCTGTCCTTACCACAAAAGCCATCTTTAATGTATGTGCATATTCCATTCCCATAAGGAGCTTGGGAGATCAGATTTGGAAATCAAATTTTAAAATCTTTTAACCACGAACTAATCTAGAGAAACAGTCGGTCAATTGTCAGTTTCGCAAAGGAACAATAGGTCAGGTGTGGTCTCCTGTAATTGGATATCATCCTCTAAGAGGTTGGAACGTAGACCCCTGATGTTGGAGAAGGATACCTGATAGGGGGGGGATTTACGTTGGAAATTGGAGTTCTGGGTTTAATGTTGTATTATTTCTTTATACTTGCAATGTTGGAATGTGGAAATGTGTGGAAGAGGTCGGCAAAGTTGGGTGGAGCAGGTTAGAGAGAGTAGGAAAAGGAGAAATGATTTCTGCAAACCATGAAGAAGAAAATTCTACAATTTCCCCTCTAATATGATATCGGGAAGCCCGACCAGAAGCTATTGCATGGTTCAGAATCCACTCACCAAATGGCAATACAGCAGTCCCAGTACTTTGAACTTGCTGATAGGAGGCCTCTTTAGGGGTTAATCCAAGGTAAGGGCCGGAAAACGTCAGCCAGATAAAACGTTTACTTTCAGCAACCTTATTAATAAAAGAGCCACGAGGATAGAAATAGAAAGAGTAAAATAAAGACATCTCAAGCGACTACTCGGGAGAAGGACTGCTGAAAACCTTCCTTAGTATATATATATGTGTATATACATGTTTGCTCACCACATTTATTGCACGACCGTGCTTCTTGTGTTTGCCACGTTGATGACTTACAAACTTTATGAAAGCATAGATCTTTCATTGCATGCATTACATGTATAGTGAGATTTCAGCTTGGAGACAGCATTTGAATCGAGCTTTTATGATGTCTCTTTAAAATAGCCACTGATTTGCATTCCTTGGTAATAATGACATTTAATTGATATACGGGGTTCCTATTTAACAAGCAATGCATTATTTGAATGAGTGTGCAGTTCAGCGTCTTTCATGCATGCACGCTTGCAAATATAATGCATTAGTAAGAATCTTGAATCCCCTTTCTTGCTGGTCTTTTCACACGCCTCATTTCATATCTTATTTTATTAAATTTCTCCTCTTCATACGATTGGTTACATGCGTTTCGAAAGAAATATGTTAAATGTTGTTTTTCAACAAGTTCCAATTTTATTTGTCTTCTTACAAAAGAAAAGTTAGACACGAGCTTGATTTTTAATGTAGGGAAGAGACAGCTTTCCACAAGAGGCACAACGCTGGGTTGAAGTCAAAAGTAAAAAATATAAGGATTTTTTCGGTTTGGACTGAGAACATTTGTATTTTTTTTGCTGCATGTAGATATAACATGATCTCTATATAAAGTTAGGTCTCTCTGCACGTCTATATATTTCTATGTATAGGATTCACCTCTAAGCTAATTAAGCAATCATCATGAATTTTGTCGTAAGGATGGATAAGATGGGCTATATTTAATTCAATTTAATTTATGTATATGGAACAAAGAGAGAGAGAGAGAGAGAGAGAGAGAGAGAGAGAGAGCAATCCTTTTGTCTAAATTCAGATACATGAGAAAAAAATTAAACAATAGCGATCAATTAAATGAATGATTTTTAGGCGGCATATTTTCTCATTTGAACATATATTTCAAATTAACATGGCAGGGATCGAATCTCGAGGGTGCCACTAATGAGTGGTGAAACAACGAAAGGTGGAAAAAAGTATTATATATACGTTTGTGAAGAATATATATATATATATATATATATATATATATATATATATATAAATATATATATATATATACTAGCATTTCAGTCCGGCGTTGCCCGGGTGTTTGGAGGTGTATGTTGAGTAAAAAAAAAAAAAAAAGCGGTCAATTTTTTAAACTTCGACCCCGATTATGACCCCTTAACATTTATTGTTTTGGGTTCAAATCAAGTGATTAAGCGAGATCCATGTCCAAGGAACCTATATCTAAAATTTCAAGTGTTTAGACCCAAAATTGTCGGAGGTGTTTGATAGAGTTCTGAAAGGTTAAATCGTTGAACTTTGACCCCTTAACAGCCGAATTTCTGGCCAAAAATGGATTACAACGTTTTTCCCAAATTTCAGTACCCTGTATATCAAATTTCGAGCCTGTAGACTGAAGATTGACAGAGTTATTGCGTAGGGAAATGTACACAGACACACACACACACACACACACACACACGTTCACTTTTATAGATATATATATAGATAGATTAGACTTGATATATAGTAATGATTTAAAGAGTTTTAAAAAATGCCCCCCTGCGCCACGACTGAGAATCGAAACCAAAACGTTTAGCTTGTGATTTACTTTTTCCTCTGACGTTAATGCTTGAGCTATGAAGTTATGTTGAATTGAATTGTAAATGTCAAATGAATTAAAGGAATAAATTATAAGATGGTCAACATCATGAACTTTGGAATATAGACTTTTGCCATTCATTCACTACATATATATGTGTGTGTGTGTGCGTGTGTGTGTGTGTGTGTGTACATATATATATATATATACTAGCATTTCAGCCCGGCGTTGCCCGGGTGTTTGGTGGTGTATGCTGGAAAAAAACAAAAAAACAAAAAAAAAAAAACGGTCAATTTTTTTAAAACTTTGAACCCTATTATGACCCCTTAACATTTATTGTTTTGGACTCAAATCAAGTTATTAAGTTAGATCCATGTCCAAGGAACCTATATCTAAAATTTCAAGTGTTTAGACCCCAAATTATCAGAGGAGTTCGGCAGAGTTCTCAAAGGTCAAATCGTTGAACTTTGACCCCTTAACAACCAAATTTGTGGCCGAAAACCGATCACATGGATTTTCCCAAATCTCAGTACCCTGTATATCAAATTTCGAGTGTAGACTAAAAATTGACAGGGTTATTGCGTAGGGAAATGTACACAGACAGACACACAGACAGACAGACAGACACGTTCACTTTTATAGATATACTAGCAGTTCCGCCCGGCTTTGCTCGGGCCCTATATACTGTCCATAAGGTTATGTGCATATGTATATATTAAAAAGTGTGAATATGTAAAGTAATGTATTTCTGTATAATAGTCTTCCTTAATTACCATAGAGAAAAGACAGGCAGATATTTACACTTTTATAGATGTAGATAGATAGATAGATAGATTGGATGCAATATATAATAATGATTAAAAAAAAAAAAGACTCATGCGCCACCATTGAGAATCGAAACCAAAACGTTCAGTTCACGATTTATTTTGCCTCTGCCATAAATGACTGGGCTATGAAAACATGTTTACTGCAAGGCTAAAAATTAAAACATGAACCAATATTAACTACATTATGCATTCGTAATGGCGGCATTCGACCTTCACCTGGCAAATTTCATTTTTTTTTAATTTTCACACTTTTGCACGGATTTTTCCAGGCTAAAACCCAAATATAAAGTTTTGCATGGATTCAAACATCTTATATATGAAATTTTATGTCCGTAGACCAAAAACTCTAGGAGGAGTTTGGTAGGCAAAATCTGTGCAACAAAAATATATACGTATATATAAATATATATGGAAACAATTTTGTGTTTCCTGTAAACGTTTTACGCAAATATTACGCAAGTATAAATCATGTAGAATATTTGCATGAATATAATTACACGTAATAGTTAAATAAAGATGATCACCCCATGAGAAAACCGAAAAAAACTAATAGGAAATTAATTAAAATGAATGTTTAAAAGAATATGTAAATTAGCTAGATCTTTTGCAGATGGATGCAATTCCACAACCCATATATAAGAAAATTGTATTTTCTTTTTAAATAAGTAGAAAAGAGGGTTTTTAATATGAATATCAATACACCCAAAAGAAAAACGAATTTATAGGAATATATATATATATATATATATATATATATATATGACGAAATAAACTGGCCGATGAATTAAAGGCTGCTATCTGATTATTTCTTGATTCCTTTACTAATGGAAAAAAGTATTGATTTAAAACTACCAGTAAACCATACATCTACAGTTAATAACAAGAATAATAATTTAAGATAAAATAGGCGCGTGTACGTGCATAAAAATTGGCACGAGATAAAACATTGATGAGTTTATCAAAATATTAGGTATGATATATATAATAAAGGGAAACATTAAAAGTATTTCAAAATATTGGGTATGATATATATAATAAAGGGAAACATTAAAAGTATTTCAAAATATTGGGAATGATATATATATAATAAAGGGAAACATTAAAAGTATTTCAAAATATTGGGTATGATATATATAATAAAGGGAAACATTAAAAGTATTTCAAAATATTAGGTATGATATATATAATAAATGGAAACATTAAAAGTATTTCAAAATATTGGGTATGATATATATAATAAAGGGAAATATTAAAAGTATTCCAAAATATTGGGCATGATATATATAATAAAGGGAAACATTAAAAGTATTTCAAAATATTGGGTATGATATATATAATAAAGGGAAACATTAAAAGTATTTCAAAATATTAGGTATGATATATATAATGAAGGGAAACATTAAAATTATTTCAAAATATTGGGTATGATATATATAATAAAGGGAAACATTAAAAGTATTCCAAAATATTGGGTATGATATATATAATAAAGGGAAACATTAAAAGTATTTCAAAATATTGGGTATGATATATATAATAAAGGGAAACCTGTAAAGTATTTCAAAATATTAGGTATGATATATATATAATAAAGGGAAACATTAAAAGTATTTCAAAATATTGGGTATGATATATATAATAAAGGGATACATTAAAAGTATTCCAAAATATTGGGCATGATATATATAATAAAGGGAAACATTAAAAGTATTCCAAAATATTAGGTATGATATATATAATAAAGGGAAACATTAAAAGTATTTCAAAATATTGGGTATGATATATATAATAAAGGGAAACATTAAAAGTATTTCAAAATATTGGATATGATATATATAATAAAGGGAAACATTAAAAGTATTTCAAAATATTAGGTATGATATATATAATGAAGGGAAACATTAAAATTATTTCAAAATATTGGGTATGATATATATAATAAAGGGAAACATTAAAAGTATTTCAAAATATTAGGTATGATATATATAATAAAGGGAAACATTAAAAGTATTTAACAATATTGGGTATGATATATATAATAAAGGGAAACATTAAAAGTATTTCAAAATATTAGGTATGATATATATAATAAAGGGAAACATTAAAAGTATTTCAAAATATTAGGTATGATATATATAATAAAGGGAAACATTAAAAGTATTTCAAAATATTAGATATGATATATATAATAAAGGGAAACATTAAAAGTATTTCAAAATATTAGGTATGATATATATAATAAAGGGAAACATTAAAAGTATTTCAAAATATTGGGTATGATATATATAATAAAGGGATACATTAAAAGTATTTCAAAATATTAGGTATGATATATATAATGAAGGGAAACATTAAAAGTATTTCAAAATATTGGGTATGATATATATAATAAATGGAAACATTAAACGTATTCCAAAATATTGGGTATGATATATATAATAAAGGGAAACATTAAAAGTATTTCAAAATATTGGATATGATATATATAATAAAGGGAAACCTGTAAAGTATTTCAAAATATTAGGTATAATATATATATAATAAAGGGAAACATTAAAAATATTTCAAAATATTGGGTATGATATATATAATGAAGGGAAACATTAAAAGTATTTCAAAATATTGGGTATGATATATATAATAAATGGAAACATAAAATTATTTCAAAATATTGGGTATTATATATATAATAAAGGGAAACATTAAAATAATTTCAAAATATTGGGTATGATATATATAATAAAGGGATACATTAAAAGTATTTCAAAATATTGGGTATGATATATATAATAAAGGGACACATTAAAAGTATTTCAAAATGTTGGGTATGATATATATAATAAAGGGGAACATTAAAAGTATTTCAAAATATTGGGTATGATATATATAATAAAGGGAAACATTAAAAGTATTTCAAAATATTGGGTATGATATATATAATAAAGGGAAACATTAAAATAATTTCAAAATATTGGGTATGATATATATAATAAAGGGGAACATTAAAAGTATTTCAAAATATTGGGTATGATATATATAATAAAGGGACACATTAAAAGTATTTCAAAATATTGGGTATGATATATATAATAAAGGGAAACATTAAGAGTATTTCAAAATATTGGGTATGATATATATAATAAAGGGACACATTAAAAGTATTTCAAAATATTGGGTATGATATATATAATAAAGGGATACATTAAAAGTATTTCAAAATATTGGGTATGATATATATAATAAAGGGAAACATTAAAAGTATTTCAAAATATTGGGAATGATATATATATAATAAAGGGAAACATTAAAAGTATTTCAAAATATTGGGTATGATATATATAATAAAGGGAAACATTAAAAGTATTTCAAAATATTGGGTATGATATATATAATAAATGGAAACATTAAAAGTATTCCAAAATATTAGGTATGATATATATAATAAAGGGAAACATTAAAAGTATTTCAAAATATTGGGTATGATATATATAATAAAGGGAAACATTAAAAGTATTTCAAAATATTGGATATGATATATATAATAAAGGGAAACATTAAAAGTATTTCAAAATATTAGGTATGATATATATAATGAAGGGAAACATTAAAATTATTTCAAAATATTGGGTATGATATATATAATAAAGGGAAACATTAAAAGTATTTCAAAATATTAGGTATGATATATATAATAAAGGGAAACATTAAAAGTATTTAACAATATTGGGTATGATATATATAATAAAGGGAAACATTAAAAGTATTTCAAAATATTAGGTATAATATATATATAATAAAGGGAAACATTAAAAATATTTCAAAATATTGGGTATGATATATATAATGAAGGGAAACATTAAAAGTATTTCAAAATATTGGGTATGATATATATAATAAATGGAAACATAAAATTATTTCAAAATATTGGGTATTATATATATAATAAAGGGAAACATTAAAATAATTTCAAAATATTGGGTATGATATATATAATAAAGGGATACATTAAAAGTATTTCAAAATATTGGGTATGATATATATAATAAAGGGACACATTAAAAGTATTTCAAAATATTGGGTATGATATATATAATAAAGGGGAACATTAAAAGTATTTCAAAATATTGGGTATGATATATATAATAAAGGGAAACATTAAAAGTATTTCAAAATATTGGGTATGATATATATAATAAAGGGAAACATTAAAATAATTTCAAAATATTGGGTATGATATATATAATAAAGGGGAACATTAAAAGTATTTCAAAATATTGGGTATGATATATATAATAAAGGGACACATTAAAAGTATTTCAAAATATTGGGTATGATATATATAATAAAGGGAAACATTAAGAGTATTTCAAAATATTGGGTATGATATATATAATAAAGGGACACATTAAAAGTATTTCAAAATATTGGGTATGATATATATAATAAAGGGATACATTAAAAGTATTTCAAAATATTGGGTATGATATATATAATAAAGGGAAACATTAAAAGTATTTCAAAATATTGGGAATGATATATATATAATAAAGGGAAACATTAAAAGTATTTCAAAATATTGGGTATGATATATATAATAAAGGGAAACATTAAAAGTATTTAAAAATATTGGGTATGATATATATAATAAAGGGAAACATTAAAAGTATTTCAAAATATTAGGTATGATATATATAATAAAGGGAAACATTAAAAGTATTTCAAAATATTAGATATGATATATATAATAAAGGGAAACATTAAAAGTATTTCAAAACATTAGGTATGATATATATAATAAAGGGAAACATTAAAAGTATTTCAAAATATTGGGTATGATATATATAATAAAGGGATACATTAAAAGTATTTCAAAATATTAGGTATGATATATATAATGAAGGGAAACATTAAAAGTATTTCAAAATATTGGGTATGATATATATAATAAATGGAAACATTAAAAGTATTCCAAAATATTGGGTATGATATATATAATAAAGGGAAACATTAAAAGTATTTCAAAATATTGGATATGATATATATAATAAAGGGAAACCTGTAAAGTATTTCAAAATATTAGGTATAATATATATATAATAAAGGGAAACATTAAAAGTATTTCAAAATATTGGGTATGATATATATAATGAAGGGAAACATTAAGAGTATTTCAAAATATTGGGTATGATATATATAATAAAGGGAAACATTAAAAGTATTTCAAAATATTGGGTATGATATATATATAATAAAGGGAAACATTAAAAGTATTTCAAAATATTGGGTATGATATATATAATAAAGGGAAACATTAAAAGTATTTCAAAATATTGGGTATGATATATATAATGAAGGGAAACATTAAAAGTATTTCAAAATATTGGGTATGATATATATATAATAAAGGGAAACATTAAAAGTATTTCAAAATATTGGGTATGATATATATAATAAAGGGAAACATTAAAAGTATTTCAAAATATTGGGTATGATATATATAATAAAGGGAAGCATTAAAAGTATTTCAAAATATTGGGTATGATATATATAACAAAGGGACACATTAAAAGTATTTCAAAATATTGGGCATGATATATATAATAAAGGGAAACATTAAAAGTATTTCAAAATATTGGGTATGATATATATAATAAAGGGACACATTAAAAGTATTTCAAAATATTGGGTATGATATATATAATAAAGGGAAACATTAAAAGTATTTCAAAATATTGGGTATGATATATATAATAAAGGGAAACATTAAAATAATTACAAAATATTGGGTATGATATATATAATAAAGGGATACATTAAAAGTATTTCAAAATATTGGGTATGATATATATAATAAAGGGACACATTAAAAGTATTTCAAAATATTGGGTATGATATATATAATAAAGGGGAACATTAAAAGTATTTCAAAATATTGGGTATGATATATATAATAAAGGGATACATTAAAAGTATTTCAAAATATTGGGTATGATATATATAATAAAGGGACACATAAAAAGTATTTTAAAATATTGGGTATGATATATATAATAAAGGGAAACATTAAAAGTATTTCAAAATATTGGGTATGATATATATAATAAAGGGAAACATTAAAAGTATTTCAAAATATTGGGAATGATATATATATAATAAAGGGAAACATTAAAAGTATTTCAAAATATTGGGTATGATATATATAATAAAGGGAAACATTAAAAGTATTTCAAAATATTGGGTATGATATATATAATAAAGGGAAACATTAAAAGTATTTCAAAATATTGGGTATGATATATATAATAAAGGGAAACATTAAAAGTATTTCAAAATATTGGGTATGATATATATAATAAAGGGATACATTAAAAGTATTTCAAAATATTGGGTATGATATATATAATAAAGGGAAACATTAAAAGTATTTCAAAATATTGGGTATGATATATATAATAAAGGGATACATTAAAAGTATTTCACAATATTGGGTATGATATATATAATAAAGGGAAACATTAAAAGTATTTCAAAATATTGGGTATGATATATATAATAAAGGGATACATTAAAAGTATTTCAAAATATTGGGTATGATATATATAATAAAGGGAAACATTAAAAGTATTTCAAAATATTGGGTATGATATATATAATAAAGGGGAACATTAAAAGTATTTCAAAATATTGGGTATGATATATATAATAAAGGGATACATTAAAAGTATTTCAAAATATTGGGTATGATATATATAATAAAGGGACACATAAAAAGTATTTCAAAATATTGGGTATGATATATATAATAAAGGGAAACATTAAAAGTATTTCAAAATATTGGGTATGATATATATAATAAAGGGAAACATTAAAAGTATTTCAAAATATTGGGAATGATATATATATAATAAAGGGAAACATTAAAAGTATTTCAAAATATTGGGTATGATATATATAATAAAGGGAAACATTAAAAGTATTTCAAAATATTGGGTATGATATATATAATAAAGGGAAACATTAAAAGTATTTCAAAATATTGGGTATGATATATATAATAAAGGGAAACATTAAAAGTATTTCAAAATATTGGGTATGATATATATAATAAAGGGAAACATTAAAAGTATTTCAAAATATTGGGTATGATATATATAATAAAGGGAAACATTAAAAGTATTTCAAAATATTGGGTATGATATATATAATAAAGGGATACATTAAAAGTATTTCAAAATATTGGGTATGATATATATAATAAAGGGAAACATTAAAAGTATTTCAAAATATTGGGTATGATATATATAATAAAGGGAAACATTAAAAGTATTTCAAAATATTGGGTATGATATATATAATAAAGGGAAACATTAAAAGTATTTCAAAATATTGGGTATGATATATATAATAAAGGGAAACATTAAAAGTATTTCAAAATATTGGGTATGATATATATAATGAAGGGAAACATTAAAAGTATTTCAAAATATTAGGTATGATATATATAATAAACGGAAAAATTAAACGTATTCCAAAATATTGGGTATGATATATATAATAAAGGGAAACATTAAAAGTATTTCAAAATATTGGGTATGATATATATAATAAAGGGAAACATTAAAAGTATTTCAAAATATTGGGAATGATATATATATAATAAAGGGAAACATTAAAAGTATTTCAAAATATTGGGTATGATATATATAATAAAGGGAAACATTAAAAGTATTTCAAAATATTGGGTATGATATATATAATAAAGGGAAACATTAAAAGTATTTCAAAATATTGGGTATGATATATATAATAAAGGGAAACATTAAAAGTATTTCAAAATATTGGGTATGATATATATAATAAAGGGATACATTAAAAGTATTTCAAAATATTGGGTATGATATATATAATAAAGGGAAACATTAAAAGTATTTCAAAATATTGGGTATGATATATATAATAAAGGGATACATTAAAAGTATTTCACAATATTGGGTATGATATATATAATAAAGGGAAACATTAAAAGTATTTCAAAATATTGGGTATGATATATATAATAAAGGGATACATTAAAAGTATTTCAAAATATTGGGTATGATATATATAATAAAGGGACACATTAAAAGTATTTCAAAATATTGGGTATGATATATATAATAAAGGGGAACATTAAAAGTATTTCAACATATTGGGTATGATATATATAATAAAGGGATACATTAAAAGTATTTCAAAATATTGGGTATGATATATATAATAAAGGGACACATAAAAAGTATTTCAAAATATTGGGTATGATATATATAATAAAGGGAAACATTAAAAGTATTTCAAAATATTGGGTATGATATATATAATAAAGGGAAACATTAAAAGTATTTCAAAATATTGGGAATGATATATATATAATAAAGGGAAACATTAAAAGTATTTCAAAATATTGGGTATGATATATATAATAAAGGGAAACATTAAAAGTATTTCAAAATATTGGGTATGATATATATAATAAAGGGAAACATTAAAAGTATTTCAAAATATTGGGTATGATATATATAATAAAGGGAAACATTAAAAGTATTTCAAAATATTGGGTATGATATATATAATAAAGGGAAACATTAAAAGTATTTCAAAATATTGGGTATGATATATATAATAAAGGGAAACATTAAAAGTATTTCAAAATATTGGGTATGATATATATAATAAAGGGAAACATTAAAAGTATTTCAAAATATTGGGTATGATATATATATAATAAAGGAAAACATTAAAAGTATTTCAAAATATTGGGTATGATATATATAATAAAGGGAAACATTAAAAGTATTTCAAAATATTGGGTATGATATATATAATAAAGGGAAACATTAAAAGTATTTCAAAATATTGGGTATGATATATATAATAAAGGGAAACATTAAAAGTATTTCAAAATATTGGGTATGATATATATAATAAAGGGAAATATTAAAAGTATTTCAAAATATTGGGTATGATATATATAATAAAGGGAAACATTAAAAGTATTTCAAAATATTGGGTATGATATATATAATAAAGGGAAACATTAAAAGTATTTCAAAATATTGGGTATGATATATATAATAAAGGGAAACATTAAAAGTATTTCAAAATATTGGGTATGATATATATATAATAAAGGGAAACATTAAAAGTATTTACAAAATATTGGGTATGATATATATAATAAAGGGAAACATTAAAAGTATTTCAAAATATTGGGTATGATATATATAATAAAGGGAAACATTAAAAGTATTTCAAAATATTAGGAATGATATATATATAATAAAGGGAAACATTAAAAGTATTTAAAAATATTGGGTATGATATATATAATAAAGGGAAACATTAAAAGTATTTCAAAATATTGGGTATGATATATATAATAAATGGAAACATTAAAAGTATTTCAAAATATTGGGTATGATATATATAATGAAGGGAAACATTAAAAGTATTTCAAAATATTAGGTATGATATATATAATAAACGAAAAAATGAAACGTATTCCAAAATATTGGGTATGATATATATAATAAAGGGAAACATTAAAAGTATTTCAAAATATTGGGTATGATATATATAATAAATGGAAACATTAAAAGTATTTCAAAATATTGGGTATGATATATATAATAAAGGGAAACATTAAAAGTATTCCAAAATATTAGGTATGATATATATAATAAAGGGAAACATTAAAAGTATTCCAAAATATTGGGTATGATATATATAATAAAGGGAAACATTAAAATAATTTCAAAATATTGGGTATGATATATATAATAAAGGGATACATTAAATATATTTCAAAATCGTGGGTATGATATATATAATAAAGGGACACATTAAAAGTATTTCAAAATATTGGGTATGATATATATAATAAAGGGAAACATTAAAAGTATTTCAAAATATTGGGAATGATATATATATAATAAAGGGAAACATTAAAAGTATTTCAAAATATTGGGAATGATATATATATAATAAAGGGAAACATTAAAAGTATTTCAAAATATTGGGTATGATATATATAATAAAGGGAAACATTAAAAGTATTTCAAAATATTGGGTATGATATATATAATAAAGGGAAACATTAAAAGTATTTCAAAATATTGGGTATGATATATATAATAAAGGGAAACATTAAAAGTATTTCAAAATATTGGGTATGATATATATATAATAAAGGGAAACATTAAAAGTATTTCAAAATATTGGGTATGATATATATAATAAAGGGAAACATTAAAAGTATTTCAAAATATTGGGTATGATATATATAATAAAGGGAAACATTAAAAGTATTTCAAAATATTAGGAATGATATATATATAATAAAGGGAAACATTAAAAGTATTTAAAAATATTGGGTATGATATATATAATAAAGGGAAACATTAAAAGTATTTCAAAATATTGGGTATGATATATATAATAAAGGGAAACATTAAAAGTATTTCAAAATATTGGGTATGATATATATAATGAAGGGAAACATTAAAAGTATTTCAAAATATTAGGTATGATATATATAATAAACGGAAAAATTAAACGTATTCCAAAATATTGGGTATGATATATATAATAAAGGGAAACATTAAAAGTATTTCAAAATATTGGGTATGATATATATAATAAAGGGAAACATTAAATGTATTTCAAAATATTGGGAATGATATATATATAATAAAGGGAAACATTAAAAGTATTTCAAAATATTGGGTATGATATATATAATAAAGGGAAACATTAAAATTATTTCAAAATATTGGGTATGATATATATAATAAAGGGAAACATTAAAAGTATTTCAAAATATTGGGTATGATATATATAATAAAGGGAAACATTAAAAGTATTTAAAAATATTGGGTATGATATATATAATAAAGGGAAACATTAAAAGTATTTCAAAATATTGGGTATGATATATATAATAAAGGGATACATTAAAAGTATTTCAAAATATTGGGTATGATATATATAATAAAGGGACACATTAAAAGTATTTCAAAATATTGGGTATGATATATATAATAAAGGGGAACATTAAAAGTATTTCAAAATATTGGGTATGATATATATAATAAAGGGATACATTAAAAGTATTTCAAAATATTGGGTATGATATATATAATAAAGGGACACATAAAAAGTATTTCAAAATATTGGGTATGATATATATAATAAAGGGAAACATTAAAAGTATTTCAAAATATTGGGTATGATATATATAATAAAGGGAAACATTAAAAGTATTTCAAAATATTGGGAATGATATATATATAATAAAGGGAAACATTAAAAGTATTTCAAAATATTGGATATGATATATATAATAAAGGGAAACATTAAAAGTATTTCAAAATATTGGGTATGATATATATAATAAAGGGAAACATTAAAAGTATTTCAAAATATTGGGTATGATATATATAATAAAGGGAAACATTAAAAGTATTTAAAAATATTGGGTATGATATATATAATAAAGGGAAACATTAAAAGTATTTCAAAATATTGGGTATGATATATATAATAAAGGGAAACATTAAAAGTATTTCAAAATATTGGGTATGATATATATAATAAAGGGATAAATTAAAAGTATTTCAAAATATTGGGTATGATATATATAATAAAGGGAAACATTAAAAGTATTTAAAAATATTGGGTATGATATATATAATAAAGGGAAACATTAAAAGTATTTCAAAATATTGGGTATGATATATATATAATAAAGGGAAACATTAAAAGTATTTCAAAATATTGGGAATGATATATATATAATAAAGGGAAACATTAAAAGTATTTCAAAATATTGGGTATGATATATATAATAAAGGGAAACATTAAAAGTATTTCAAAATATTGGGTATGATATATATAATAAAGGGAAACATTAAAAGTATTTCAAAATATTGGGTATGATATATATAATAAAGGGAAACATTAAAAGTATTTCAAAATATTGGGTATGATATATATATAATAAAGGGAAACATTAAAAGTATTTCAAAATATTGGGTATGATATATATAATAAAGGGAAACATTAAAAGTATTTCAAAATATTGGGTATGATATATATAATAAAGGGAAACATTAAAAGTATTTCAAAATATTAGGAATGATATATATATAATAAAGGGAAACATTAAAAGTATTTAAAAATATTGGGTATGATATATATAATAAAGGGAAACATTAAAAGTATTTCAAAATATTGGGTATGATATATATAATAAAGGGAAACATTAAAAGTATTTCAAAATATTGGGTATGATATATATAATGAAGGGAAACATTAAAAGTATTTCAAAATATTAGGTATGATATATATAATAAACGGAAAAATTAAACGTATTCCAAAATATTGGGTATGATATATATAATAAAGGGAAACATTAAAAGTATTTCAAAATATTGGGTATGATATATATAATAAAGGGAAACATTAAATGTATTTCAAAATATTGGGAATGATATATATATAATAAAGGGAAACATTAAAAGTATTTCAAAATATTGGGTATGATATATATAATAAAGGGAAACATTAAAATTATTTCAAAATATTGGGTATGATATATATAATAAAGGGAAACATTAAAAGTATTTCAAAATATTGGGTATGATATATATAATAAAGGGAAACATTAAAAGTATTTCAAAATATTGGGTATGATATATATAATAAAGGGATACATTAAAAGTATTTCAAAATATTGGGTATGATATATATAATAAAGGGAAACATTAAAAGTATTTCAAAATATTGGGTATGATATATATAATAAAGGGATACATTAAAAGTATTTCACAATATTGGGTATGATATATATAATAAAGGGAAACATTAAAAGTATTTCAAAATATTGGGTATGATATATATAATAAAGGGATACATTAAAAGTATTTCAAAATATTGGGTATGATATATATAATAAAGGGACACATTAAAAGTATTTCAAAATATTGGGTATGATATATATAATAAAGGGGAACATTAAAAGTATTTCAAAATATTGGGTATGATATATATAATAAAGGGATACATTAAAAGTATTTCAAAATATTGGGTATGATATATATAATAAAGGGACACATAAAAAGTATTTCAAAATATTGGGTATGATATATATAATAAAGGGAAACATTAAAAGTATTTCAAAATATTGGGTATGATATATATAATAAAGGGAAACATTAAAAGTATTTCAAAATATTGGGAATGATATATATATAATAAAGGGAAACATTAAAAGTATTTCAAAATATTGGGTATGATATATATAATAAAGGGAAACATTAAAAGTATTTCAAAATATTGGGTATGATATATATAATAAAGGGAAACATTAAAAGTATTTCAAAATATTGGGTATGATATATATAATAAAGGGAAACATTAAAAGTATTTAAAAATATTGGGTATGATATATATAATAAAGGGAAACATTAAAAGTATTTCAAAATATTGGGTATGATATATATAATAAAGGGAAACATTAAAAGTATTTCAAAATATTGGGTATGATATATATAATAAAGGGATAAATTAAAAGTATTTCAAAATATTGGGTATGATATATATAATAAAGGGAAACATTAAAAGTATTTAAAAATATTGGGTATGATATATATAATAAAGGGAAACATTAAAAGTATTTCAAAATATTGGGTATGATATATATAATAAAGGGAAACATTAAAAGTATTTCAAAATATTGGGTATGATATATATAATAAAGGGAAACATTAAAAGTATTTCAAAATATTGGGTATGATATATATAATAAAGGGAAATATTAAAAGTATTTCAAAATATTGGGTATGATATATATAATAAAGGGAAACATTAAAAGTATTTCAAAATATTGGGTATGATATATATAATAAAGGGAAACATTAAAAGTATATCAAAATATTGGGTATGATATATATAATAAAGGGAAACATTAAAAGTATTTCAAAATATTGGGTATGATATATATATAATAAAGGGAAACATTAAAAGTATTTCAAAATATTGGGTATGATATATATAATAAAGGGACACATTAAAAGTATTTAAAAATATTGGGTATGATATATATAATAAAGGGAAACATTAAAAGTATTTCAAAATATTAGGAATGATATATATATAATAAAGGGAAACATTAAAAGTATTTAAAAATATTGGGTATGATATATATAATAAAGGGAAACATTAAAAGTATTTCAAAATATTGGGTATGATATATATAATAAATGGAAACATTAAAAGTATTTCAAAATATTGGGTATGATATATATAATGAAGGGAAACATTAAAAGTATTTCAAAATATTAGGTATGATATATATAATAAACGGAAAAATTAAACGTATTCCAAAATATTGGGTATGATATATATAATAAAGGGAAACATTAAAAGTATTTCAAAATATTGGGTATGATATATATAATAAATGGAAACATTAAAAGTATTTCAAAATATTGGGTATGATATATATAATAAACGGAAACATTAAAAGTATTTCGAAATATTGGGTATGATATATATAATAAAGGGAAACATTAAAAGTATTCCAAAATATTGGGTATGATATATATAATAAAGGGAAACATTAAAATAATTTCAAAATATTGGGTATGATATATATAATAAAGGGATACGTTAAATATATTTCAAAATATTGGGTATGATATATATAATAAAGGGACACATTAAAAGTATTTCAAAATATTGGGTATGATATATATAATAAAGGGAAACATTAAAAGTATTTCAAAATATTGGGAATGATATATATATAATAAAGGGAAACATTAAAAGTATTTCAAAATATTGGGTATGATATATATAATAAAGGGGAACATTAAAAGTATTTCAAAATATTGGGTACGATATATATAATAAAGGGGAACATTAAAAGTATTTCAAAATATTGGGTATGATATATATAATAAAGGGATACATTAAAAGTATTTCAAAATATTGGGTATGATATATATAATAAAGGGATACATTAAAAGTATTTCAAAATATTGGGTATGATATATATAATAAAGGGATACATTAAAAGTATTTCAAAATATTGGGTATGATATATATAATAAAGGGATACATTAAAAGTATTTCAAAATATTGGGTATGATATATATAATAAAGGGGAACATTAAAAGTATTTCAAAATATTGGGTATGATATATATAATAAATGGAAACATTAAAAGTATTTCAAAATATTGGGTATGATATATATAATAAAGCGGAACATTAAAAGTATTTCAAAATATTGGGTATGATATATATAATAAAGGGATACATTAAAAGTATTACAAAATATTGGGTATGATATATATAATAAAGGGACACATAAAAAGTATTTCAAAATATTGGGTATGATATATATAATAAAGGGAAACATTAAAAGTATTTCAAAATATTGGGTATGATATATATAATAAAGGGAAACATTAAAAGTATTTCAAAATATTGGGAATGATATATATATAATAAAGGGAAACATTAAAAGTATTTCAAAATATTGGGTATGATATATATAATAAAGGGAAACATTAAAAGTATTTCAAAATATTGGGTATGATATATATAATAAAGGGAAACATTAAAAGTATTTCAAAATATTGGGTATGATATATATAATAAAGGGAAACATTAAAAGTATTTCAAAATATTGGGTATGATATATATAATAAAGGGAAACATTAAAAGTATTTCAAAATATTGGGTATGATATACTTAATAAAGGGAAACATTAAAAGTATTTCAAAATATTGGGTAATATATATATAATAAAGGGATACATTAAAAGTATTTCAAAATATTGGGTATGATATATATAATAAAGGGAAACATTAAAAGTATTTCAAAATATTGGGTATGATATATATAATAAAGGGAAACATTAAAAGTATTTCAAAATATTGGGTATGATATATATAATAAAGGGAAACATTAAAAGTATTTCAAAATATTGGGTATGATATATATAATAAAGGGAAACATTAAAAGTATTTCAAAATATTGGGTATGATATATATAATAAAGGGAAATATTAAAAGTATTTCAAAATATTGGGTATGATATATATAATAAATGGAAACATTAAAAGTATTTCAAAATATTGGGTATGATATATATAATAAAGGGAAACATTAAAAGTATTTCAAAATATTGGGTATGATATATATAATAAAGGGAAACATTAAAAGTATTTCAAAATATTAGGTATGATATATATAATAAAGGGAAACATTAAAAGTATTCCAAAATATTGGGTATGATATATATAATAAAGGGAAACATTAAAAGTATTTCAAAATATTGGGTATGATATATATAATAAAGGGAAACATTAAAAGTATTTCAAAATATTGGGTATGATATATATATAATAAAGGGAAACATTAAAAGTATTTCAAAATATTGGGTATGATATATATAATAAAGGGAAACATTAAAAGTATTTCAAAATATTGGGTATGATATATATAATAAAGGGAAACATTAAAAGTATTTCAAAATATTGGGAATGATATATATATAATAAAGGGAAACATTAAAAGTATTTCAAAATATTGGGTATGATATATATAATAAAGGGAAACATTAAAAGTATTTCAAAATATTGGGTATGATATATATAATAAATGGAAACATTAAAAGTATTTCAAAATATTAGGTATGATATATATAATGAAGGGAAACATTAAAAGTATTCCAAAATATTGGGTATGATATATATAATAAAGGGATACATTAAATATATTTCAAAATATTGGGTATGATATATATAATAAAGGGACACATTAAAAGTATTTCAAAATATTGGGTATGATATATATAATAAAGGGAAACATTAAAAGTATTTCAAAATATTGGGAATGATATATATATAATAAAGGGAAACATTAAAAGTATTTCAAAATATTGGGTATGATATATATAATAAAGGGGAACATTAAAAGTATTTCAAAATATTGGGTACGATATATATAATAAAGGGGAACATTAAAAGTATTTCAAAATATTGGGTATGATATATATAATAAAGGGATACATTAAAAGTATTTCAAAATATTGGGTATGATATATATAATAAAGGGATACATTAAAAGTATTTCAAAATATTGGGTATGATATATATAATAAAGGGATACATTAAAAGTATTTCAAAATATTGGGTATGATATATATAATAAAGGGATACATTAAAAGTATTTCAAAATATTGGGTATGATATATATAATAAAGGGGAACATTAAAAGTATTTCAAAATATTGGGTATGATATATATAATAAATGGAAACATTAAAAGTATTTCAAAATATTGGGTATGATATATATAATAAAGGGGAACATTAAAAGTATTTCAAAATATTGGGTATGATATATATAATAAAGGGATACATTAAAAGTATTTCAAAATATTGGGTATGATATATATAATAAAGGGACACATAAAAAGTATTTCAAAATATTGGGTATGATATATATAATAAAGGGAAACATTAAAAGTATTTCAAAATATTGGGTATGATATATATAATAAAGGGAAACATTAAAAGTATTTCAAAATATTGGGAATGATATATATATAATAAAGGGAAACATTAAAAGTATTTCAAAATATTGGGTATGATATATATAATAAAGGGAAACATTAAAAGTATTTCAAAATATTGGGTATGATATATGTAATAAAGGGAAACATTAAAAGTATTTCAAAATATTGGGTATGATATATATAATAAAGGGAAACATTAAAAGTATTTCAAAATATTGGGTATGATATATATAATAAAGGGAAACATTAAAAGTATTTCAAAATATTGGGTATGATATATATAATAAAGGGAAACATTAAAAGTATTTCAAAATATTGGGTATGATATATATAATAAAGGGATACATTAAAAGTATTTCAAAATATTGGGTATGATATATATAATAAAGGGAAACATTAAAAGTATTTCAAAATATTGGGTATGATATATATAATAAAGGGAAACATTAAAAGTATTTCAAAATATTGGGTATGATATATATAATAAAGGGAAACATTAAAAGTATTTCAAAATATTGGGTATGATATATATAATAAAGGGAAACATTAAAAGTATTTCAAAATATTGGGTATGATATATATAATAAAGGGAAATATTAAAAGTATTTCAAAATATTGGGTATGATATATATAATAAAGGGAAACATTAAAAGTATTTCAAAATATTGGGTATGATATATATAATAAAGGGAAACATTAAAAGTATTTCAAAATATTGGGTATGATATATATAATAAAGGGAAACATTAAAAGTATTTCAAAATATTAGGTATGATATATATAATAAAGGGAAACATTAAAAGTATTCCAAAATATTGGGTATGATATATATAATAAAGGGAAACATTAAAAGTATTTCAAAATATTGGGTATGATATATATAATAAAGGGAAACATTAAAAGTATTTCAAAATATTGGGTATGATATATATATAATAAAGGGAAACATTAAAAGTATTTCAAAATATTGGGTATGATATATATAATAAAGGGAAACATTAAAAGTATTTCAAAATATTGGGTATGATATATATAATAAAGGGAAACATTAAAAGTATTTCAAAATATTGGGAATGATATATATATAATAAAGGGAAACATTAAAAGTATTTCAAAATATTGGGTATGATATATATAATAAAGGGAAACATTAAAAGTATTTCAAAATATTGGGTATGATATATATAATAAATGGAAACATTAAAAGTATTTCAAAATATTAGGTATGATATATATAATGAAGGGAAACATTAAAAGTATTCCAAAATATTGGGTATGATATATATAATAAAGGGAAACATTAAAAGTATTCCAAAATATTAGGTATGATATATATAATAAAGGGAAACATTAAAAGTATTCCAAAATATTAGGTATGATATATATAATAAACGGAAAAATTAAACGTATTCCAAAATATTGGGTATGATATATATAATAAATGGAAACATTAAAAGTATTTCAAAATATTGGGTATGATATATATAATAAATGGAAACATTAAAAGTATTTCAAAATATTGGGTATGATATATATAATAAAGGGAAACATTAAAAGTATTTCAAAATAAAAGCAAAATTATATAAAAATCATCGGCAAAATCTCACCCACCCCTGATGTGATTTTAATTTGTTAGACAAATTGATCTTATTTGTTTTTAATCAATACATTAAATATATATTTTTTTTAATTATTTAAATAAAAAAAATGTATTTAAAAACATATTTACAATTTTAGAGCCAGACCTCCTAAAGAAAATCTATTTTATTTTCTAGAAAAAAAGGGTAAATTAGTAATATTTATTTTTATAAAAATATATAGGAAGAAAGCGCACCTCTTACCCGTGAAAAATCGATTTTGTTTGTTTGAAAACAACTGATATTGTTTTAATAAATCGAACTACTGCTCTAATCTTGGATGTTATTCTTGCAAAGTTTCGACTGGCGAACACTCCTAACTCCTTCATACGTGTTTTATCGAATTCAAACATATTTTTATCGATTTTTTTCCTTATATTTTGCAACTTTTACCGAATCGTTGTTATGAAAACATTGAAATACGATAGAAATTTATTTTACTTTTGTAAAAGAAAAAACTTAAGTAAATGGGATGAAAATGATATAATTACACTTACAAAATTCTGATAAATGTTTTACATTAGATGAAAGACTTTTGTAAAACAAAAAACTATCGAAAAAAACAATCATTGATAATTATATTATGGAAAAAGTAAAATAGTAACAAATTATTTTTGAAATTAATTTATTTTATGCGGTTTTAAATTTGTTCGTTTCTAATTATCTGATAAGATTTTATCAGATCGATCAGCATTAGAAAAACTGGAATCGCATGATGGGAGTACAATGTTGAAAGAAAAATGAAAGAAGTTCGATTGGGTGTAAACGAATGAATTAAATTTGTAGTTTTCATGTAGGTGAACTGGTTCAAAAAGAAAATTGAAAAAAGTTCGACTGGGTATAAACGAATGAATTAAATTTGTAGTTTTCATGTAGGTGAACTGGTTCAAAAAGAACATTGAAAGAAGTTCGATTGGGTATAAACGAATGAATTAAATTTGTAGTTTTCATGTAGGTGAACTGGTTCCAAAAGAACATTGAAAGAAGTTCGATTGGGTATAAACGAATGAATTAAATTTGTAGTTTTCATGTGGGTGAACTGGTTCAAAAAGAACATTGAAAGAAGTTCGATTGGGTATAAACGAATGAATTAAATTTGTAGTTTTCATGTCGGTGAACTGGTTACAAAAGAACATTGAAAGAAGTTCGATTGGGTATAAACGAATGAATTAAATTTGTAGTTTTCATGTCGGTGAACTGGTTCAAAAAGAACATTGAAAGAAGTTCGATTGGGTATAAACGAATGAATTAAATTTGTAGTTTTCATGTCGGTGAACTGGTTACAAAAGAACATTGAAAGAAGTTCGATTGGGTATAAACGAATGAATTAAATTTGTAGTTTTCATGTAGGTAAACTGGTTACAAAAGAACATTGAAAGAAGTTCGATTGGGTATAAACGAATGAATTAAATTTGTAGTTTTCATGTCGGTGAACTGGTTACAAAAGAACATTGAAAGAAGTTCGATTGGGTATAAACGAATGAATTAAATTTGTAGTTTTCATGTCGATGAACTGGTTCAAAAAGAACATTGAAAGAAGTTCGATTGGGTATAAACGAATGAATTAAATTTGTAGTTTTCATGTCGGTGAACTGGTTACAAAAGAACATTGAAAGAAGTTCGATTGGGTATAAACGAATGAATTAAATTTGTAGTTTTCATGTCGGTGAACTGGTTCAAAAAGAACATTGAAAGAAGTTCGATTGGGTATAAACGAATGAATTAAATTTGTAGTTTTCATGTCGGTGAACTGGTTACAAAAGAACATTGAAAGAAGTTCGATTGGGTATAAACGAATGAATTAAATTTGTAGTTTTCATGTCGGTGAACTGGTTCAAAAAAGAAAATTGAAAGAAGTTCGATTGGGTATAAACGAATGAATTAAATTTGTAGTTTTCATGTCGGTGAACTGGTTCAAAAAAGAACATTGAAAGAAGTTCGATTGGGTATAAACGAATGAATTAAATTTGTAGTTTTCATGTAGGTGAACTGGTTACAAAAGAACATTGAAAGAAGTTCGATTGGGTATAAACGAATGAATTAAATTTGTAGTTTTCATGTCGGTGAACTGGTTCAAAAAGAACATTGAAAGAAGTTCGATTGGGTATAAACGAATGAATTAAATTTGTAGTTTTCATGTCGGTGAACTGGTTACAAAAGAACATTGAAAGAAGTTCGATTGGGTATAAACGAATGAATTAAATTTGTAGTTTTCATGTCGGTGAACTGGTTCAAAAAGAACATTGAAAGAAGTTCGATTGGGTATAAACGAATGAATTAAATTTGTAGTTTTCATGTAGGTGAACTGGTTCAAAAAGAAAATTGAAAGAAGTTCGATTGGGTATAAACGAATGAATTAAATTTGTAGTTTTCACGTCGGTGAACTGGTTCAAAAAGAACATTGAAAGAAGTTCGATTGGGTATAAACGAATGAATTAAATTTGTAGTTTTCATGTCGGTGAACTGGTTACAAAAGAACATTGAAAGAAGTTCGATTGGGTATAAACGAATGAATTAAATTTGTAGTTTTCATGTCGGTGAACTGGTTCAAAAAGAACATTGAAAGAAGTTCGATTGGGTATAAACGAATGAATAAAATTTGTAGTTTTCATGTCGGTGAACTGGTTCAAAAAGAACATTGAAAGAAGTTCGATTGGGTATAAACGAATGAATTAAATTTGTAGTTTTCATGTAGGTGAACTGGTTCAAAAAGAAAATTGAAAGAAGTTCGATTGGGTATAAACGAATGAATTAAATTTGTAGTTTTCATGTCGGTGAACTGGTTACAAAAGAACATTGAAAGAAGTTCGATTGGGTATAAACGAATGAATTAAATTTGTAGTTTTCATGTCGGTGAACTGGTTCAAAAAGAACATTGAAAGAAGTTCGATTGGGTATAAACGAATGAATTAAATTTGTAGTTTTCATGTCGGTGAACTGGTTCAAAAAGAACATTGAAAGAAGTTCGATTGGGTATAAACGAATGAATTAAATTTGTAGTTTTCATGTAGGTGAACTGGTTCAAAAAGAACATTGAAAGAAGTTCGATTGGGTATAAACGAATGAATTAAATTTGTAGTTTTCATGTAGGTGAACTGGTTCCCAAAAAACATTGAAAGAAGTTCGATTGGGTATAAACGAATGAATTAAATTTGTAGTTTTCACGTCGGTGAACTTGTTCAAAAAGAAAATTGAAAGAAGTTCGATTGGGTATAAACGAATGAATTAAATTTGTAGTTTTCATGTAGGTGAACTGGTTCAAAAAGAACATTGAAAGAAGTTCGATTGGGTATAAACGAATGAATTAAATTTGTAGTTTTCATGTAGGTGAACTGGTTCAAAAAGAAAATTAAAAGAAGTTCGATTGGGTATAAACGAATCAATTAAATTTGTAGTTTTCATGTAGATGAACTGGTTCAAAAAGAACATTGAAAGAAGTTCGATTGGGTATAAACGAATGAATTAAATTTGTAGTTTTCATGAAGGTGAACTGGTTCAAAAAGAACATTGAAAGAAGTTCGATTGGGTATAAACGAATGAATTAAATTTGTAGTTTTCACGTCGGTGAACTGGTTCAAAAAGAACATTGAAAGAAGTTCGATTGGGTATAAACGAATGAATTAAATTTGTAGTTTTCATGTAGGTGAACTGGTTCAAAAAGAACATTGGAAGAAGTTCGATTGGGTATAAACGAATGAATTAAATTTGTAGTTTTCATGTAGGTGAACTGGTTAAAAAAGAACATTGAAAGAAGTTCGATTGGGTATAAACGAATGAATTAAATTTGTAGTTTTCATGTAGGTGAACTGGTTCAAAAAGAAAATTGAAAGAAGTTCGATTGGGTATAAACGAATGAATTAAATTTGTAGTTTTCATGTAGGTGAACTGGTTCAAAAAGAACATTGAAAGAAGTTCGATTTGGTATAAACGAATGAATTAAATTTGTAGTTTTCATGTAGGTGAACTGGTTCAAAAAGAACATTGAAAGAATTTCGATTGGGTATAAACGAATGAATTAAATTTGTAGTTTTCATGTCGGTTAACTGGTTCAAAAAGAACATTGAAAGACGTTCGATTGGGTATAAACGAATGAATTAAATTTGTAGTTTTCATGTAGGTGAACTGGTTCAAAAAGAACATTGAAAGAAGTTCGATTGGGTATAAACGAATGAATTAAATTTGTAGTTTTCATGTAGGTGAACTGGTTTAAAAAGAACATTGAAAGAAGTTCGATTGGGTATAAACGAATGAATTAAATTTGTAGTTCTCATGTAGGTGAACTGGTTCAAAAAGGAAATTGAAAGAAGTTCGATTGGGTATAAACGAATGAATTAAATTTGTAGTTTTCATGTCGGTGAACTGGTTCAAAAAGAACATTGAAAGAAGTTCGATTGGGTATAAACGAATGAATTAAATTTGTAGTTTTCATGTCGGTTAACTGGTTCAAAAAGAACATTGAAAAAAGTTCGATTGGGTATAAACGAATGAATTAAATTTGTAGTTTTCATGTAGGTGAACTGGTTCAAAAAGAACATTGAAAGAAGTTCGATTGGGTATAAACGAATGAATTAAATTTGTAGTTTTCATGTAAGTGAACTGGTTCAAAAAGAACATTGAAAGAAGTTCGATTGGGTATAAACGAATGAATTACATTTGTAGTTTTCATGTAGGTGAACTGGTTCAAAAAGAACATTGAAAGAAGTTCGATTGGGTATAAACGAATGAATTAAATTTGTAGTTTTCATGTAGGTGAACTGGTTCAAAAAGAACATTGAAAGAAGTTCGATTGGGTATAAACGAATGAATTAAATTTGTAGTTTTCACGTCGGTGAACTGGTTACAAAAGAAAATTGAAAGAAGTTCGATTGGGTATAAACGAATGAATTAAATTTGTAGTTTTCATGTCGGTGAACTGGTTCAAAAAGAACATTGAAAGAAGTTCGATTGGGTATAAACGAATGAATTAAATTTGTAGTTTTCATGTCGGTTAACTGGTTCAAAAAGAACATTGAAGGAAGTTCGATTGGGTATAAACGAATGAATTAAATTTGTAGTTTTCATGTAGGTGAACTGGTTCAAAAAGAACATTGAAAGAAGTTCGATTGGGTATAAACGAATGAATTAAATTTGTAGTTTTCATGTCGGTGAACTGGTTCAAAAAGAACATTGAAAGAAGTTCGATTGGGTATAAACGAATGAATTAAATTTGTAGTTTTCATGTAGGTTAACTGGTTCAAAAAGAACATTGAAAGAAGTTCGATTGGGTATAAACGAATGAATTAAATTTGTAGTTTTCATGTAGGTGAACTGGTTCAAACAGAACATTGAAAGAAGTTCGATTGGGTATAAACGAATGAATTAAATTTGTAGTTTTCATGTAGGTGAACTGGTTCAAAAAGAAAATTGAAAGAAGTTCGATTGGGTATAAACGAATGAATTAAATTTGTAGTTTTCACGTCGGTGAACTGGTTAAAAAGAAAATTGAAAGAAGTTCGATTGGGTATAAACGAATGAATTAAATTTGTAGTTTTCATGTAGGTGAACTGGTTCAAAAAGAACATTGAAAGAAGTTCGATTGGGTATAAACGAATGAATTAAATTTGTAGTTTTCATGTAGGTGAACTGGTTCAAAAAGAACATTGGAAGAAGTTCGATTGGGTATAAACGAATGAATTAAATTTGTAGTTTTCATGTAGGTGAACTGGTTAAAAAAGAACATTGAAAGAAGTTCGATTGGGTATAAACGAATGAATTAAATTTGTAGTTTTCATGTAGGTGAACTGGTTCAAAAAGAAAATTGAAAGAAGTTCGATTGGGTATAAACGAATGAATTAAATTTGTAGTTTTCATGTAGGTGAACTGGTTCAAAAAGAAAATTGAAAGAAGTTCGATTGGGTATAAACGAATGAATTAAATTTGTAGTTTTCATGTAGGTGAACTGGTTCAAAAAGAAAATTGAAAGAAGTTCGATTGGGTATAAACGAATGAATTAAATTTGTAGTTTTCATGTAGGTGAACTGGTTCAAAAAGAACATTGAAAGAAGTTCGATTTGGTATAAACGAATGAATTAAATTTGTAGTTTTCATGTAGGTGAACTGGTTCAAAAAGAACATTGAAAGAATTTCGATTGGGTATAAACGAATGAATTAAATTTGTAGTTTTCATGTCGGTGAACTGGTTCAAAAAGAACATTGAAAGACGTTCGATTGGGTATAAACGATAAATTAAATTTGTAGTTTTCATGTAGGTGAACTGGTTCAAAAAGAACATTGAAAGAAGTTCGATTGGGTATAAACGAATGAATTAAATTTGTAGTTCTCATGTAGGTGAACTGGTTCAAAAAGAAAATTGAAAGAAGTTCGATTGGGTATAAACGAATGAATTAAATTTGTAGTTTTCATGTCGGTGAACTGGTTCAAAAAGAACATTGAAAGAAGTTCGATTGGGTATAAACGAATGAATTAAATTTGTAGTTTTCATGTCGGTTAACTGGTTCAAAACGAACATTGAAAAAAGTTCGATTGGGTATAAACGAATGAATTAAATTTGTAGTTTTCATGTAGGTGAACTGGTTCAAAAAGAACATTGAAAGAAGTTCGATTGGGTATAAACGAATGAATTAAATTTGTAGTTTTCATGTAGGTGAACTGGTTCAAAAAGAACATTGAAAGAAGTTCGATTGGGTATAAACGAATGAATTTAATTTGTAGTTTTCATGTCGGTGAACTGGTTCAAAAAGAACATTGAAAGAAGTTCGATTGGGTATAAACGAATGAATTAAATTTGTAGTTTTCATGTAGGTGAACTGGTTCAAAAAGAACATTGAAAGAAGTTCGATTAGGTATAAACGAATGAATTAAATTTGTAGTTTTCACGTCGGTGAACTGGTTACAAAAGAAAATTGAAAGAAGTTCGATTGGGTATAAACGAATGAATTAAATTTGTAGTTTTCATGTCGGTGAACTGGTTCAAAAAGAACATTGAAAGAAGTTCGATTGGGTATAAACGAATGAATTAAATTTGTAGTTTTCATGTCGGTTAACTGGTTCAAAAAGAACATTGAAGGAAGTTCGATTGGGTATAAACGAATGAATTAAATTTGTAGTTTTCATGTAGGTGAACTGGTTCAAAAAGAACATTGAAAGAAGTTCGATTGGGTATAAACGAATGAATTAAATTTGTAGTTTTCATGTAGGTGAACTGGTTCAAACAGAACATTGATAGAAGTTCGATTGGGTATAAACGAATGAATTAAATTTGTAGTTTTCATGTAGGTGAACTGGTTCAAAAAGAAAATTGAAAGAAGTTCGATTGGGTATAAACGAATGAATTAAATTTGTAGTTTTCACGTCGGTGAACTGGTTCAAAAAGAACATTGACAGAAGTTCGATTGGGTATAAACGAATGAATTAAATTTGTAGTTTTCATGTAGGTGAACTGGTTCAAAAAGAACATTGAAAGAAGTTCGATTGGGTATAAACGAATGAATTAAATTTGTAGTTTTCATGTAGGTAAACTGGTTAAAAAAGAACATTGAAAGAAGTTCGATTGGGTATAAACGAATGAATTAAATTTGTAGTTCTCGTGTAGGTGAACTGGTTCAAAAAGAAAATTGAAAGAAGTTCGATTGGGTATAAACGAATGAATTAAATTTGTAGTTTTCATGTAGGTGAACTGGTTCAAAAAGAACATTGAAAGAAGTTCGATTGGGTATAAACGAATGAATTAAATTTGTAGTTTTCATGTAGGTGAACTGGTTCAAAAAGAACATTGAAAGAAGTTCGATTGGGTATTAACGAATGAATTAAATTTGTAGTTTTCATGTCGGTGAACTGGTTCAAAAAGAACATTGAAAGAAGTTCGATTGGGTATAAACGAATGAATTAAATTTGTAGTTTTCATGTAGGTGAACTGGTTCAAAAAGAACATTGAAAGAAGTTCGATTGGGTATAAACGAATGAATTAAATTTGTAGTTTTCATGTAGGTAAACTGGTTAAAAAAGAACATTGAAAGAAGTTCGATTGGGTATAAACGAATGAATTAAATTTGTAGTTCTCATGTAGATGAACTGGTTCAAAAAGAAAATTGAAAGAAGTTCGATTGGGTATAAACGAATGAATTAAATTTGTAGTTTTAATGTCGGTGAACTAGTTCAAAAAGAACATTGAAAGAAGTTCGATTGGGTATAAACGAATGAATTAAATTTGTAGTTTTCATGTAGGTGAACTGGTTCAAAAAGAACATTGAAAGAAGTTCGATTGGGTATAAACGAATGAATTAAATTTGTAGGTTTCATGTCGGTGAACTGGGTCAAAAAAGAAAATTGAAAGAAGTTCGATTGGGTATAAACGAATGAATTAAATTTGTAGTTTTCATGTAGGTGAACTGGTTCAAAAAGAACATTGAAAGAAGTTCGATTGGGTATAAACGAATGAATTAAATTTGTAGTTTTCATGTCGGTTAACTGGTTCAAAAAGAACATTGAAAGAAGTTCGATTGGGTATAAACGAATGAATTAAATTTGTAGTTTTCATGTCGGTTAACTGGTTCAAAAAGAACATTGAAAGAAGTTCGATTGGGTATAAACGAATGAATTAAATTTGTAGTTTTCATGTAGGTGAACTGGTTCAAAAAGAACATTGAAAGAAGTTCGATTGGGTATAAACGAATGAATTAAATTTGTAGTTTTCACGTCGGTGAACTGGTTACAAAAGAAAATTGAAAGAAGTTCGATTGGGTATAAACGAATGAATTAAATTTGTAGTTTTCATGTAGGTGAACTGGTTCAAAAAGAACATTGAAAGAAGTTCGATTGGGTATAAACGAATGAATTAAATTTGTAGTTTTCATGTAGGTGAACTGGTTCAAAAAGAAAATTGAAAGAAGTTCGATTGGGTATAAACGAATGAATTTAATTTGTAGTTTTCATGTAGTTGAACTGGTTCAAAAAGAACATTGAAAGAAGTTCGATTGGGTATAAACGAATGAATTAAATTTGTAGTTTTCATGTCGGTTAACTGGTTCAAAAAGAACATTGAAAGAAGTTCGATTGGGTATAAACGAATGAATTAAATTTGTAGTTTTCATGTAGGTGAACTGGTTCAAAAAGAACATTGAAAGAAGTTCGATTGGGTATAAACGAATGAATTAAATTTGTAGTTTTCATGTCGGTTAACTGGTTCAAAAAGAACATTGAAAGAAGTTCGATTGGGTATAAACGAATGAATTAAATTTGTAGTTTTCATGTAGGTGAACTGGTTCAAAAAGAACATTGAAAGAAGTTCGATTGGGTATAAACGAATGAATTAAATTTGTAGTTTTCACGTCGGTGAACTGGTTACAAAAGAAAATTGAAAGAAGTTCGATTGGGTATAAACGAATGAATTAAATTTGTAGTTTTCATGTAGGTGAACTGGTTCAAAAAGAACATTGAAAGAAGTTCGATTGGGTATAAACGAATGAATTAAATTTGTAGTTTTCATGTCGGTGAACTGGTTCAAAAAGAAAATTGAAAGAAGTTCGATTGGGTATAAACGAATGAATTTAATTTGTAGTTTTCATGTAGGTGAACTGGTTCAAAAAGAACATTGAAAGAAGTTCGATTGGGTATAAACGAATGAATTAAATTTGTAGTTTTCACGTCGGTGAACTGGTTACAAAAGAAAATTGAAAGAATTTCGATTGGGTATAAACGAATGAATTAAATTTGTAGTTTTCATGTAGGTGAACTGGTTTAAAAAGAACATTGAAAGAAGTTCGATTGGGTATAAACGAATGAATTAAATTTGTAGTTTTCATGTAGGTGAACTGGTTCAAAAAGAAAATTGAAAGAAGTTCGATTGGGTATAAACGAATGAATTAAATTTGTAGTTTTCATGTAGGTGAACTGGTTCAAAAAGAACATTGAAAGAAGTTCGATTGGGTATAAACGAATGAATTAAATTTGTAGTTCTCATGTCGGTGAACTGGTTCAAAAAGAAAATTGAAAGAAGGTCGATTGGGTATAAACGAATGAATTAAATTTGTAGTTTTCATGTCGGTGAACTGGTTAAAAAAGAAAATTGAAAGAAGTTCGATTGGGTATAAACGAATGAATTAAATTTGTAGTTTTCATGTAGGTGAACTGGTTCAAAAAGAAAATTGAAAGAAGTTCGATTGGGTATAAACGAATGAATTAAATTTGTAGTTTTCACGTCGGTGAACTGGTTCAAAAAGAAAATTGAAAGAAGTTCGATTGGGTATAAACGAATGAATTAAATTTGTAGTTTTCATGTCGGTGAACTGGTTCAAAAAGAAAATTGAAAGAAGTTCGATTGGGTATAAACGAATGAATTAAATTTGTAGTTTTCATGTAGGTGAACTGGTTCAAAAAGAACATTGAAAGAAGTTCGATTGGGTATAAACGAATGAATTAAATTTGTAGTTTTCATGTAGGTGAACTGGTTCAAAAAGAAAATTGAAAGAAGTTCGATTGGGTATAAACGAATGAATTAAATTTGTAGTTTTCATGTAGGTGAACTGGTTCAAAAAGAACATTGAAAGAAGTTCGATTGGGTATAAACGAATGAATTAAATTTGTAGTTTTCATGTAGGTGAACTGGTTCAAAAAGAACATTGAAAGAAGTTCGATTGGGTATAAACGAATGAATTAAATTTGTAGTTTTCATGTAGGTGAACTGGTTCAAAAAGAAAATTGAAAGAAGTTCGATTGGGTATAAACGAATGAATTAAATTTGTAGTTTTCATGTAGGTGAACTGGTTCAAAAAGAACATTGAAAGAAGTTCGATTGGGTATAAACGAATGAATTAAATTTGTAGTTCTCATGTCGGTGAACTGGTTCAAAAAGAAAATTGAAAGAAGGTCGATTGGGTATAAACGAATGAATTAAATTTGTAGTTTTCATGTAGGTGAACTGGTTAAAAAAGAAAATTGAAAGAAGTTCGATTGGGTATAAACGAATGAATTAAATTTGTAGTTTTCATGTAGGTGAACTGGTTCAAAAAGAAAATTGAAAGAAGTTCGATTGGGTATAAACGAATGAATTAAATTTGTAGTTTTCACGTCGGTGAACTGGTTCAAAAAGAAAATTGAAAGAAGTTCGATTGGGTATAAACGAATGAATTAAATTTGTAGTTTTCATGTCGGTGAACTGGTTCAAAAAGAAAATTGAAAGAAGTTCGATTGGGTATAAACGAATGAATTAAATTTGTAGTTTTCGTGTAGGTGAACTGGTTCAAAAAGAACATTGAAAGAAGTTCGATTGGGTATAAACGAATGAATTAAATTTGTAGTTTTCATGTAGGTGAACTGGTTCAAAAAGAAAATTGAAAGAAGTTCGATTAGGTATAAACGAATGAATTAATTTGTAGGTTTCATGTCGGTGAACTGGGTCAAAAAAGAAAATTGAAAGAATTTCGATTGGGTATAAACGAATGAATTAAATTTGTAGTTTTCATGTAGGTGAACTGGTTCAAAAAGAAAATTTAAAGAAGTTCGATTAGGTATAAACGAATGAATTAATTTGTAGGTTTCATGTCGGTGAACTGGGTCAAAAAAGAAAATTTAAAGAATTTCGATTGGGTATAAACGAATGAATTAAATTTGTAGTTTTCATGTAGGTGAACTGGTTCAAAAAAGAAAATTTAAAGAATTTCGATTGGGTATAAACGAATGAATTAAATTTGTAGTTTTCATGTAGGTGAACTGGTTCAAAAAAGAAAATTGAAAGAAGTTCGATTGGGTATAAACGAATGAATTAAATTTGTAGTTTTCATGTAGGTGAACTGGTTCAAAAAAGAAAATTTAAAGAAGTTCGATTGGGTATAAACGAATGAATTAAATTTGTAGTTTTCATGTAGGTGAACTGGTTCAAAAAAGAAAATTTAAAGAATTTCGATTGGGTATAAACGAATGAATTAAATTTGTAGTTTTCATGTAGGTGAACTGGTTCAAAAAAGAAAATTTAAAGAATTTCGATTGGGTATAAACGAATGAATTAAATTTGTAGTTTTCATGTAGGTGAACTGGTTCAAAAAGAAAATTGAAAGAAGTTCGATTGGGTATAAACGAATGAATTAAATTTGTAGTTTTCATGTAGGTGAACTGGTTCAAAAAGAACATTGAAAGAAGTTCGATTGGGTATAAACGAATGAATTAAATTTGTAGTTTTCATGTAGGTGAACTGGTTCAAAAAGAACATTGAAAGAAGTTCGATTGGGTATAAACGAATGAATTAAATTTGTAGTTTTCATGTAGGTGAACTGGTTCAAAAAGAAAATTGAAAGAAGTTCGATTGGGTATAAACGAATGAATTAAATTTGTAGTTTTCATGTAGGTGAACTGGTTCAAAAAGAACATTGAAAGAAGTTCGATTGGGTATAAACGAATGAATTAAATTTGTAGTTCTCATGTCGGTGAACTGGTTCAAAAAGAAAATTGAAAGAAGGTCGATTGGGTATAAACGAATGAATTAAATTTGTAGTTTTCATGTAGGTGAACTGGTTAAAAAAGAAAATTGAAAGAAGTTCGATTGGGTATAAACGAATGAATTAAATTTGTAGTTTTCATGTAGGTGAACTGGTTCAAAAAGAAAATTGAAAGAAGTTCGATTGGGTATAAACGAATGAATTAAATTTGTAGTTTTCACGTCGGTGAACTGGTTCAAAAAGAAAATTGAAAGAAGTTCGATTGGGTATAAACGAATGAATTAAATTTGTAGTTTTCATGTCGGTGAACTGGTTCAAAAAGAAAATTGAAAGAAGTTCGATTGGGTATAAACGAATGAATTAAATTTGTAGTTTTCGTGTAAGTGAACTGGTTCAAAAAGAACATTGAAAGAAGTTCGATTGGGTATAAACGAATGAATTAAATTTGTAGTTTTCATGTAGGTGAACTGGTTCAAAAAGAAAATTGAAAGAAGTTCGATTGGGTATAAACGAATGAATTAAATTTGTAGTTTTCATGTCGGTGAACTGGTTCAAAAAGAAAATTGAAAGAAGTTCGATTGGGTATAAACGAATGAATTAAATTTGTAGTTTTCATTTAGGTGAACTGGTTCAAAAAAGAAAATTTAAAGAAGTTCGATTGGGTATAAACGAATGAATTAAATTTGTAGTTTTCATGTAGGTGAACTGGTTCAAAAAGAAAATTTAAAGAAGTTCGATTAGGTATAAACGAATGAATTAATTTGTAGGTTTCATGTCGGTGAACTGGGTCAAAAAAGAAAATTGAAAGAATTTCGATTGGGTATAAACGAATGAATTAAATTTGTAGTTTTCATGTAGGTGAACTGGTTCAAAAAGAAAATTTAAAGAAGTTCGATTAGGTATAAACGAATGAATTAATTTGTAGGTTTCATGTCGGTGAACTGGGTCAAAAAAGAAAATTTAAAGAATTTCGATTGGGTATAAACGAATGAATTAAATTTGTAGTTTTCATGTAGGTGAACTGGTTCAAAAAAGAAAATTTAAAGAATTTCGATTGGGTATAAACGAATGAATTAAATTTGTAGTTTTCATGTAGGTGAACTGGTTCAAAAAGAAAATTGAAAGAAGTTCGATTGGGTATAAACGAATGAATTAAATTTGTAGTTTTCATGTAGGTGAACTGGTTCAAAAAGAAAATTGAAAGAAGTTCGATTGGGTATAAACGAATGAATTAAATTTGTAGTTTTCATGTAGGTGAACTGGTTCAAAAAGAACATTGAAAGAAGTTCGATTGGGTATAAACGAATGAATTAAATTTGTAGTTCTCATGTCGGTGAACTGGTGCAAAAAGAAAATTGAAAGAAGGTCGATTGGGTATAAACGAATGAATTAAATTTGTAGTTTTCATGTAGGTGAACTGGTTAAAAAAGAAAATTGAAAGAAGTTCGATTGGGTATAAACGAATGAATTAAATTTGTAGTTTTCATGTAGGTGAACTGGTTCAAAAAGAAAATTGAAAGAAGTTCGATTGGGTATAAACGAATGAATTAAATTTGTAGTTTTCACGTCGGTGAACTGGTTCAAAAAGAAAATTGAAAGAAGTTCGATTGGGTATAAACGAATGAATTAAATTTGTAGTTTTCATGTCGGTGAACTGGTTCAAAAAGAAAATTGAAAGAAGTTCGATTGGGTATAAACGAATGAATTAAATTTGTAGTTTTCATGTAGGTGAACTGGTTCAAAAAGAACATTGAAAGAAGTTCGATTGGGTATAAACGAATGAATTAAATTTGTAGTTTTCATGTAGGTGAACTGGTTCAAAAAGAAAATTGAAAGAAGTTCGATTGGGTATAAACGAATGAATTAAATTTGTAGTTTTCATGTAGGTGAACTGGTTCAAAAAGAACATTGAAAGAAGTTCGATTGGGTATAAACGAATGAATTAAATTTGTAGTTTTCATGTAGGTGAACTGGTTCAAAAAGAACATTGAAAGAAGTTCGATTGGGTATAAACGAATGAATTAAATTTGTAGTTTTCATGTAGGTGAACTGGTTCAAAAAGAAAATTGAAAGAAGTTCGATTGGGTATAAACGAATGAATTAAATTTGTAGTTTTCATGTAGGTGAACTGGTTCAAAAAGAACATTGAAAGAAGTTCGATTGGGTATAAACGAATGAATTAAATTTGTAGTTCTCATGTCGGTGAACTGGTTCAAAAAGAAAATTGAAAGAAGGTCGATTGGGTATAAACGAATGAATTAAATTTGTAGTTTTCATGTAGGTGAACTGGTTAAAAAAGAAAATTGAAAGAAGTTCGATTGGGTATAAACGAATGAATTAAATTTGTAGTTTTCATGTAGGTGAACTGGTTCAAAAAGAAAATTGAAAGAAGTTCGATTGGGTATAAACGAATGAATTAAATTTGTAGTTTTCACGTCGGTGAACTGGTTCAAAAAGAAAATTGAAAGAAGTTCGATTGGGTATAAACGAATGAATTAAATTTGTAGTTTTCATGTCGGTGAACTGGTTCAAAAAGAAAATTGAAAGAAGTTCGATTGGGTATAAACGAATGAATTAAATTTGTAGTTTTCATGTAGGTGAACTGGTTCAAAAAGAACATTGAAAGAAGTTCGATTGGGTATAAACGAATGAATTAAATTTGTAGTTTTCATGTAGGTGAACTGGTTCAAAAAGAAAATTGAAAGAAGTTCGATTGGGTATAAACGAATGAATTAAATTTGTAGTTTTCATGTAGGTGAACTGGTTCAAAAAGAACATTGAAAGAAGTTCGATTGGGTATAAACGAATGAATTAAATTTGTAGTTTTCACGTCGGTGAACTGGTTCAAAAAGAAAATTGAAAGAAGTTCGATTGGGTATAAACGAATGAATTAAATTTGTAGTTTTCATTTAGGTGAACTGGTTCAAAAAAGAAAATTTAAAGAAGTTCGATTGGGTATAAACGAATGAATTAAATTTGTAGTTTTCATGTAGGTGAACTGGTTCAAAAAGAAAATTTAAAGAAGTTCGATTAGGTATAAACGAATGAATTAATTTGTAGGTTTCATGTCGGTGAACTGGGTCAAAAAAGAAAATTGAAAGAATTTCGATTGGGTATAAACGAATGAATTAAATTTGTAGTTTTCATGTAGGTGAACTGGTTCAAAAAAAAAATTTAAAGAAGTTCGATTAGGTATAAACGAATGAATTAATTTGTAGGTTTCATGTCGGTGAACTGGGTCAAAAAAGAAAATTTAAAGAATTTCGATTGGGTATAAACGAATGAATTAAATTTGTAGTTTTCATGTAGGTGAACTGGTTCAAAAAAGAAAATTTAAAGAATTTCGATTGGGTATAAACGAATGAATTAAATTTGTAGTTTTCATGTAGGTGAACTGGTTCAAAAAAGAAAATTGAAAGAAGTTCGATTGGGTATAAACGAATGAATTAAATTTGTAGTTTTCATGTAGGTGAACTGGTTCAAAAAAGAAAATTGAAAGAAGTTCGATTGGGTATAAACGAATGAATTAAATTTGTAGTTTTCATGTAGGTGAACTGGTTCAAAAAAGAAAATTTAAAGAATTTCGATTGGGTATAAACGAATGAATTAAATTTGTAGTTTTCATGTAGGTGAACTGGTTCAAAAAAGAAAATTTAAAGAATTTCGATTGGGTATAAACGAATGAATTAAATTTGTAGTTTTCATGTAGGTGAACTGGTTCAAAAAAGAAAATTTAAAGAATTTCGATTGGGTATAAACGAATGAATTAAATTTGTAGTTTTCATGTAGGTGAACTGGGTCAAAAAAGAAAATTGAAAGAAGTTCGATTGGGTATAAACGAATGAATTAAATTTGTAGTTTTCATGTAGGTGAACTGGTTCAAAAAAGAAAATTTAAAGAAGTTCGATTGGGTATAAACGAATGAATTAATTAGTAGGTTTCATGTCGGTGAACTGGGTCAAAAAAGAAAATTGAAAGAATTTCGATTGGGTATAAACGAATGAATTAAATTTGTAGTTTTCATGTAGGTGAACTGGTTCAAAAAAGAAAATTGAAAGAAGTTCGATTGGGTATAAACGAATGAATTAAATTTGTAGTTTTCATGTCGGTGAACTGGTTCAAAAAGAAAATTGAAAGAAGTTCGATTAGGTATAAACGAATGAATTAATTTGTAGGTTTCATGTCGGTGAACTGGGTCAAAAAAGAAAATTGAAAGAATTTCGATTGGGTATAAACGAATGAATTAAATTTGTAGTTTTCATGTAGGTGAACTGGTTCAAAAAAGAAAATTGAAAGAAGTTCGATTGGGTATAAACGAATGAATTTAATTTGTAGTTTTCATGTAGGTGAACTGGTTCAAAAAGAAAATTTAAAGAAGTTCGATTAGGTATAAACGAATGAATTAATTTGTAGGTTTCATGTCGGTGAACTGGGTCAAAAAGGAAAATTGAAAGAATTTCGATTGGGTATAAACGAATGAATTAAATTTGTAGTTTTCATGTAGGTGAACTGGTTCAAAAAAGAAAATTGAAAGAAGTTCGATTGGGTATAAACGAATGAATTAAATTTGTAGTTTTCATGTCGGTGAACTGGTTACAAAAGAACATTGAAAGAAGTTCGATTGGGTATAAACGAATGAATTAAATTTGTAGTTTTCATGTAGGTGAACTGGTTCAAAAAAGAAAATTGAAAGAAGTTCGATTGGGTATAAACGAATGAATTAAATTTGTAGTTTTCATGTCGGTGAACTGGTTACAAAAGAACATTGAAAGAAGTTCGATTGGGTATAAACGAATGAATTAAATTTGTAGTTTTCATGTAGGTGAACTGGTTCAAAAAAGAAAATTGAAAGAAGTTCGATTGGGTATAAACGAATGAATTAAATTTGTAGTTTTCATGTAGGTGAACTGGTTCAAAAAGAAAATTTAAAGAAGTTCGATTAGGTATAAACGAATGAATTAATTTGTAGGTTTCATGTCGGTGAACTGGGTCAAAAAAGAAAATTGAAAGAATTTCGATTGGGTATAAACGAATGAATTAAATTTGTAGGTTTCATGTCGGTGAACTGGGTCAAAAAAGAAAATTGAAAGAATTTCGATTGGGTATAAACGAATGAATTAAATTTGTAGTTTTCATGTAGGTGAACTGGTTCAAAAAGAAAATTGAAAGAAGTTCGATTAGGTATAAACGAATGAATTAAATTTGTAGGTTTCATGTAGGTGAACTGGGTCAAAAAAGAAAATTTAAAGAATTTCAATTAGGTATAAACGAATGAATTAAATTTGTAGGTTTCATGTAGGTGAACTGGTTCAAAAAAGAAAATTTAAAGAAGTTCGATTAGGTATAAACGAATGAATTAAATTTGTAGGTTTCATGTAGGTGAACTGGGTCAAAAAAGAAAATTTAAAGAAGTTCGATTAGGTATAAACGAATGAATTAAATTTGTAGGTTTCATGTAGGTGAACTGGGTCAAAAAAGAACATTTAAAGAATTTCGATTGGGTATAAACGAATGAATTAAATTTGTAGGTTTCATGTAGGTGAACTGGTTCAAAAAGAAAATTTAAAGAATTTCGATTGGGTATAAACGAATGAATTAAATTTGTAGGTTTCATGTCGGTGAACTGGTTCAAAAAAGAAAATTTAAAGAAGTTCAATTAGGTATAAACGAATGAATTAAATTTGTAGTTTTCATGTCGGTGAACTGGGTCAAAAAAGAAAATTTTTAAGAATTTCGATTGGGTATAAACGAATGAATTAAATTTGTAGTTTTCATGTAGGTGAACTGGGTCAAAAAAGAAAATTTAAAGAAGTTCAATTAGGTATAAACGAATGAATTAATTTGTAGGTTTCATGTCGGTGAACTGGGTCAAAAAAGAAAATTTAAAGAAGTTCAATTAGGTATAAACGAATGAATTAAATTTGTAGTTTTCATGTCGGTGAACTGGTTCAAAAAAGAAAATTAAAAGAAGTTCGATTGGGTTAAACAAATGAATTAAATTTGTAGTTTTCATGTCGGTGAACTGGTTCAAAAAAGAAAATTAAAAGAAGTTCGATTAGGTATAAACTAATGAATTAAATTTGTAGTTTTCATGTCGGTGAACTGGTTCAAAAAGAAAATTGAAAGAAGTTCGATTGGGTATAAACGAATGAATTAAATTTGTAGTTTTCATGTAGGTGAACTGGTTCAAAAAGAAAATTGAAAGAAAACATAAAACATATTTTAACTTATTATTACACACAAAGAACTTTGTGGCACGAAATAAATGTTAAACACTGTTTTTATATAAAAACAGACAGGTTTTAAAATTTTTAATCCCCATATACTTTCTTATGCATATAGCAGAATAAGACACAAAACATCCAGCTCCCACCTTTGTTAGTGTTTGGATAAGAATTAAAACCTTAGTCGAGAAGGAATTCTCTTTCATTGACGCGGAACAGAAAAAAATGAAGTGTAATATCAGAACAGGTGTCGATGACAAAAAGTTCAATTTATTTAGTCTGGAAACAAAGTAAAATACAGGATGAGAACAAAACAAGCAGGCTTGTTATTGAGTAAAAACATTTTAAATTGTAAGGATAGCAAGCAAGTAGTTTGTTTTCTGATTAATACTAGAATGGTTACTCGGCGTTGCCCGAAACATCAACCACATCCACCACCACCGTCGCCACCACCACCAAAAGAAGAAATCAAATAGAAACATCTTTATAATAAAACTTCGACTTCTCCCCCTCCTCTCTCTAATAGTCTTCCTCGCATCTCCCTTTTCTCTACTCATCCCATCTCTCTCTGTATCTCTCTCTGTATCTCTCTCTCTCTCTCTCTCTCGTTTAATATATTAAAAAATGTCATTCATTTTGAGGAGCTGTGTTACATGAAATACTATAATCATACATATATTGCTCCTGGACAATAGCCAGTAGATATATTTACAATTATAGAGCAGGGAACCTAGGCCCTCCCTAAAGAATTCTTGACCCCAAGTATTCTGTTCTTCCACCCACTTTCGCAATAATATGAAGAGAAATGATGGAACGTATGAAAATGGTCAAAAGTAATAAAATAATTCATATTCATTGCACCCGGACAACTAGATCAAATGTTTCGGTTATCCAGCGCATCACTTAATAAAGATAATATTGTAATGGTCGTAAGTTGGAGTTTCACAACCGAACGTACGATTTAAATGCAAATATGAAGAAAAATGATGTTTATAATGACAATTTATTTGCTCCCGGACAACGTCGAATAGAACAAACATTTCTGTTATTCCCCCACTTAATAAATGAAACACTCTAGGGGCCTAACTAGTATCTTAAAAAGTATGAAGAGAAATAATATTGACAAAATTATTTTTCTCAAATAATGCCGAATATAATAAATTTACTGTTAATCTCATTCACTTACCAAATATACTACGGAAATTCAGTAAAGAAACCTTCAAAACATAGCTAAAACACGGTTAAAATCAATGCATGATAATAATGTTGATAATGATTACTCATTCCAGAAAGCGCCAGGTAGAAGAAATGGTACTAGTAAATTCCGAATTTCTTTCCCCCATCCATTTTAACATATTCGAAAAATACGTGATTTGATGGAGTCAGTAATTCCCAAAGACGTACTATATATTCCATATGAAAAGTAATACTATAGTCTTAAAATTTTTGATCCCTGTCTAAGAAATAGTTCGGGTAAATTTATAATTACTTCCCTCCCCTATTTAACAACAATAATAAGAAAGTTATGTTGATAAAGACAATAGTCCGAAGAGAGTTAAGATAAATCATTTACCAAAAATTGTCGTTACTTATATAGAAAAGGCAAGTTAATGCGTACTTACATCTACCATTTAACTAAACATAGTTGTAAAATAGTTATAGATAGAAATGTTAATGCATCAGGTAAAGACTTGTAAGAAACTATACGCCCCCCTCCCCAGAAATGGAAAATATCAAACGCTGAAAAACAGAATGTACTTAATTTTATTGGTAATGCCATATAAAATTATTTATAAATGTTAAATTATTGGGTAAACTGAGCAACCTAACAGATTTGAAATTGTATTCTACCCCCCCCAACCCCGCAGAACCTGAACAATTAGTTCAGTTCCTGATATTATTAAATAAGAGTTTTCAATTAGTTTAAGAACGACATGCATGTTTGTATTTTTCTCAATCCGGACCAAACAAAATGGAAATTAACCCTGGCAAACAAATAGAATAATTTCAAATTATGAGTTATTTTAAAAATATTCAGTTTCTGATTTGATGAAATGGCAGTAATAAATTATCTAATCATAAATTTGAATGCATTGTTGAAAGTGAAAAAAAGAACAATAAAAGTTTCGCTTCTTTCATGTAATTAAGTGAACAAGATAACAGCCTTGAAAATGCAAATAATATGCATCCCGGAAAAAATAGAAATTTTTTTTAATTACAATAGAAGTAGTCGTTCTGATGTACTTGTTTAGTGAGTCAGTATGTATTTTTTTTTTTTTTTACCAAAACGAACATGAACAAAATTTGTGGAAAGTTTGACCTATTTCATACTGATGTAAATTATTGCATAGTTAAAAAAAAAACTATTAAATCAAATGACATAGATAAATAACAATTTCACATTTTATTTGAATACTAAATTCAAAAAACGTTAATCTAGCAAATGTGTAAGTTATAAAACAAAAATAAGGTAAAAGTTGAATTTAATTTGAAAATACTATGAAAACTATTGCGGTAACATATCAATGGTTATCATTTTTGTTATATTCGAATTATTTCATCAAGTAAAACTTCCATGCAAAGGTTTATGAGGATATTAAAAATTGCTAGGGTAACTTTTTAAATTTAGTAATATGGTAAAAACATGGAATTTTTACTTTAATGTTTCGAAATACGAAAAGTAAATTTTGTTTTAATTTAAATAGTTTTTATTGTGCAATCTATATAATTATAAAACTCAAATGACCTTGTCACTAGTGATGTAACCCACTTTCCCCGTTTACGACATCCGGTTGCGCATGCGCGCATAAACATCAACGTTTAAACAATTGAACAGAGTTATCCCCCTTACACTATTAATAACTATAGAACTAATGCGGCCCTTTATAACTACAGGGCGTGATTAAAATCTTTTTTTTCTTCTTCCAATTTTTTAAAAGTCGTCTGCTTACATCCTTATTGCCGATTTTCCAGTAGCTGATTAACCTTACCATAGCTTGGCATACTCCTGTATTTTATCTGCACACGGCAAACGGAAATCCGGATCGGTAAATGCACACGTTCCTATTACATTAAATAGTGTTTTCTTTTATTGTGTTTTAAACAGCAAATACTTGAATCTATTCGGTCATATTTTTTACAAACATTAAATCCATTTTTTTTTTTAACAAATTTAATATTTTAAATTCTTCATAAGTTATTAAACAAAGCTGTAAAAAATGTCGCCGGCGTTCGATTCGTAGGAAAATTATGTTTAATTTTCGATTTTTGAGCGATTATTCGGAAAAATAGGTAATTTTACACGATTAGGAAAGATTTTTTCCATGTTTAAGTAAACCGTACGGATGCCATTAATCCGGAAATATGCTTCTATATAATTAGAAAAAGAAATTTACAGAACTAATATATATTAGCGGCACTGATAAGTTGTGATACAACGAAACAGTACTGTATGTCGATGACTACAAATATATATATATATATATATATATATATATATATATATATATATATATATATATATAATAAAATAAAAATAAAAATTGCAATTAAATTTACCAAAATGATCCAAGATGGTAAAATTAAGGTATATTATAAATATTACAGAATTAATATTTATAAAGTTATCTCAGCCAGATGTAAAAGCCCGATAAAACCAAATAGGAGATAGAGCTTATAATACGAGCAAACAGTTAATATAACATATTAAAAAACACTTTGAAATGAGTTAAAAACATATTTAATCTGAAAAGGAAACACTAGATAAATGGATAGTCCTTAATCCGCGGAGTTTCGAAGAAACACTTTCCTTTTCATCAGAGGGTAGGAATTAGCAAAATGCGGGATCGGATTTTGCATGCAAAAGTATTTGATGAAAGAACGAGTAAGTCAAAAATCTTACTTGAAAACAAAAAAAGTGAAGCAGAGGGAATATAGTGAAGAAAAAGATGATTATACATGAATGGATAGTCTGGGGGAAGATAAATAATCCAGTGCCGGTAAAATCCCAGTATATAACTTCAAGAAAGTTAATTGAATTTCCATTTGTACAAGTAAAATCCAAGGAAATCCCGTAATTAGAAGAAGATGGTCCATAATAATCCAAAGGCAGAAATCCATGGAAAAATTCACAAAAACGTGTACAAGGAAAAAAGGAAAAAATTCCAATAATATTAATAAAAGAAAAATAAGATATGCTTTTCATTCTACTGCCAAGATATAAATATAAATAAGAAAGACCAAGGAAGAAAAAGTGGAGAAAAAAATGGTGATGGACTTAAATATAAATAGAGAAACAAATGTCAAAATGACCCAGACAGGAAATGTTAAAGGCGCGAAAAAATATATAGGGCAAAATAATATAGGTTAATAATATAGGCTAATAATAACAAAGGAACTTTATTAACTGTTTGCTCGTATATATATATATATATATATATATATATATATATATATATATATATATATATATATATATATTCAATAAATATTTTGGTTTCTAAATATTTTTGTGTTCGGAAAAAAATCTTGTTTGTTACTTATTTGCTGCGGTATTTGACCAAAAAGAAATTGGAGTTATCCCCCCACCACCACTATTGACGCCGTCCATATACTGCAGAATTGCTGAAAATAAAATAAATTAATAAAAACAAAACATTTTAAGTTAAATAAAAAATGTAATGCTTTCTTACTTACCTATTAAAAGTAACACGTGATTAGAACAAAACGTTTTCGATAAAATCGCTCGATCTGTTAGGGTTTCTAAATAATATGCTTTTGTTCTAAAAAATGTCGAGCGTTTCATTTATGTGGTAGAAATGAACAAATCGCAAATCGCTGTTTTCTAGGTTGGCAGTATTTTTGCGCAAACAGTTGGCAGAGTTGGTGGAAATTTTCTGTTTCTATGGCTATCCTTGTAGCCATGTCACTAGTAAGGGTGCTGGAGGTAAACGTTTTGTCTGGGCTGACGTTATCCGCCTGATAGTCAGGGACCCGAACCTTGGATTAACCACTAAGGAGGCTGTCCTATCAGCAGGTGCAAAGTACTGGGGCTGCTGTATTGCCATTTGGTGAATGGAATCTGGACCATGCAGTAGCTTCTGGTGGGGCCTCTCGATGCCATACTAGTGGGTAATTGTTACGGCTTTACCTTATCATGTGGTACAAAAAAAAAAAATTCTTCATTTCTTTTTCTCTCTTAGTTTCCCCTCTCTGTCCTGCTCTAAGTAAATATGTCGACCTAGTCCACAAATTCCAAAATTTCATCATGACAAGTTTCAAGAAAAAATACACGATTAAACCCGGTTCTCCAACTTCCAACGTAGACCCCTACTACCATGTCTCCTTCTCCAACATCAGGGGTCTACGTTCTAACCTTCCAGAGGTTGAAACCCAATTACAGGAGACTAAACCAGACCTTTTATTTTTAAGTGAAACTGGCATTGGACAGGCTATTTCCCTTGATGAGTTTGCAATTACAGGATACTCTAACTTAACTTCTAAATCTGACCCCCAAGATCGCCATGGGCATGGAATATGTGCCTATATTAAAGATAGCTTTCCATGTGGGAGGGACATCTCCAGGGAAGATCCTAACTTACCCTATATGTGCTTCCGGGTTGCTTTAGCTCACACTACTGCATTTATATTTACTCTCTATCGTCCCCACAACAGCGGAGTTACTATCTTTCAAAGCATATCTGAGAAAATTGACCAAGTCCTTTCTACTTATCCTTCAGCTAACATTCACGTATGTGGAGACTTCAATGTTCACAACGTCGAATGGTTGACCCACTCAAACAAGACCGATGATGAGGGGAGGTTCTGTCATGATTTCTCCATTGCCTATGACCTCACTCAGATTGTTCAGGAACCTACCCGTGTGCCCGATAATGACGGCCAGTATGCGAGCCTACTAGACCTTTTTCTCACAACTTGCCCTGAACTATGTTCAGTTTCTGTTCTGTCGCCTCTTGGATCTTCCGACCACTCTGTTGTATCAATTAAGATAAAAATGAAATGTAATAAGTCCCCAGACGTACCTCTTCATCGTACAGTATATCGATACACTAAGGCTGACTGGGATAGCTTCCGTACATTTATATCTGATCTACCTCTGCATTCCATGTTTAAAAAGGATGTGTCCTCTATAGTATTAGACCTAACTGAATGGTTAATTGTAGGTATTGACCATTTCATACCCTCTAAAAAGTTTCAGCAAAAACCTAACAGCCAGCCATGGTTCTCTCCAGAATGTGCTGCTGCCATTGCACACAGAAATCACTTTTTCCACTGCTTCAAACGTAATAGATGTATGGAAACTAAAGCCGTTTTCAGGACTGCCAGCAACCATTGTAAGAAAGTAATAAGGAACGCAAGAGAGTTGTATGCTCAATCTGTTAAGTCCAAAGTAGCTGAGCAGCGGCTTGGTTCCCACCAGTTTTGGCAAATAGCAAACAGAATCCTGAACAGAAACGTGTGCTCCATCCCAACTATTATCAATGGACCTGAGGTAATCTCGTCAGCATCAGACAAAGCCAAACTCTTTGTCAAGAACTTTGCAGCTAATTCTACCCTTTGCGACCAAGACCGCCAACCCCCAATATTTCCTCTTGTATCAGAAAACACGCTATGTGATATACGTATATCTGTACGTGATGTTGCCAAGCTAATCAAAAACCTTGATTCCAGTAAAGCAACTGGCCCTGATGGTATTCCAATTATAGTACTCAAAAAACTTCAACCTGAACTAGCGCCCATACTTACAAAACTGTTTAAACGTTGTCTTAAGGAGAATAGTTTCCCATCTCCCTGGAAAATCTCATCAGTATGCCTTGTATTTAAGAATTCAGGTGATCGCTCATCCCCCTCTCAGTACAGGCCAATAAGTCTCCTGTGCGTCATGAGTAAGTTGCTAGAATCTGTATTAAATACAGAAGTAATCAAACATCTCAACAAAAATAACCTTCTTAGTGACACTCAATATGGTTTCCGTTCTGCTAGATCTACAGCAGATGTCCTTACAGTTATATCGCATAGGATTAGCAAATCTCTCGACGGTGGCAATCTTTCTAGGGCAATTGCTCTTGACATATCTAAAGCCTTTGATAGGGTATGGCATAAAGGTTTACTTCATAAGATCGCTAGCTATGGTATAGCTGGAAAAGTCTTCTCAATTATTAAATCATTTCTTTCTGATAGATTCATAAGAGTAGTAGTTGAGGGGCAAAAATCAGAAGCTCACAGTATTAATGCCGGTGTCCCTCAGGGATCCATCCTGGGCCCAACTCTTTTCCTGATCTACATTAATGATCTTCCAAATCATATCCTTGCATCATTTGTAGACATTTATGCTGACGACACTACCATTTATGGTACCACATCTAAGACAGTAAACGACCAAGTTCTCTCCAATTCTCTCTCCTCTGATCTTGAGCACGTAGTACAATGGGGAAAGGAGTGGCTGGTTACTTTTAATGCATCTAAAACCAAGCTTCTCTCTTTACATCATCAACATTCTAATCCACATTTGGCATCAATTGAAATGAATGGCTCTCGTCTTCAGGAGGCCTCAAGTTTTGACAAGCTTCTGGGCTTGACCATTACTCCTGATCTTAAATGGAACACGTATATCAAATCTGTTGCCAAGGCCGCTGGAAAAATGGTGGGATCTTTCTATCGATCCAGTAGATATCTCACTGCTGATGCTATTCTCTATCTATATAAGAGCCAGGTACGTCCAAGGATGGAATACTGTTGCCACATCTGGGCAGGAGCTGCTAGAAAGGACTTGTCCTGCCTTGATAGAGTTCAAAATAGACTTCGTAGCCTCGTAGGAGATGTCCTTTTCTCCTCCCTGCAACCTCTATCTCACAGAAGAGATGTTGCGAGTTTGTCTCTGATGTATCGTTATTTTCATGGAAAGTGTTCAACTGAGCTTCAATCTATGGTCCCCCCTCGCCAAACTTTCACAAGAAACACTCGTCTAGCTGTAAACACTATCAATAATTTCCCCCACTCTTTATCTGTGCCTAAACCTAAACGTAGATTCCATGAACAAAGCTTCTTTCTTAGAACTGCACGCCTGTGGAATTGTCTTCCGTTTTCCTGCTTTCCGGCTGACTACAATATGGATGTGTTCAAGTCTAAAGTAAATAAGTTCTTGATGAGCCGTTCCATATAAGTTATTAAATTTACCAAATTTTCATTACTAATGATTACTATATTGACCAATTTCTACTGTACACTCTTTAACCCTTATCCTTGAGTGGCCTCTGGGCCTTGATAATGTGGTGATGCCTTTGTAAAAAAACAAAAAAAAACAAAAAAAAACGGTGTAAACATGATTTTGTTCCTTATATTAAAAATGTCAACCACATATTTTTGGTCGAGATTACTATTTTAAAAAAGGAAAATAAATGTTTTTATATGTAATAAATTCTATTTTTACTTACAAAACATATAAATCATTTAAGGAACAAAATATGTTAATGCAAAACAAACTTTTGTCTATATTTGAAAATAACAATAATGACCAATTGGTGTAAGGGTCCTGACATTATAGCCGCATTTTCGTATTGCGAAAGTCTAGCTCTGCTAGAAAACCTATTTTCTTTACGTCACAAGTGTCACGCTCATACGTGAATTCCATAGCTAATATAACATACTGACCCAAAGGGTCAGGTGTAGTCTAGTACTTTATATCATTATGAAGTAGGTTTAACATAAAAAGGAAAACTGTGTTTGCGTCCGTTTTGGAGAAAACGAAACAAAACAAAAAATGAAAACATAAAAGTTCACTAATGCCGGCCCATCAGTAATCGATAAACTTATTTATGCTTTCGGTTCAAATTCTGTAGAGCACAAAATTTAACTTATAGTTCACTAATGTCGGTCCAGTGCTACGAATTCGAATACCTACTTCAAGCAAAAAAGCAGGAAAAAGATTTCAAACGATGGAAGACCAAATGTACATGATTATTAAATGATATGACAACAGCATATTCTTTTCATTGTTTTGACTCTCGAGTATATATCCGACAGAGGTAGACACAGTTAATCAACTGAGAACCACATCACTCTATCTAAAAACATCTAAGATATTAACTGATATATAATGGAGAATGAAAATAATGAAAAGAATATTCTCTTGTCACAGCCCGTCTGCAGAGACTGGCGCAGTATATAGAGGCTTTACGGTTTTAAGTGAACATTGTCTGAAGATAACAGTTTCAACCCGATCCAATCAGGCCAGAGGATTAGTTGACCAAAGCGTACCGAGACAATTATGAAAGGCAGTAATTACTGGGCATACAGTTACAAGACTCAGCACGCCTATCCGGTCGCGGTTAATTACCCGAAGAAGGCCAGTGTATGAGCTTATCAAAACGTGGCGAAACAAGAACAACTATGAAGATGAAGATAACAGCAAAAGAGTACACAACTGATGAGCCTCATTTTAAATGAATTCAAAATAAATGCATCAATAATAATATATAATTCTGCGGTTTGCATTTATTGGTTTAAAGATTGTAGAAGTACCCTGACATGATATAAACGGACTGCTCATGCATTTTCATGGGCCAAAATGTGCTTGCCCTAGAGCGTTGGTTTCTCAAAACCACACTTCACCCTGTGTCTAACCTCTAGGCAAGGAGATAAATAATATCTATTGAAATTATTTTCTGGTAAATTGATAGTTTTTAACTTTTTCGATGCAAACAAGCGTTGATATTAAAATTTCTATTTTAACTTTTCGATTTCTATAATTTTCCAATTATAAATCATATAATTTGGATTTCTATCATTTTCCAGTTATAAATAACGCACAAACAATTTTGTTGTCTAGTTGTTATAGACGGTTTAAGTTCACATTAGATAGCTACTTTCATATAGATTGTTCCATTTTGAAAGGATTTTGATTGGTTGAAAATACTTTGAGTTAACACGTTCCTGTGAAAACTAACTTACCTTTGGAAGTGAATAAGAAAGCGAATTCAAACGAAACGAAAAAAGAGAGTAGCAATTAGAGTCATTGCTTTTTAACCTTCGTTAGAATCGCTTCTGAATCTCACTACAAAATATAAGAACATAACTCCAAATATTTAGTTGAATGGAGGGTGACATTTAATGCTACGAAAGTAAAGCTCCATTCCTTGAACAATGATAAGAAACCTATGAAACTACCAATGACCATTACTGATTGTACCTTACTCGAGAGTGAAACATTCAAACTCCTCGGCCTATCATTCACAGGTAACATGAATTGATACAATTACAATAAATATGCTAGCAAGTCTGCTGCAAGAAAAGTGAGTTAAAAACTTCATAAATCTGTTAGTATTCTATATATCTATAAAGGTACCATCCACCAATGCATGAAGTATTGTTACCACGTTAAGATTGCTGCTCCAATACGTGCGTCAGAATTTTTTGGGAATTTTTGACACCCTTAACACAAAACTACGAATAAAATATACAAAACTCGTAATTTCTGTTTTTTGTAAGTGGGTTGTTTAATTGCTTAATCGAATATACTTTCAAAATAAACTATTAAAGTTTTTTTTTTTTTAAATAGTAGAAATAATATTTTTTATTAAAAAAACGTGTTTATAAAGTGCATGCGCGTGCTCATGCAGCCATTTTTTCTACGTAATGAAATGAATTGAATTTTACGAGTTAAATTTTTTTCAATTTAAAAATCTATCAAAATTTTTCGATTGGTTCAATTTTTCCGATATTTTCAGGTTTAATGTGAAATTTTATGCTCTTTCCAATTAACCGAATATAAGATTCTAGACAAACGTGTTTTTTTTTAAATTCACCCCCCCCAATTTTTAAATGTCTATTAAAATGAAAATAGTTAATTTTTTCACCTAAGGTTTATATATCACAAATTGAAGATAAAAGATCAATAAATAAAATAATCTGATTTAAAACAAAAACAAAAGAATAGTTATGTGCAAATTTACCTGTAAAGTCAAAATTTTAAAACCTTTTTTTAAAGAAACACCACGTTGATTTTTTTTTAAGTGAAACCTCATATTTTGAAAATATTGTCCAATAAAAATTGTACACGTACATCAATTTTTTTTATTTCATTCAATGATTTTTTACATTAAAAAAATCATTGCATAAAGAAGAAATTCAATATTTTTAATCAAAAACTCATGTAATTCTTAAGGAGAATAAAAAAAATGGAAAATTTGTCGGCGGGTTTGTGTTTAAAAGTAAACTTACTTATTAAACTGATGAGGGAAATATGATCATTTTCAAATACGGTGACCCAACTTACTTAACTTGGTTGTTGACAGCAAAAACATGTCAGAAATTCAAAGGAGAGATATGACAACTACAAATAAATTAACTTTTTTCACGAGTCAGTGCACCTTTAAGCCTTCGTACTTTTCAACTGGAAGAAAGAGAGACACCTCCGTGTGAACATCTGATATTACAATTTAAAATCGCGGTCTTTTTAAATCCTCGCTTAAAAATTCTTTTATTTAAAAAGTATATGGAATATAAAATATAAATATGGACAAATTCTTAAAAATGAAGAATGGAAGCATCCATTGATTATTATTTTTTTTTTATAGATAAGTGATTTTTTGGAATTTATATATAGTTTTATATTCGGAGTAAGTAAAAATTCGTTGAATTTCTTGAAATCTTTTTTAAAGAAAACCGATTAAAAAAATATTGCATATTTTTCTATTAAACCTTTTATTATTTTAAAATTTGGTATTTGCTCCTTTAATTAAAAAAAAAAGTGGTTTAAATTACATTTTACAAGTAGTTATAAGCTTCGAAAGATAGTGAGTCTAATTATTACAAATTTATATCACTCATTTTTTATTGGCAACATTTGACACTGCTAGTGCTCCAACCCAATAGTCTTTCACTCTTAGTCAGCGTCCAAAAAAAAGAAGCTTTAATCTAATAAGACGCTTACTGTCTACTATGTTCCAGCCTATAATTCGTTGACTCAGTGTTGCATCTCAATGTTTATTTTACAAGTACATAAATACTCAGGTTTTTCTAGTTCGCCCCCTCTTTCTCGACATAAATACACTAGACAAATTCGACAATCAATTAAATTCTACCACTTCACTGTAGAGATCCCCAGATACCGAAAGTCTTTCTAATGCTCCTCATCTTGAGTGGGGCATATTGAGAAGTGATACACGAATTACCATTAGCGTATAAAGCGATGCTCTTTGTGTAAATAAATCGAGCTTAGGTATTTCGGACGATGTCAAAACATCGTTAATTCACGACTCGCGCAGCAGCCGCCGATTAGCGTAATGGTTAGGACTGTCGTACAGGCGGTCGGGTTTCAATCCTGGCTTGAGGTAGTTGGCTTTCTAGCCGCACTGATGAACTGTGAAATAGTGAAATCGTCGAAGGCATGAAAATTGTTAAACAAAATGATTTTACTATAGGCTTTAAAAATACAGGTACAAGATTCAATTTGAAATTTATTTATCTTCAAAGTGCACTTTTATAAATTTTACAAAGTAAGGTATAAAAATTTAATTTAAATTGAATCAAAAAATTAACTGGGATTTATTTTATGTAATGTACATTCTGTTGCACTTTTTAAAAAAATCATTGAAAATTTTATATCATTAATTGCTAGATGAAAGATAATGTTTTTAAATTGCAACAAAATGTATTTATAAATAAATTTCAAATTGAATCTTGTACCTTTGTTTTTAAAGCCTATAATAAAAACATTTTGTTTAAAAATTTTCATGCCTTCGATGAAATTCTCCTAACACCACCACTAATTTCTTTGCAACTCCCTCTTTGTAATACAGGCCTGAATAATGAGAAAATCTTAATTTTTTTAACAAAAGCTTTAAAATAACTTTTTAGATTAAATTTTTTAAAACTTCTTTCAGAATAGAAAATCTTTAAAATTTAATAAGGAACATATTTCATATAGGTTTCATTAACAAATATTCAGTACATAACGAAAAAAATAGAGATGAAAATTTCAAAAGGAGTGTATAACTGGTTACGGTCAATAGTAGTCCTCGCCAGCGAAAGTCTTTGTTATTGTTATTCTATTATTATTATTATTATTATTATTATTATTATTATTATTATTATTATTATTATTATTATTTAAAACATTTTGTGTTCTGCTCTTTAGCGCGAGGACTAATATATATATATATATATATATATATATATATATATATATATATATATATATATATATATATATATATATAAAGTTTAATTTTCTTTCATAATAAAGAAAAGATATAAACTTTTATACTTTTCGTATTCTTTTTATTTTTATACATTTTCACACACACACATATGTATACAAACATACATACATACATATATACATACATATGTGTGTGTGTGTGTGTGTGTGTGTGTGTGTGTGTGTGTGTGTGTGTGTGTGTGTGTAACTGTAATTCGCTGTTTATTACCAACTCATATGTATTAAATCTGTTCGGTATATGTATAAAAGACATTTTCAAGCAATATGGCTAATATATTGTTAAATATATAAAAAATATTTATTTCCTTAAATGTTTGTAGATTCCTACTGTCTTTATCAGAAGAGAACGGTTACTTAGAAAGCCGTACAATTTTTACCTTGCATCGGTTTTTGTTTTGCATGAATTTCTTATATCTGTATGAAATTGAAAATATATTTTATAGTGCATTAGCCTGCGTGCCCGGCGTTGCCCGGGTATTTGGAGGTGTGTGTTGAGCAAAAACAAGTGGTAGTAGGCAGGTAGGGTCGAACCTGTAACGCAACGGAGGAAAAGAACGTGAAAAAAAAATAAAACGTGACATCTTTGCCGTTGCGTCCATCGCGAATCCGGAAGTGGCGAAGGTTTAACTTAAGGCTAGTCAATCAAAAAGAGGGGGATGACTTTTGAAAATATCGGCGAAAAAAAGCAACCCCCCTTGCAGAAAAGTGCCTAATTGAGGGTGAAGAATTTAATGTTTTTCGCCAATTTTTTGATATTTGTCGTCGGAAGGGTTTAGCTCTAAAACGATGCTTATTTCGTGAAAATCCATAGCCTCTGTTGAAAGTTTTAGGCAGACATACATACATACATAGATACATACATAAATTTAAACAAACAGGTGAGATTTATATTATAGACTTTTATATATATAGAAGACGTCGACGCACAAGTTTATCGTGAGATATTTTTGTAACAAAACCGCTTAACTACAGATAAATGTAATTCACCGTTTAATTATTTCCTGGAATTAAGAAAATAAATTAGCATTATGTATCTAACAATATATTAGTCACCATTCTATGTAGTTTCCCCCAAACTAATAAACAAAACCCTTATCAGTAATTAAGTTGTTTTTGTTATGTCCAACAATAATTACCTTACAATAGATGCGTATGTGGACATGGGTTAAAATGCACACACACACACACACACACACACACACACACACACACACACACACACACACACATTTACATATTTCTTTACTTTCTTATCACTATCGAAGAGACAATTACTTTTGTATTTTATTAGTCAAGTATTGTATCATGTGATTACATCCGATGTCTAATAAAAATCGTAGCACACAGAATAAAAAACGGCTTATGAAAATCAAGAAAATAAGTAAACTTTATTTTATATAGACTAAATACAAAAGACGAACGCATCGTATCGCACGGCAGAAGAGAAATTAAAAACAAAATGAAGAAAAAGATTATGCAATTTATGCTGCATATATTCTTTCCATTGTTATTACTTATATTTGCTTACACATGACATGGATCAAACAAACTTACTTCAATCAGTGGCTTTTTTTTACTTTAAATGTATTAATGCACCAAGCCGAAGATGGGAGGGAGTGATCAAGAAGAAATCGCTTCAAAGTGACCAGCAAAAAACTATTTGCGCAAAATAAGAAAAGAAACAAGAATAAGAAGTAAACAGAAGAAATATCTAATCCTGTCTCCAGACGCCATGTTTCAATTGACGATGCGCTTTGGCTCCCCACCAAGTGCTCTGAACCTGAAATCACGCTAACAACATTTTCCCTTCCGCTAGATGACGTCTTCTTCATTTATTTTTATCGCATTTTTGTCTACTAATTTACTTTGTTTATAGAACCACACTTAAAAGGAAGAAAAGCATAAAAATATACGGACCGTTTGTTATCTTCTATATACTCGTCGCCAGTTTTAGATCATGGCGCTAATTATTTCCATATGTGATTAAGCTAATTCTCTGTTTGAATAAAGTTCCACACACACACACAAACACACACACACACACACACGCACGCACACACACACACACACACGCATATATATATATATTGATTATTGGAATGTAACTTACCAGTATATATATATATATATATATATATATATATATATATATATATATATATATATATATATATATATATATATATATATATATATATATACTGGTAAGTTACATTCCAAGAATCAATATACATATATATATATATATATATATATATATATATATATATATATATATATATATATATATATATATATGTGTGTGTGTGTGTGTGTGTGTGTGTGTATACATATGTATATATGTGTGTGTGTGTGTGTATTCCAATTATTGAAATGGAAAAAAAAAACAGTCCACAATCATAATTTTAGTTTATGTTTTTTATTTATTTATTTACTAGCAAGACCCTTGTACCGGCGTTTCCCGGTGGAAGTATGCCCCCCCCTCTTCCCACACATAAGAAACAAAATTAAACTACTGTTCTTAGTGGGAGCCACTAACGGCCCAATAAAATAGCGGGCATCGACACCCGGGGACCAAAGTGAATGTACCGTGCCGAAGTAATAATGTTAGTATCTATAAACCCATTTTTAACAAGGAGATTTGATTACGTGCTGTGATTAATATGTGGTTTCACTTAACGTGTCAACTCTGAAACAACAAAAAAAAAACACTGCTACGGACCTGAGCAATGCTTTACCTCGTCTTTAAATTTTTCCTATCACTGAGTACAGGCTTAATTTTGAGATTAAAAAGAAATTTAAGGTAGAATCTGTATTTACTTTTATGATAAGCGGCATGGAAATGTGCAAAAAATTGAAAAGAAATAATGTAAATGCTAGTGGCAGCATAAACAGGTGTCAAAAAGTGGGCGTGCACTGTAGTAGAACGTTATAATTCCAAATATAAGCCTGTAAGCGCTTATAATCGCTTTGATACTTTACTAATAAATGAAGAATAAAAATAAAAAAAAATACATGGTAGGTGCAGCATTGTTTGGTCCACACATTCTTTTTATTTAAAAAAAAAATTATTTTGTAATCTGAAAGTTATGTGTGTTTTATAAGTTTTAAAGTGTAAACGTGTCCAGTAGCTGATCCTAATTGGGTTGGTATACTCTACTAAATATTTGAAGCAAAATATTTCACAAAAAGGCTAAAAAGGCCAAAAAAAGGCCAAAATGATAACTATAGTAAAATTTTCACAAACAAAAAAAGTCAAATTGTAAAAAAAAGAGTGTGTGCGTAAATAGATAAATATTTATGTATTTTACACGTCATTATTTGTTATTTTTTGTGCTTGTATAGTTTGGTGAGGTTAGAAACCGATGCATTTCATATATATTTATATATTGAAGACTGGAGCTTCCAAATAATCGCGTTTTATTTATTACAATCGTTTCTGAAAAACAAAAAAGACATTACGAGATTTTATTAAAAGAAACATGCAGCGGAAAAAAATTGCCTGCAAAAAATATGTTGGCTGTATTTAGTTCAATACATCCCCGGAAATTATTTTCGGGATAACAATAAAAAAAACGCAAATATTTGGGAGCCAACCCCTTCAATTTAGTCCAGAGTTTATATCTTCAATATAGCCATAATATCTATATAGCATTAATGAAGGTAATGTTCAAGGTTAAAAAAAAAAAGGTTAAATTGGCTTTTATAAGCGTCTTTCACATACGTCTTAATGTGACGACATTTCTATGTTTTCGGGTAATCTGTAAACGAATAACAAACAACGCGTGACGTGCGTTGTTGGGCCGGTCTTTAGAAAGCATAACTTTCTTAGGTAAAAACAAATTGTTGTCGACAATTTTACATGCGATATGATAATCATAATGCCGTGAAACTTATAAATCTCGTCAAGATAAATAAAATAATTTATAAAGAAACTTCCGTAGTTTTCTAATTGTTTTTTTTTATATGTTTTGTGTAGAAATCTTAATATAAAGGACGCAAATATTTGGGAGCTAAATTTTTCAATATATAAATGTATATGCAGTGCGTCGGTTTAAAACATCACCAATATACACGTAATATGTTTAATTGTATAAAAATACGATAGTATCGGCTATTTTTTTTTTTTTTTGACGAAGACGTCGTAATATGTCTCTTAGTAAAGCCATATTTTTATGTTAGTAAGCTTTCGTTTATAAAGCGTAGTATTGGATTCCGGAATATGAAAATATATAGACGCCAACCAATCAGAATGAGCGGAGTTTGGCGAGGAAACTTTTATTTTATCTAATCGGAAATTGTAAAGATTATGTTAAGTCTATGTATTTATGAGCTAGTTACGGTCAGTGTAAGCACAGAATCTATGGAACGTGTAGAATTAGTTTCGGTGAGACTTGGGAGTAGTGGTAGGACTAAATATTTAGAGAGAAAAATAGAGACTCTGCGATTGTGATAGTGTTGCTCGTAGGATGCAATATAGCATTTTATTATCACGACTGAATGTGTATGAAATGGTGTTCGAAAGCTGCATAGGATATTGGCTATTAGCCTAGATGTATTGAATTCGTATGTGCCATCTGTTGTTGTTAACCTACGATACTTTGGTTCAGAGGGGAATTTCTGCAGTCATTTTATTATATTGGAGATGTTTTTATATATATTTTTTATTCTTTTAGGCGAGTGCCTATATTTTTTTCAATAGTGCCTTACACACGTTTCTCTACGATGATATAAAATATTTTAGGACACTGGCGTAAATGTTTTTACCTTCTACTTAATTAGTGTAACGTAAAAAACATTGTTTGTAAATAAACAAACAAATCGAGTAAAAGTAGCGATAAAAATGTTTATATAAATATAAATATTGATAATGTCGTTGGCAGTCATCGATTCCATGGGCCAGTGAGTAGAGTTGTCGACTATCAACTAGATTGTTATAGGTTGGATCCCTGACTCGAGATAGATGCATGTGTAGTCGCAATAAAGAGCTGTGATACAGCTGTCTGGTTATGACTCTCTCTCTTTATATATATATATATATATATATATATATATATATATATATACAAAGTAAAACACGCACACACATATACATATGCACAGTCAAACATGTATACATATTAAAACACATATAAATGCACACACACGCACACACACATATATATACACAAACACACAAACACACGGATATTAATACACATACAACTAACATGGCTGAAAATAACGAGATCCGAAACTAGGACCCCATATTCTGAAGCGCTACCACTGTTTTCAGTGCTAAGGTACTTACTGATCCGCGCTATTTTTTAAAATCGTATTTCCAAGTTTAATTAAAGTTTTATGATATGTTTTTTTTTATTCAATTGTAAGGTTAAGATATAGGATATGTACAAAACACCCTCTCCTCCCCATGTTAAGAATGGCTTTTTAAATAATAACATTATTATTTCAGCACGGATCAATAAGTACCCTATTTTCAATCTTCGCTAGTACGAAATGTATCGCCGTTTTTATAGGTGTCATTTATTTGTTTATTTTGCCTGCGGTACATGCCAACTTATTACTTATTACCTAGTAATAAGTCGAAACTCCTGATACTCACAGGTACATACACACACAAAATATTTATTTTATTTTATTTTATTTTTTGGTTTTGATTGCATACATATAAAAGGTAATGTTATATATATATATATATATATATATATATATATATATATATATATATATATATATATATGTATATATATATATGTGTGTGTGTGTGTGTGTGTGTGTGTGTGTGTGTGTGTGTGTAAAAACGCAAAATAAAACCATTTTCATAGGAAATAAAATAGGAAGTCATAATGATGACAAAATAAACAGTAAACAAACAAAACCAAAAAAGGCTCTCAGAATGGCTCAAAAGATTGTAAAGAAAAGATGGAGTCGCTCCACTTTTGTGGTTGCAAGAAACCCAAGCTTGTTCAGCGTCCCATGAAGATGCCGGGAAACATTGGGAGAAAGAGAGAGAGAGAGAGGGAGAGAGAGAGAGAGAGAGAGAGAGAGAGAGAGAGAGAGAGAGAGATCCAGAGAAATCCATTTCTTTAGAAGATTCTACCGATCATTATTATTCAGAGAAACTTCTGATATATGTATGTATGTATGTATGTATGTATGTATGTATGTATGTATGTATGTATGTATGTGTGTGTGTTTGTATGTGTGCATTTGTGTAATTTCGTTTCGTGTAAATTGTTTTTTCCAAAGATATGAAAGAGAAGATGAAAACCAAGGAAGAGATGGTGATGAAATAAGAAAAAAAAAAAAACTGGTGTGTGCCGTTGTCGTTATTGCAATCGGCTAACTATTGCCTGCTTAATCACCGGCTACAGTGAAAACTTTGAACGTGATGATATTTTTACTTATGTAATATGATGTTTCTTTGCAGTTACTGAAGAGATGAATATCGGAATAAAAATCTAAAAATACCCTAAAAAGAATCAGAAGTAGAAAAAAGAAAAGAAAAAAAGAAAAAGAAAATCACTCTTAAACAATATTTAATAAACCTGAACCAATTCCTTTACAGTCCTTTTATTCCTTTAATTCAATATGATGATGAAAAATATCGCATTCTTATTTTAATATTATTTTAAACAAAATAATAATGGTTCTAGGTGAGGTAGGTTTACATTCTCTGTTTATTAAATAGAGTTGAAAACTTTTTGAAAGAATTGCACCAAATATAGCATAACCTGTCCCAAAATGCCAGTGAGTCATTTTTTTTTGAGAAGTGAGGGAGGGGTGTCAGATTAAATATTTTTCTTTAACATGTGGAACTCTTCATAAATTCACGCGTGGGCGATGTTTCCATTCTCTGTTTCGAATTCTAATATATTTAGAATTTATATTATTTACTCACTTTTGAATGTTTTATTTGTATTATTTACTAATTTTGAATTTTTTATTTATATTATTTACTCACTTTTGAATTTTTTATTGATATTATTTACTCACTTTTGAATGTTTTATTTGTATTATTTAATCACTTTTGAATTTTTTATTTATATTATTTAATCACTTTTGAATTTTTTATTTATATTATTTACTCACTTTTAAATTTTTTATTTGTATTATTTACTCACATTTGAATTTTTTAATTATATTATTTACTCACTTTTGAATTTTTGATTTATATTATTTACTCACTTTTGAATTTTTTATTTGTAATATTTACTAACTTTTGAATTTTTTATTTTTATTATTTACTCACTTTTGAATTTTTTATTTGTATTATTTACGCACTTTTGAATTTTTTATTTATATTCAACTTTTAAATTATTTATATTTCACCTTTTGAATTTTTTATTTATATTATTTACTCACTTTTGAATTTTTTATTGATATTATTTACTCACTTTTGAATGTTTTATTTGTATTATTTAATCACTTTTGAATTTTTTATTTATATTATTTAATCACTTTTGAATTTTTTATTTATATTATTTACTCACTTTTAAATTTTTTATTTGTATTATTTACTCACATTTGAATTTTTTAATTATATTATTTACTCACTTTTGAATTTTTGATTTATATTATTTACTCACTTTTGAATTTTTTATTTGTAATATTTACTAACTTTTGAATTTTTTATTTTTATTATTTACTCACTTTTGAATTTTTTATTTGTATTATTTACTCACTTTTGAATTTTTTATTTATATTCAACTTTTAAATTATTTATATTTCACCTTTTGAATTTTTTATTTATATTATTTACTCACTTTTGAATTTTTTATTGATATTATTTACTCACTTTTGAATTTTTTATTGATATCATTTACTCACTTTTGAATTGTTTATTTATATTATTTACTCAATTTTTAATTTTTTATATATATCATTTACTCACTTTTGAATTTTTGATTTATATTATTTACTCACTTTTTAATTTTTTATTGATATTATTTACTCACTTTTGAATGTTTGATTTATATTATTTACTCACTTTAGAATTTTTTATTTGTATTATTTACTCAATTTTGTAATTTTTTATTTATATCATTTACTCACTTTTCAATTTTTTATTGATATTATTTACTCACTTTTGAATTTTTTATTGATATTATTTACTCACTTTTGAATTTTTTATTGATATTATTTACTCACTTTAAAATTTTTAATTTGTATTATTTACTCACATTTGCATTTTTAAATTATATAATTTACTCACTGTTGAATTTTTGATTTATATTATTTACTCACTTTTGAATTTTTGATTTATATTATTTACTCACTTTTGAATTTTTTATTGATATCATTTACTCACTTTTGAATGTTTTATTTATATTATTTACTTACTTTTGAATTTTTTATTTATATTATTTACTCACTGTTGAATTTTTTATTTATATCATTTACTCACTTTTGAATTTTTTATTTATATCATTTACTCACTTTTGAATTTTTTATTTATATTATTTACTCACATTTGAATTTTTTATTTATATTATTTACTCACTTTTGAATTTTTTATTTACATCATTTACTCACTTTTGAATTTTTTATTTATATTATTTACTCACTTTTGAATGTTTTATTTATATCATTTACTCACATTTGAATTTTTTATTTATATTATTACTCACATTTGAATTTTTTATTTATATCATTTACTCACATTTGAATTTTTTATTTATATTATTTACTCACTTTTGAATTTTTTATTTATATCATTTACTCACTTTTGAATTTTTTATTTATATTATTTACTCACTTTTGAATTTTTTATTTATATCATTTACTCACATTTGAATTTTTTATTTATATTATTTACTCACATTTGAATTTTTTATTTATATTATTTACTCACTTTTGAATTTTTTATTTATATTATTTACTCACTTTTGAATTTTTTATTGATATTATTTACTCACTTTTGAAGTTTTTATTTATATTATTTACTTACTTTTGAATTTTTGATTTATATTATTTACTCACTTTTGAATTTTTTATTGATATTATTTACTCACTTTTGAAGTTTTTATTTATATTATTTACTCACTTTTGAATTTTTTATTTATATTATTTACTCACTTTTGAATTTTTTATTTATATTATTTACTCACTTTTGAATTTTTTATTGATATTATTTACTCACTTTTGAATTTTTTATTTATATTATTTACTCACTTTTGAATTTTTTATTGATATTATTTACTCACTTTTGAATTTTTTATTTGTATTATTTACTCACATTTGCATTTTTAAATTATATTATTTACTCACTGTTGAATTTTTGATTTATATTATTTACTCACTTTTGAATTTTTTATTTATATTATTTACTCACTTTTGAATTTTTTATTGATATTATTTACTCACTTTTGAAGTTTTTATTTATATTATTTACTTACTTTTGAATTTTTGATTTATATTATTTACTCACTTTTGAATTTTTTATTGATATTATTTACTCACTTTTGAAGTTTTTATTTATATTATTTACTCACTTTTGAATTTTTTATTTATATTATTTACTCACTTTTGAATTTTTTATTTATATTATTTACTCACTTTTGAATTTTTTATTGATATTATTTACTCACTTTTGAATTTTTTATTTATATTATTTACTCACTTTTGAATTTTTTATTTATATCATTTACTCACTTTTGAATGTTTTATTGATATTATTTACTCACTTTTGAAGTTTTTATTTATATTATTTACTCACTTTTGAATTTTTTATTTATATTATTTACTCACTTTTGAATTTTTTATTGATAATGTTTACTCACTTTTGAATTTTTTATTTATATTATTTACTTACTTTTGAATTTTTTATTTATATTATTTACTCACTTTTGAAGTTTTTATTTATATTATTTACTCACTTTTGAATTTTTTATTTATATTATTTACTCACTTTTGAATTTTTTATTTATATTATTTACTCACTTTTGAATTTTTTATTGATATTATTTACTCACTTTTGAATTTTTTATTTATATTATTTACTCACTTTTGAATTTTTTATTTTTATCATTTACTCACTTTTGAAGTTTTTATTTATATCATTTACTCACTTTTGAATGTTTTATTGATATTATTTACTCACTTTTGAAGTTTTTATTGATATTATTTACTCACTTTTGAATTTTTTATTGATATCATTTACTCACTTTTGAATTTTTTATTGATATCATTTACTCACTTTAAAATTTTTAATTTGTATTATTTACTCACATTTGCATTTTTAAATTATATTATTTACTCACTGTTGAATTTTTGATTTATATTATTTACTCACTTTTGAATTTTTGATTTATATTATTTACTCACTTTTGAATTTTTTATTTATATTATTTACTCACTTTTGAATGTTTTATTTATATTATTTACTTACTTTTGAATTTTTTATTTATATTATTTACTCACTGTTGAATTTTTTATTTATATCATTTACTCACTTTTGAATTTTTTATTTATATCATTTACTCACTTTTGAATTTTTTATTTATATTATTTACTCACATTTGAATTTTTTATTTATATTATTTACTAACTGTTGAATTTTTTATTTATATTATTTACTCACTTTTGAATTTTTTATTGATATCATTTACTCACTTTTGAATGTTTTATTTATATTATTTACTTACTTTTGAATTTTTTATTTATATTATTTACTCACTGTTGAATTTTTTATTTATATCATTTACTCACTTTTGAATTTTTTATTTATATCATTTACTCACTTTTGAATTTTTTATTTATATCATTTACTCACTTTTGAATTTTTTATTTATATTATTTACTCACATTTGAATTTTTTATTTATATTATTTACTTACTTTTGAATTTTTGATTTATATTATTTACTCACTTTTGAATTTTTTATTGATATTATTTACTCACTTTTGAATTTTTTATTTATATTATTTACTCACTTTTGAATTTTTTATTTATATCATTTACTCACTTTTGAATTTTTTATTGATATCATTTACTCACATTTGAATTTTTTAATTATATTATTTACTCACTTTTGAATTTTTTATTTATATTATTTACTTACTTTTGAATTTTTTATTTATATCATTTACTCACTTTTGAATTTTTTATTGATATTATTTACTCACTTTTGAAGTTTTTATTTATATTATTTACTCACTTTTGAATTTTTGATTTATATTATTTACTCACTTTTGAATTTTTTATTTGTATTATTTACTCACTTTTGAATTTTTTATTTGTATTATTTACTAACTTTTGAATTTTTATTTGTATTATTTACTCACTTTTGAATTTTTTATTTGTATTATTTAATCACTTTTGAATTTTTTATTTGTATTATTTACTCACTTTTGAATTTTTATTTGTATTATTTACTCACTTTTGAATTTTTTATTTATATCATTTACTCACTTTTGAATTTTTATTTGTATTATTTACTCACTTTTGAATTTTTTTATGTGTATTATTTACTCACTTTTGAATTTTTTATTTATATTATTTACTAACTTTTGAATTTTTGATTTATATTATTTACTCACTTTTGAATTTTTTATTTATATCATTTACTCAGTTTTGAATTCTTTATTTGTATTATTTACTCACTTTTGAATTTTTATTGATATTATTTACTCACTTTTGAATTTTTTATTGATAATATTTACTAGCTTTTGAATTTTTTATTAATATTATTTACTCACTTTTGAATTTTTTATTGATATTATTTACTCACTTTTGAATTTTTTATTGATATTATTTACTCAATTTTGAATTTTTTATTTATATTATTTACTCACTTTTGAATTTTTGATTTATATTATTTACTCACTTTTGAATTTTTTATTGATATTATTTACTCACTTTTGAATTTTTGATTTATATTATTTACCAACTTTCGAATTTCTTATTTATATTATTTACTCAGTTTTGAATTTTTGATTTATATTATTTACTCACTTTTGAATTTTTTATTTATATCATTTACTCACTTTTGAATTTTTTATTTATATCATTTACTCACTTTTGAATTTTTTATTTATGTTATTTACTCACTTTTGAATTTTTTATTTATATCATTTACTCACTTTTGAATTTTTTATTTATATTATTTACTCACTTTTGAATTTTTTATTTATATTATTTACTCACATTTGAATTTTTTATTTATATCATTTACTCACTTTTGAATTTTTTATTTATGTTATTTACTCACTTTTGAATTTTTTATTTATATCATTTACTCACTTTTGAATTTTTTATTTATATTATTTACTAACTTTTGAATTTTCGATTTATATTATTTACTCACTTTTGAATTTTTTATTTATATCATTTACTCAGTTTTGAATTATTTATTTGTATTATTTACTCACTTTTGAATTTTTATTGATATTATTTACTCACTTTTGAATTTTTTATTGATAATATTTACTCACTTTTGAATTTTTTATTGATATTATTTACTCACTTTTGAATTTTTTATTGATATTATTTACTCACTTTTGAATTTTTTATTGATATTATTTACTCACTTTTGAATTTTTTATTGATATTATTTACTCAATTTTGAATTTTTTATTTATATTATTTACTCACTTTTGAATTTTTGATTTATATTATTTACTCACTTTTGAATTTTTTATTGATATTATTTACTCACTTTTGAATTTTTTATTTATATTATTTACTCACTTTTGAATTTTTTATTTTTATCATTTACTCACTTTTGAAGTTTTTATTTATATCATTTACTCACTTTTGAATGTTTTATTGATATTATTTACTCACTTTTGAAGTTTTTATTGATATTATTTACTCACTTTTGAATTTTTTATTGATATCATTTACTCACTTTTGAATTTTTTATTGATATCATTTACTCACTTTAAAATTTTTAATTTGTATTATTTACTCACATTTGCATTTTTAAATTATATTATTTACTCACTGTTGAATTTTTGATTTATATTATTTACTCACTTTTGAATTTTTGATTTATATTATTTACTCACTTTTGAATTTTTTATTGATATCATTTACTCACTTTTGAATGTTTTATTTATATTATTTACTTACTTTTGAATTTTTTATTTATATTATTTACTCACTGTTGAATTTTTTATTTATATCATTTACTCACTTTTGAATTTTTTATTTATATCATTTACTCACTTTTGAATTTTTTATTTATATTATTTACTCACATTTGAATTTTTTATTTATATTATTTACTAACTGTTGAATTTTTCATTTATATTATTTACTCACTTTTGAATTTTTTATTGATATCATTTACTCACTTTTGAATGTTTTATTTATATTATTTACTTACTTTTGAATTTTTTATTTATATTATTTACTCACTGTTGAATTTTTTATTTATATCATTTACTCACTTTTGAATTTTTTATTTATATCATTTACTCACTTTTGAATTTTTTATTTATATCATTTACTCACTTTTGAATTTTTTATTTATATTATTTACTCACATTTGAATTTTTTATTTATATTATTTACTTACTTTTGAATTTTTGATTTATATTATTTACTCACTTTTGAATTTTTTATTGATATTATTTACTCACTTTTGAATTTTTTATTTATATTATTTACTCACTTTTGAATTTTTTATTTATATCATTTACTCACTTTTGAATTTTTTATTGATATCATTTACTCACATTTGAATTTTTTAATTATATTATTTACTCACTTTTGAATTTTTTATTTATATTATTTACTTACTTTTGAATTTTTTATTTATATCATTTACTCACTTTTGAATTTTTTATTGATATTATTTACTCACTTTTGAAGTTTTTATTTATATTATTTACTCACTTTTGAATTTTTGATTTATATTATTTACTCACTTTTGAATTTTTTATTTGTATTATTTACTCACTTTTGAATTTTTTATTTGTATTATTTACTAACTTTTGAATTTTTATTTGTATTATTTACTCACTTTTGAATTTTTTATTTGTATTATTTAATCACTTTTGAATTTTTTATTTGTATTATTTACTCACTTTTGAATTTTTATTTGTATTATTTACTCACTTTTGAATTTTTTATTTATATCATTTACTCACTTTTGAATTTTTATTTGTATTATTTACTCACTTTTGAATTTTTTTATGTGTATTATTTACTCACTTTTGAATTTTTTATTTATATTATTTACTAACTTTTGAATTTTTGATTTATATTGCTTACTCACTTTTGAATTTTTTATTTATATCATTTACTCAGTTTTGAATTCTTTATTTGTATTATTTACTCACTTTTGAATTTTTATTGATATTATTTACTCACTTTTGAATTTTTTATTGATAATATTTACTAGCTTTTGAATTTTTTATTGATATTATTTACTCACTTTTGAATTTTTTATTGATATTATTTACTCACTTTTGAATTTTTTATTGATATTATTTACTCAATTTTGAATTTTTTATTTATATTATTTACTCACTTTTGAATTTTTGATTTATATTATTTACTCACTTTTGAATTTTTTATTGATATTATTTACTCACTTTTGAATTTTTGATTTATATTATTTACCAACTTTCGAATTTCTTATTTATATTATTTACTCAGTTTTGAATTTTTGATTTATATTATTTACTCACTTTTGAATTTTTTATTTATATCATTTACTCACTTTTGAATTTTTTATTTATATCATTTACTCACTTTTGAATTTTTTATTTATGTTATTTACTCACTTTTGAATTTTTTATTTATATCATTTACTCACTTTTGAATTTTTTATTTATATTATTTACTCACTTTTGAATTTTTTATTTATATTATTTACTCACATTTGAATTTTTTATTTATATCATTTACTCACTTTTGAATTTTTTATTTATGTTATTTACTCACTTTTGAATTTTTTATTTATATCATTTACTCACTTTTGAATTTTTTATTTATATTATTTACTAACTTTTGAATTTTTGATTTATATTATTTACTCACTTTTGAATTTTTTATTTATATCATTTACTCAGTTTTGAATTATTTATTTGTATTATTTACTCACTTTTGAATTTTTATTGATATTATTTACTCACTTTTGAATTTTTTATTGATAATATTTACTCACTTTTGAATTTTTTATTGATATTATTTACTCACTTTTGAATTTTTTATTGATATTATTTACTCACTTTTGAATTTTTTATTGATATTATTTACTCACTTTTGAATTTTTTATTGATATTATTTACTCAATTTTGAATTTTTTATTTATATTATTTACTCACTTTTGAATTTTTGATTTATATTATTTACTCACTTTTGAATTTTTTATTGATATTATTTACTCACTTTTGAATTTTTGATTTATATTATTTACCAACTTTCGAATTTCTTATTTATATTATTTACTCACTTTTGAATTTTTTATTTATATTATTTACTCACGTTTGAATTTTTTATTTATATTATTTACTCACTTTTGAATTTTTTATTTATATTATTTACTCACTTATGAATTTTTTATTGATAATATTTACTCACTTTTGAATTTTTTATTTATATTATTTACTCACTTTTGAATTTTTTATTTATATTATTTACTCACTTTTGAATTTTTTATTTATATTATTTACTCACGTTTGAATTTTTTATTTATATTATTTACTCACTTTTGAATTTTTTATTTATATTATTTACTCACTTTTGAATTTTTTATTTATGTTATTTACTCACGTTTGAATTTTTTATTTATATTATTTACTCACTTTTGAAGTTTTTATTTATATTATTTACTCACTTTTGAATTTTTGATTTATATTATTTACTCACTTTTGAATTTTTTATTGATATTATTTACTCACTTTTGAAGTTTTTATTTATATTATTTACTCACTTTTGAATTTTTTATTTATATTATTTACTCACTTTTGAATTTTTTATTGATATTATTTACTCACTTTTGAATTTTTTATTTATATTATTTACTCACTTTTGAATTTTTTATTGATATTATTTACTCACTTTTGAAGTTTTTATTTATATTATTTACTCACTTTTGAATTTTTTATTTATATTATTTACTCACTTTAAAATTTTTTATTTATATTATTTACTCACTTTTGAATTTTTTATTGATATTATTTACTCACTTTAAAATTTTTAATTTGTATTATTTACTCACATTTGCATTTTTAAATTATATTATTTACTCACTGTTGAATTTTTGATTTATATTATTTACTCACTTTTGAATTTTTGATTTATATTATTTACTCACTTTTGAATTTTTTATTGATATCATTTACTCACTTTTGAATGTTTTATTTATATTATTTACTTACTTTTGAATTTTTTATTTATATTATTTACTCACTGTTGAATTTTTTATTTATATCATTTACTCACTTTTGAATTTTTTATTTATATCATTTACTCACTTTTGAATTTTTTATTTATATTATTTACTCACATTTGAATTTTTTATTTATATTATTTACTAACTGTTGAATTTTTTATTTATATTATTTACTCACTTTTGAATTTTTTATTGATATCATTTACTCACTTTTGAATGTTTTATTTATATTATTTACTTACTTTTGAATTTTTTATTTATATTATTTACTCACTGTTGAATTTTTTATTTATATCATTTACTCACTTTTGAATTTTTTATTTATATCATTTACTCACTTTTGAATTTTTTATTTATATCATTTAATCACTTTTGAATTTTTTATTTATATTATTTACTCACATTTGAATTTTTGATTTATATTATTTACTTACTTTTGAATTTTTGATTTATATTATTTACTCACTTTTGAATTTTTTATTGATATTATTTACTCACTTTTGAATTTTTTATTTATATTATTTACTCACTTTTGAATTTTTTATTTGTATTATTTACTAACTTTTGAATTTTTATTTGTATTATTTACTCACTTTTGAATTTTTTATTTGTATTATTTAATCACTTTTGAATTTTTTATTTGTATTATTTACTCACTTTTGAATTTTTATTTGTATTATTTACTCACTTTTGAATTTTTTATTTATATCATTTACTCACTTTTGAATTTTTATTTGTATTATTTACTCACTTTTGAATTTTTTTATGTGTATTATTTACTCACTTTTGAATTTTTTATTTATATTATTTACTAACTTTTGAATTTTTGATTTATATTATTTACTCACTTTTGAATTTTTTATTTATATCATTTACTCAGTTTTGAATTCTTTATTTGTATTATTTACTCACTTTTGAATTTTTATTGATATTATTTACTCACTTTTGAATTTTTTATTGATAATATTTACTCACTTTTGAATTTTTTATTGATATTATTTACTCACTTTTGAATTTTTTATTTATATTATTTACTCACTTTTGAATTTTTTATTGATATTATTTACTCACTTTTGAATTTTTTATTGATATTATTTACTCAATTTTGAATTTTTTATATATATCATTTACTCACTTTTGAATTTTTTATTTATATTATTTACTCACTTTTGAATTTTTTATTTATATTATTTACTCACTTTTGAATTTTTTATTTATATTATTTACTCACTTTTGAATTTTTTATTTATATTATTTACTCACTTTTGAATTTTTTATTGATATTATTTACTCACTTTTGAAGTTTTTATTTATATTATTTACTCACTTTTGAATTTTTGATTTATATTATTTACTCACTTTTGAATTTTTTATTGATATTATTTACTCAATTTTGAATTTTTTATTTATATTATTTACTCACTTTTGAATTTTTTATTTATGTTATTTACTCACTTTTGAATTTTTTATTTATGTTATTTACTCACTTTTGAATTTTTTATTTATATTATTTACTCACTTTTGAATTTTTTATTTATATTATTTACTCACTTTTGAATTTTTTATTTATATTATTTACTCACGTTTGAATTTTTTATTTATATTATTTACTCACTTTTGAAGTTTTTATTTATATTATTTACTCACTTTTGAATTTTTGATTTATATTATTTACTCACTTTTGAATTTTTTATTGATATTATTTACTCACTTTTGAAGTTTTTATTTATATTATTTACTCACTTTTGAATTTTTTATTTATATTATTTACTCACTTTTGAATTTTTTATTGATATTATTTACTCACTTTTGAATTTTTTATTTATATTATTTACTCACTTTTGAATTTTTTATTGATATTATTTACTCACTTTAAAATTTTTAATTTGTATTATTTACTCACATTTGCATTTTTAAATTATATTATTTACTCACTGTTGAATTTTTGATTTATATTATTTACTCACTTTTGAATTTTTGATTTATATTATTTACTCACTTTTGAATTTTTTATTGATATCATTTACTCACTTTTGAATGTTTTATTTATATTATTTACTTACTTTTGAATTTTTTATTTATATTATTTACTCACTGTTGAATTTTTTATTTATATCATTTACTCACTTTTGAATTTTTTATTTATATCATTTACTCACTTTTGAATTTTTTATTTATATTATTTACTCACATTTGAATTTTTTATTTATATTATTTACTTACTGTTGAATTTTTTATTTATATTATTTACTCACTTTTGAATTTTGTATTGATATCATTTACTCACTTTTGAATGTTTTATTTATATTATTTACTTACTTTTGAATTTTTTATTTATATTATTTACTCACTGTTGAATTTTTTATTTATATCATTTACTCACTTTTGAATTTTTTATTTATATCATTTACTCACTTTTGAATTTTTTATTTATATCATTTACTCACTTTTGAATTTTTTATTTATATTATTTACTCACATTTGAATTTTTTATTTATATTATTTACTTACTTTTGAATTTTTGATTTATATTATTTACTCACTTTTGAATTTTTTATTGATATTATTTACTCACTTTTGAATTTTTTATTTATATTATTTACTCACTTTTGAATTTTTTATTTATATCATTTACTCACTTTTGAATTTTTTATTGATATCATTTACTCACATTTGAATTTTTTAATTATATTATTTACTCACTTTTGAATTTTTTATTTATATTATTTACTTACTTTTGAATTTTTTATTTATATCATTTACTCACTTTTGAATTTTTTATTGATATTATTTACTCACTTTTGAAGTTTTTATTTATATTATTTACTCACTTTTGAATTTTTGATTTATATTATTTACTCACTTTTGAATTTTTTATTTGTATTATTTACTCACTTTTGAATTTTTTATTTGTATTATTTACTAACTTTTGAATTTTTATTTGTATTATTTACTCACTTTTGAATTTTTTATTTGTATTATTTAATCACTTTTGAATTTTTTATTTGTATTATTTACTCACTTTTGAATTTTTATTTGTATTATTTACTCACTTTTGAATTTTTTATTTATATCATTTACTCACTTTTGAATTTTTATTTGTATTATTTACTCACTTTTGAATTTTTTTATGTGTATTATTTACTCACTTTTGAATTTTTTATTTATATTATTTACTAACTTTTGAATTTTTGATTTATATTATTTACTCACTTTTGAATTTTTTATTTATATCATTTACTCAGTTTTGAATTCTTTATTTGTATTATTTACTCACTTTTGAATTTTTATTGATATTATTTACTCACTTTTGAATTTTTTATTGATAATATTTACTCACTTTTGAATTTTTTATTGATATTATTTACTCACTTTTGAATTTTTTATTGATATTATTTACTCACTTTTGAATTTTTTATTGATATTATTTACTCACTTTTGAATTTTTTATTGATATTATTTACTCAATTTTGAATTTTTTATATATATCATTTACTCACTTTTGAATTTTTGATTTATATTATTTACTCACTTTTGAATTTTTTATTGATATTATTTACTCACTTTTGAATTTTTGATTTATATTATTTACCAACTTTCGAATTTCTTATTTATATTATTTACTCAGTTTTGAATTTTTGATTTATATTATTTACTCACTTTTGAATTTTTTATTTATATCATTTACTCACTTTTGAATTTTTTATTTATATCATTTACTCACTTTTGAATTTTTTATTTATGTTATTTACTCACTTTTGAATTTTTTATTTATATCATTTACTCACTTTTGAATTTTTTATTTATATTATTTACTCACTTTTGAATTTTTTATTTATATTATTTACTCACATTTGAATTTTTTATTGATATTATTTACTCACTTTTGAATTTTTGATTTATATTATTTACTCACTTTTGAATTTTTTATTTATATCATTTACTCACTTTTGAATTTTTTATTTATATCATTTACTCACTTTTGAATTTTTTATTTATATCATTTACTCACTTTTGAATTTTTTATTTATGTTATTTACTCACTTTTGAATTTTTTATTTATGTTATTTACTCACTTTTGAATTTTTTATTTATATTATTTACTCACTTTTGAATTTTTTATTTATATTATTTACTCACTTTTGAATTTTTTATTTATGTTATTTACTCACGTTTTAATTTTTTATTTATATCATTTACTCACTTTTGAATTTTTTATTATATCATTTACTCACTTTTGAATTTTTGATTTATATCATTTACTCAGTTTTGAATTTTTTATTCTTATTATTTACTCACTTTTGAATTTTTTATTGATATTATTTACTCACTTTTGAATTTTTTATTTATATCATTTACTCAGTTTTGAATTTTTTATTTATATTATTTACTCACTTTTGAATTTTTGATTTATATTATTTACTCACCATTGAATTTTTGATATATATCATTTACTCAATTTTGAATTTTTTTATTGATATTATTTACTAACTTTTGAATGTTTTATTTATATCATTTACTCACTTTTGAATTTTTATTGATATTATTTACTCACTTTTGAATTTTTTATTTGTATTATTTACTCACTTTTGAATTTTTTATTTGTATTATTTAATCACTTTTGAATTTTTTATTTGTATTATTTACTCACTTTTGAATTTTTATTTGTATTATTTACTCACTTTTTAATTTTTGATTTATATTATTTACTCACTTTTGAATTTTTTATTTATATCATTTACTCACTTTTGAATTTTTATTGATATTATTTACTCACTTTTGAATTGTTTTATTTGTATTATTTACTCACTTTTGAATTTTTTATTATATTATTTACTAACTTTTGAATTTTTGATTTATATTATTTACTCACTTTTAAATTTTTTATTGATATTATTTACTCAGTTTTGAATTTTTTATTTGTATTATTTACTCACTATTGAATTTTTTATTGATATTACTTACTCACTTTGGAATTTTTTAATTATATTATTTACTCACTTTTGAATTTTTTATTGATATTATTTACTCACTTTTGAATTTTTTATTTGTATTATTTACTCACTTTTGAATTTTTTATTTGTATTATTTACTCACTTTTGAATTTTTTAATTATATCATTTACTAATTTTTAAATTTTTTATTTATATCATTTACTCACTTTTGAATTTTTTATTTATATTATTTACTCAGTTTTGCATTTTTGATTTATATTATTTACTCACTTTTGAATTTTTTATTTATATTATTTACTCACTTTTGAATTTTTTATTTATATCATTTACTCACTTTTGAATTTTTTATTCGTATTATTTACTCACTTTTGAATGTTTGATTTACATTATTTACTCACTTTTGAATTTTTTATTGATATTATTTACTCACTTTTGAATTTTTTTATTAGTATTATTTACTCACTTTTGAATTTTTGATTTATATTATTTACTCACTTTTGAATTTTTGATTTATATTATTTACTCACCATTGAATTTTTTATTGATATTATTTACTCACTTTTGAATTTTTTATTTATATTATTTACTCACTTTTGAATTTTTTATTTATATTATTTACTCACTTTAGAATTTTTTATTTATATTATTTACTCACTTTTGAATTTTTTATTCTTATTATTTACTCACTTTTGAATTTTTGATTTATATCATTTACTCACTTTTGAATTTTTTATTTATATTATTTACTCACTTTAGAATTTTTTATTTATATTATTTACTCACTTTTGAATTTTTTATTCTTATTATTTACTCACTTTTGAATTTTTTATTCTTATTATTTACTCACTTTTGAATTTTTTATTTATATTATTTACTCACTTTAGAATTTTTTATTTATATTATTTACTCACTTTTGAATTTTTTATTCTTATTATTTACTCACTTTTGAATTTTTGATTTATATCATTTACTCACTTTTGAATTTTTTATTTATATTATTTACTCACTTTAGAATTTTTTATTTATATTATTTACTCACTTTTGAATTTTTTATTCTTATTATTTACTCACTTTTGAATTTTTGATTTATATCATTTACTCACTTTTGAATTTTTTATTGATATTATTTACTCACATTTGAATTTTTTTATTTGTATTATTTACTCACTTTTTAATTTTTTATTTATATTATTTACTCACTTTTGAATTTTTGATTTATATTATTTACTCACTTTTGAATTTTTGATTTATATTATTTACTCACTTTTGAATTTTTGATTTACATTATTTACTCACTTTTGAATTTTTTATTTATATTATTTACTCACTTTTGAATTTTTGATTTACATTATTTACTCACTTTTGAATTTTTGATTTATATTATTTACTCACTTTTGAATTTTTGATTTATATTATTTACTCACTTTTGAATTTTTTATTGATATTATTTACTCACTTTTGAATTTTTTATTTATATTATTTACTCACTTTTGAATTTTTTATTTATATTATTTACTCAGTTTTGAATTTTGTATTTATATTATTTACTCACTTTTGAATTTTTTATTCTTATTATTTACTCACTTTTGAATTTTTGATTTATATCATTTACTCACTTTTGAATTTTTGATTTATATTATTTACTCACTTTAGAATGTTTTATTTATATTATTTACTCACTTTTGAATTTTTTATTCTTATTATTTACTCACTTTTGAATTTTTTATTTATATTATTTACTCACTTTTGAATTTTTTATTTATATTATTTACTCACTTTTGAATTTTTTATTTATATTATTTACTCACTTTTGAATTTTTTATTTATATTATTTACTCACTTTTGAATTTTTTATTGATATTATTTACTTACTTTTGAATTTTTTATTTATATTATTTACTCACTTTTGAATTTTTTATTTATATTATTTACTTACTTTTGAATTTTTTATTTATATTATTTACTCACTTTTGAATTTTTTATTCTTATTATTTACTCACTTTTGAATTTTTGATTTATATTATTTACTCACTTTTGAATTTTTTATTGATATTATTTACTCACATTTGAATTTTTTTATTTGTATTATTTACTCACTTTTTAATTTTTTATTTATATTATTTACTCACTTTTGAATTTTTGATTTATATTATTTACTCACTTTTGAATTTTTGATTTATATTATTTACTCACTTTTGAATTTTTGATTTACATTATTTACTCACTTTTGAATTTTTGATTTATATTATTTACTCACTTTTGAATTTTTGATTTACATTATTTACTCACTTTTGAATTTTTGATTTATATTATTTACTCACTTTTGAATTTTTGATTTATATTATTTACTCACTTTTGAATTTTTTATTGATATTATTTACTCACTTTTGAATTTTTTATTTATATTATTTACTCACTTTTGAATTTTTTATTTATATTATTTACTCAGTTTTGAATTTTGTATTTATATTATTTACTCACTTTTGAATTTTTTATTCTTATTATTTACTCACTTTTGAATTTTTGATTTATATCATTTACTCACTTTTGAATTTTTGATTTATATTATTTACTCACTTTAGAATGTTTTATTTATATTATTTACTCACTTTTGAATTTTTTATTCTTATTATTTACTCACTTTTGAATTTTTTATTTATATTATTTACTCACTTTTGAATTTTTTATTTATATTATTTACTCACTTTTGAATTTTTTATTTATATTATTTACTCACTTTTGAATTTTTTATTTATATTATTTACTCACTTTTGAATTTTTTATTGATATTATTTACTTACTTTTGAATTTTTTATTTATATTATTTACTCACTTTTGAATTTTTTATTTATATTATTTACTTACTTTTGAATTTTTTATTTATATTATTTACTCACTTTTGAATTTTTTATTCTTATTATTTACTCACTTTTGAATTTTTTATTTATATTATTTACTCACTTTTGAATTTTTTATTTATATTATTTACTCACTTTTGAATTTTTGATTTATATTATTTACTCACTTTTGAATTTTTGATTTATATTATTTACTCACTTTTGAATTTTTTATTGATATTATTTACTCACTTTTGAATTTTTTATTGATATTATTTACTCCGTTTTGAATTTTTTATTTATATTATTTACTCACTTTTGAATTTTTTATTTGTATTATTTACTCACTTTTGAATTTTTTATTTGTATTATTTACTCACTTTTGAATTTTTTATTTGTATTATTTACTCACTTTTGAATTTTTGATTTATATCATTTACTCACTTTTGAATTTTTTATTGATATTATTTACTCACTTTTGAATTTTTTATTGATATTATTTACTCACATTTGAATTTTTTTATTTGTATTATTTACTCACTTTTGAATTTTTGATTTATATTATTTACACACTTTTGAATTTTTTATTCTTATTATTTACTCACTTTTGAATTTTTGATTTATATCATTTACTCACTTTTGAATTTTTTATTGATATTATTTACTCACATTTGAATTTTTTTATTTGTATTATTTACTCACTTTTGAATTTTTGATTTATATTATTTACTCACTTTTGAATTTTTGATTTATATTATTTACTCACTTTTGAATTTTTTATTGATATTATTTACTCACTTTTGAATTTTTGATTTATATTATTTACTCACTTTTGAATTTTTTATTTATATTATTTACTCACTTTTGAATTTTTGATTTATATTATTTACTCAGTTTTGAATTTTGTATTTATATTATTTACTAACTTTTGAATTTTTTATTCTTATTATTTACTCACTTTTGAATTTTTTATTCTTATTATTTACTCACTTTTGAATTTTTTATTCTTATTATTTACTCACTTTTGAATTTTTTATTTGTATTATTTACTCACTTTTGAATTTTTTATTTATATTCAACTTTTAAATTATTTATATTTCACCTTTTGAATTTTTTATTTATATTATTTACTCACTTTTGAATTTTTTATTTATATCATTTACTCACTTTTGAATTTTTTATTTATATCATTTACTCACATTTGAATTTTTTATTTATATTATTTACTCACTTTTGAATTTTTTATTTATATCATTTACTCACTTTTGAATTTTTTATTTATATCATTTACTTACTTTTGAATTTTTTATTTATATCATTTACTCAGTTTTGAATTTTGTATTTATATTATTTACTCACTTTTGAATTTTTGATTTATATTATTTACTCACCATTGAATTTTTTATTTATATTATTTACTCACTTTTGAATTTTTTATTGATATTATTTACTCATCATTGAATTTTTTATTTATATTATTTACTTACTTTTGAAATTTTTATTCATATTATTTACTCACTTTTGAATTTTTTATTTATATTATTTACTCACTTTTGAATTTTTTATTTATATTATTTACTCACTTTTGAATTTTTTATTTATATTATTTTGTCACTTTTGAATTTTTTATTTATATTATTTACTCACTTTTGAATTTTTTATTGATATTATTTACTCATCATTGAATTTTTTATTTATATTATTTACTTACTTTTGAAATTTTTATTCATATTATTTACTCACTTTTGAATTTTTTATTTATATTATTTACTCACTTTTGAATTTTTGATTTATATTATTTACTCACTTTTGAATTTTTGATTTATATTATTTTGTCACTTTTGAATTTTTTGTTTATATTATTTACTCACTTTTGAATTTTTTATATCAGTTGTCGTTTGGAAAAGAAAGAGAAAAGTTACTGGATCTGAAGAAATTCTCGTATTCTGTTTATTGTTTATTAGGGTTGCCTTCCATTTCTCACCCAAATTTTTACAAATTCTAAACTATAACTATAAAATAGAGACTATTCTCACAGAATACAAAAATATCTACGAAACCAGTAACTTTTCTCATTCTTTTGAAAACAATAACAAACATGCATGAAGACGTACGAAGGACAATCCGACTGAAACGTTGCACAAATAAGATGAGAACAATAGTTCGATCAATACAAATAATATGATTAATCACTATAAGTTTTCACACAGATCATTAACAGTAATTAATCTCGGGCAAAATAGATGGTGTTCCATGCATTTAAGTTACAATATTTAAATAAATTAATACAACGTTAAAACGTTGATTTCCACAACTCTCCACTTCTTTCAAGCAATATTGCAAATAAATTTGCGTGATTTGTTTATCCTTGATTTTTCGCCGACAACGACCATTGATCCTCCCTGCGATTTGAGTGACAATAAGCCTCCCTAAGTCTTGGGTTTCTCCACACTCTTCCAATGGACGTTTGTTTAGTGCCCCCTCTTCGATCTTTCCATCCTTTTTGATTCTTCACGACGATTATTACTATTTTGTGTGACCTCCGCCGACACTAGTGCTACTAGTGCCATTCTTTTTTTTGGGGGGGGGGATTGTTATTTTTGAATATTATTTTAATTTCACTTCTCATAGGTTCATATGTTAGTGTTCATTCTATATTTGTGCTGTTTTTTTCTTTTTCTGGGCTGTTCCCAGTGCTCCTAAGATTATTAGTATATTGATATTCTTTCAATTCCTGACAAGTTATGTATTTGCTTCGTTTTTCTGTTTCCTTGAAGTTCACTTTGTTGTTTGCTAGGACGGCAACATCTACGATTTTCCAGGGGTTTTTCTTTATTTAGTCTCCTTGCTTGGATGAGTTTATTTGTTTTCCCCTTCATGCTTGGTGTCTGCATGTTCAAAAAGTAGTTCTTTAAATAGTATACTACCTTCCTCACACAGACATGTCTGTTATTGTATTCTATTTTGGTAAGTTTGCATTCATTTATTATTTTCTTTACTGTTTCGTTCACAGATTGACCATTTTTCTGTTGTTTGTCCCTCTCACCTTTAATATAGTTAATTCGAATCACATTGTTTTATGCGACTATTATAGTTGTATTGTCGAACGTTTATATAATTGCTGGATGCACTTTCTAAATGCGTGCGAAATTATATACACTCTGTTAGCTTTTGCCATGGTTTTAAAATCCGACAATGAAACCAGTTAACATAAACAAATATAACTTTATTTACATTAACTCTGCTTGATGGTAGTGATGAGAGAGGGAGGGAGAGAGAGAGAGAGAGAGAGAGAGAAAGAGAGAGAGGTCTGTATGTGGATGTTGTTTGGCGGTGAGGGTGTGACTGACAGACCCCCGTGATGCAATCTCTCCTCGTTCTCTCTCGTGTCTTTGTTACATATCTTCTTATATTTACATTTCATAAATCTGAATTTCATTGTTCTTTTTTTTTTTTTTTGCGTTTTACGCAAAAGATGACATTTCAGGACATCCGAAATTTCCATCGTATATATGTAATGTAGGTTGATTCTTTTGTCTGGAGTGATATCATTTGTATTGGCAATCGGGTTCGATATCTGGAATTGCCCGACTCTTGTAAATGCGTGTGTGCACATACATCCGATATTTTCCGGTATAGCATCATCACCTATCCAACATAAATAGTGATTATGTTTTTCTGTTTATGTGTCCTTTTCGTAGCCATGTCAATATATTTTCGCGAATCTCTTGCGGTTGTTATGAATCGACGGAGCGTAGTTGTTTTTCTTCTCACTTTTCTTTTCTCGTCTTTTCTGTTATTTCTTTGTAACGGTGTCTTTTGATGAAGTGCTTATTCATCATGTGTACTGGGTTAATTATTTTTCTAATTTTTTTTCGTGTCTTCTATACAATTTTCTAAACTTACAGTCCTCTTTATCATCTTTCTTTTTGACGTAGTTAGTCAGTATAATCCTTTGGGTGTAGTACATTGTGCATGGTAATTAGTTTCCCATTCTTCTTGCCAACATGTCGCAGTTCTTTGATTCAGCCTGTGCATGGTCCACAATATATTTCTTTCAGTTATGTTTATTTGATGGTATATCTTTCCAAGGCGCCTGTCCTCTTCGCACTGACCCAGTGGAGGTTTAGTTAGTGCTTTCTCTTTTCGGTCTTTCCATCCTCAATGACCTTTGGTTTGGTCTCAGTCATTTTCGACACTACACTTTTGTGAAGGGGGGGAGCGTCGTTAACTTACAATTTTGCAGTTTCAGTTTATTATTATTATTATTATTATTATTATTATTATTATTATTATTGGCTCACAAGGAGCCTTCACACAGGTCTTCAGAGATCTTCCCCTGAAAACAGCCTCTTTCGATAACATTTGCAAATAAATTTGCATTATCGCAACAGCTGCTTGCCATTGATATCTCGTTGGCAGCAGCTATTGGCCTTTGCTGGGATTTGAGTGGCAATAAGTCTCCCTAGGGTCCCAGTTCTCTTCGCATTTATTCGGCTGAGGTTTGGTCAGTTCATCGGTCTTTCCTCCCTCCTTGACTGCACTTGGTTATTTGGCCTCGCTCTCTTTTTGAGGGAGGATGGGGGTAGTGATGTGGCAATGAGGGTAGGATTGAGTTAGAGAACTTATAGACATGCGGTTTCAGTGTTCTTGGTTCCATGTAGTATTTCATGTTTTGCCTTTGCAGCAGTTTGTCTGGCCCGCACTTGTTGCTCCTGTGTGTTAGTTTCCACATTCAAGGGGTTTTCTTAATATTTCAGCTGTTTATTTTTCCAGTCATTCCTTTGATTCTAATTTCCCCCATTCTTTTTTCAGTTTTTCGGGATTGTTCCTAGTGCTCCTACTGCTATAGTTATTATTTTGATTTTCTTGATCTTCCATATCCCTTTCAGCTCTCTGGCTAGTTCTGTGTATTTGCTCCGTTTCTCTTTTTCTTGTGGTCAGCTGAAACAGCAAAGTCTACGATTTGAGAGGACATTTCTCTCTTGTTAATTATTACGAAATCCGATATTCTTGCTTTTTTCAATTTATCAGTTTGCATGTCCATGTCCCATAGGACTTCGTGATTCTTGTTTTCAAGTATTATTATTATTATTATTATTATTATTATTATTATTATTATTATTATTATTATTATTATTAATTATTATTATTATTATTATTATTATTATACTTATTATTATTATTATTATTATTATTATTATTATTATTATTATTATCTCATATGGATCTATTTTATAAGTTCAATATATATATATATATATATATATATATATATATATATATATATATATATATATGTGCGTGTATGTGTGTGTGTGTGTGTGTTTTCTAAAATTTTATATTTTTTCCATTTTGAAAAATATATATTTCTTTTTCAGACGAGAAAAAGGAGAAAATACAAGATGGTTCACCGCCCGAGAGAGAAAATACGCTTTGTTCCTTATCGATGATGCTGATTTCGCTAAGCCCGGCAACGTTTCGCCATTGGAATCATCTGTGAATGCAAATCTCACCATTCTTTTGGGAACAACGAGAAAAAGGATTTTAATATCGATTGTTTACACTTGAATTCAACGATTTTTTCGCGTCATCAATAGACAAAACATTTGATACTCAGTTTTTACTCTTAACAGTTATTGTCAGGTGATGAATTAAAAATAAAAATAAATTCTGTTTGTAATAAATTCATTCTGTATTCTTGTTTTTCTATCTATGAAATAAACTTTGTCCTGGAAGAAACATAATGTAGATGAATCACAGAATATCTATCTATCTATCTATCTATCTATCTATCTATCTATCTATCTATCTATCTATCTATCTATCTATCTATTATCACTTCCTCCATCTCTCTTTCACTATCTCTCTCTTTCTCTCTCTCTCTTTCTCTTTCTCTCTCTCTCTATATATATATATATATGACACAGACAAAAATAGGAAACCTTTATCATATATATATATATATATATATATATATATATATATATATATATATATATATATATATATATATATATATATATATATAACAACGTGCCAATGAATGGATGGACTAAGATACTTGCAGGCTTTAAAAGCCGGCGAATAAAAGAAATATCTGCCCACTCTTTTTGCTAATGAGGAGACTTTGTTTTTAAAAAATCTTTTTATCAATATATATATATATATAAATGCAACTTTATCTCTGCGAGTTCGTTCCATATTTACTCCGAAACAGCTGAACAGATTTTCTTTAAAATTTACAGAACTTTCGCGTGTAAGTTAATTTTGTTTCAGAATACCCCCGATAATTACCGATAATCGATAATCGAAACCGTTATTTCATTTTATTTATCATCGGTAAAGTCATTTTTCCATGTCGTCTCTTAGCAACAATGATAGAACAGCGAGTCGTGAAAATTGTACTGGAAGTTGATAGCGTATTTTTTTGGGCGTATTTTTTTTTGCATAACGTGGTCTGTAGGTTCAAACTCCGCACGTAAATGTCTTAATATTTTTTAATTCATTGCAAATAATTTTATAAGACTTGAAAATTTATTTATTTTTTTTTTGCATGACATGGTTTGTATGATTAAAGCCCGCGCGTAAGTTTTTTAATATTTTTTTTTCGTTAACTGGAAAGAAGTTTATATAAAATATTTTTTTGTTCTCTAGAGTGCAATGAAGAATAACATATTTTGGACTAAGTTGCTGCATGGAGGCATGTGAAGATTCCTACCGGGCGATTTCACGGATTTCAATGACAATAAAATCATAGGAGTGTGAAATATTAGTTGATCATTCAATCCCAGGCAATGTTGGGTCTCCTTGCTTATATATATATATATATATATATATATATATATATATATATATATATATATATATATATATATATATATATAAATTACAATAAGTTTACCAAGGTAATCAAAATGGTAAACTTAAAATATATTATAAATATTAAAGAGTTAATATTTCCCACAGAAGAGACGTTGCAAGCATGTTTCTGCTCTATCGTTACTTTCACGTTCATCTAAGCTTCAATTTAGCCTCCCTTCTACCAAACTTTCACAAAACAATCGTCTAGCTACAACTACTATCAACAATTTCCTCAACTTTTTATCTGTGGTTAAATCTAAATGCAAATTCCATGAATCAATCTTCTGCTAAACATGCCTGTGGAAGTCTGTTCCTAGGGGATGTTTTCCAGCTGACTACAACATGAGCACGTTTAATCTAAACAAGTTATTGATAAATCGTCCCCTTAAATAATCAAATATTAACCAATTTCCACTAAAAACTGATTCACCCTTATCCTTGAATGGTCTTTGGGCCTTGATAAGTGGTGACCAAAAGAGACCAAAAACATCAACGTCTAAAAATTTATAATTAAAAACAAAGTCCAAAGTTGTCATTGTTTTAAGTAAAGCAAGATTTTTTTTTTACGGGAGTTTGAGTAGCATAGATACATTTAGTATATATTTGGTTGGTACAAAAACAGTATCTTTTTCTCACATATGTCAGTTTTATGTATGATTTCTGAATTAATCCATTGATATATATATATATATATATTTAGCCATGTTATAAATCATTTTGAAGCGCGTTTTTCGCTCTATCAAATCATGTTATTTGTTACCATTCTCAATCTCTTCATTCATTTTTTTTTCAGGCTTTTCGACAGCATGGACAAAATTCAAATCCGCATGATTTTCTTGTCTCAGTTCAAACTAGGTCAAAAAGCTACCGAGACAATTCGTGATATCAATGATGCGTTCGGCCCAAGAACCACTAACGAACGTGTAACACAACGGTGGTTCAAGAAATTTCGCAATGGTGAAGAGAACCTCGAAGATGAACACGGTCGCGGCTGGCCCACTGTCTTTGATAACGAACATTTTGAAAGCCTTAATTGAAGCCGATCTTCGCAAAACCACACGTGAAGTTGCTGTTGAACTCGAGGTCGATCATTCAACAGTCGTTCGCCATTTAAAACAAATAGGGAAGGCAAAAAGTTAGATGCTGCATTCATTGAACGATAATAAAAAAAATCGTCGTTTTGAGGTGTCTTCTGCGCTCCTTCTGCGCAACAAAACTGACCCATTTCTCAAGCGGATTGTGGCGTGTGATGAGAAGATCCTCTCCGACAGTCGGTGACGTTCGGCACAGTGGTTGGATGTCGCAGAAGCTCAACAACACTTCCCGATGCCGAAATTGCACCAAAAATAGTTATAGTGACTGTTTAGTGGTCTGTAGCCGTTCTCATCCATCACAGCTTTTGGGATCTGGACAAAACGATTACGGCGGTGAAGTTCTGCCGACAAATTGACGAAATGCACCAGAAGCTCGAACGTATGTGCCCGAGATTGGTCAATATGAAGGGACCAATTCTCCTCCATGACAACATTCGCCTGCATGTTGCTCAACTGACCCTGCAGAAGCTGAACGAATTGGGCTAAAAGACTCTGCCTCATCCGCCATATTGACTGGACCTCTCGCTCACCGATTATCACTTTTTCAAGCATCTTGACAATATCCAGCGCGAAAAATGCTTCCAAAGCCGAGATGATGCTGAATTGGCCTTCAATGACTTCATCGTTTCTAGAACTTCGGATTTCTATGCTAATGGGATAAATAAACGTGTCAATTATAGTGGTTCTTATTTTGATTAATAAAGTTTATTATGAAAGGAATGTTTTGAAAGGATTTTTTGAAATTAAATGTAAAAGCGACATTATTTTTGCACTAACCTAATATAAAACGAACGTAGATTTTGACAATTTAAAGTTAAATCCTAATGAAAAAATTCGGTCTAATATTAACGTTATGAGATGTAATAGGAAGCTCAGTACATAAAGCGTAAAGATCTGTGCGCGTGTGTCTCTATGCGTGTGTGTGTGATACATGGAATATTATCTAAATAAATTAATGAGTGTCTTCTCTCTGCCAGTGTATGAATTATGTGCTCTCAAACTTGTGAATTGATTTTAACATAAAATATGTGAAAGACTGGAATTATTTCGACATTCAAATTCTATAGGTTGCCCACAAAGCTGGTGACTAATGGAAGTCGAAAGTTTTAACATAAAACGTTTTTATGCATTTTCGATGTTTTATTTTTTATTATCGCAAGAATTAAGAAAAAGTTTGTTTCAACAATATCTGTCTGTGTGTCTGTTTGTCATGTACTTGCTCTTGCTATCTATCTTCCTCGCCCCTGTCTCTTTCCCCCCTCTATCTCTCTAAATACACACACAACATTATACACACACACACACACACACACACACACACACACACACACACACACACATATATATATATATATATATATATATATATATATATATATATATATATATATAGCTCAAGTAGGAATAGCGCAGATGTGCCCACAAAAAACTGTGTTTTTTTCTTGCATCTATAACGATTATATTTATATCCTCTTCTGTTCTATTCCTCATAAATATGTCAACTTTTAAACTCAATAACGACGTGACCACACATGCACACATAGAGAGATGTGTGCGTAGAATAATGTATATAATATATATAAAACATACTGGAAACCTACAAAAATATAGAATTAACAAAAGCGGACGTATATACACAAATAATAATATTTTTTTACCAAGAGGAGCTTGTTTAGCCACTAAATGCGATATGAATATTTGGTAGGCTTTACTTGTAGGGGAGAGTATTCCTATGCCAGGTTATCAGAACAAACCCCTGTATATATATATATATATATATATATATATATATATATATATATATATATATATATATATATAGTGATCCACATACAGTAATGTTTCGCTGTTTCACAGCTCATCAGTGCGGCTAAACAAGTAACTACTTCAAGCGAGGATCGAAACCCGATCGTCCAAACGACAGTCGGAGCTTCTAAACGTTGCACTATACAATTGCTGCTATGCGAGCAGTGAATTAACAATGTTTTGACGTTGTCCAAAGTACCTAAACTCAATTTGTTTACACAAAGAGCATCGCTTCATGCGCTAATAATAATTTGTATATCACTTCCCAAATGCTCAACCTAAAGATAGATAGCATTATATATATATATATATATAAAATAAAAATTTCAATTAAATTTACCAAAATGATCTAAGATGGTAAGACAAAAGTATATTATGAATATTAAAGAATTAATATTTATGAAGTAATCTCAACCATTCACGTGAAATCACCTTTTTCTTCACCATATTCCCTCTGCTTCACTTTTTTGTTATCAAGTAAGATCTTTGACTTACTTGTTGTTTCTTCAAATATTTTTTTATGCAAAATCCGATCCGGCATTTTGCTAATTCCTACCCTCTGATGAGAAGGAAAGTATTTTTTCGAAACTCCGCGGATTAAGGACTATCCACTTATTAAGTGTTTCCTTTTCAGATTAAATATGTTTTTAACTCTTTTTCAAAGTGTTTTTTAACATGTTTTATTAACTATTTGCTCTTATATATATATATATATATATATATATATATATATATATATATATATATATATATATATATCAAGGTCGTTTAAGAATACTAAAAGATGGACACTGATGTAGCCAACTAGCGTTTGTGAAACCGTCGTTCGAACACTATGAATTGTCTAATGTCTGCACCTGCGCCGAATTGAGCGTTTCTTCATTCTTAATTGTCTTCATTCTTGTAGCAATTGTTTGGTGGCCCGGAGGTAGAAGCTTAGCAAATAACATCAGAGGTGGCTTCGTGGCCGGTGGGAAGTATCATCCTACACTGATAATTGCGTAAGCGTGAAACACTAGTGTCTTTATAAAAAAATATTTATAATTTGTTTATACTTACAGGTCACCCAGCGTTGCCCGGTCGTAAAATACGTTTACATATGATATTTTTATGTATGTATTTTGTATTTACTATTATAGAGCCAATGTATGTATGATTTTGTATTTACTATTATAGAGCCAATAACCTGCCGTCAGCTAGGATCAAAACCAAAACGTGTAGCGCTCTATCCTTATTCATTAAAATTTGATGTAAGTCCATACGCATGTGTGTGTGTGTGTGTGTGTGTGTGTGTGTGTGTGTGTGTGTGTGTGTGTGTGTGATCTGTAAATTTAATTTACACACATATACATAGGAATACGGGATGAAGATTAGCCGTTCATATCTTCAGCCGTTCATATCTTCAGATGTTTTAAGTTAAGATTAACTTAAACCATCTGAAGATATGAACGGCTCATCTTTATCCCGTTTATTGTAACAACTTATAATTGATTAAGTTAATAAACCCGAGGTTGAAAATAATAAAAAAAAAACGTATTTAACTCTACTAACGTATTAAGCACTCTTTTCCTTTTTTTTTTAATCAAATATGCCTCCTATATATATATATATATATATATATATATATATATATATATATATATATATATATATATATATATGGGGTGACCCCCCCCCCAAAAAAAACGGGCCCCAACTCTAATTTCTTAGTGTTTTGTCCGAATGAAATGAAACTTTGGTCATAACTAGTTTATTATATTCAAAACATCACATCAAAACACTAGGGTCTTTGGCCTTTTTTCTCCGTTCTACAGCATATGTTCTAGATGGCCTCCATTTAGCTTTTGCTTTTTTCGGGGTGGGGGTCACCCTGAATATATATATATATATATATATATACATATATATATATATATATATATATATATATATATATATATATATATATATATATATGTATGTTTCACAAAAAAACGAAAGTACTTGTAATAAATATGGGATATTATTAATTCTTCGGATTTGAAACACATAGAATATTAGGAAGATCGAAAAAAATCAAAAAGGTATGAACCAACGAAATAATTTTTTAAACACACGCACGCGCACACCAACACACATACATATATACAATGCATAAATACATATAATTATAAAACTTTGATCAGCTTGCTTGCTTAGGCGTTGAAACCGTCTATCCGGCTTATGGCTTCCGGTTTCAAAACTTCGTCTGCTTACCTATTTCACGGCCGCCCTGTCTTAATCCCGATATGAAAAACACTACTTCTACTCAAAACATACACAAGGTCAATAATATTTTTTGTTGTAACTCATTTTAAGTTGTTTTCCTTATAAATAAATGTAATTTTAAGCAGGTAATTAAAAAAACTGATTTAAATATAAATATGCAATATATGACTATAATCATATTTATAACCATATTTACTGCTTTTAGTAGCGTTCCTGTGAATTTTGATAGTTTATTTTCTCTAGGCCTTACTTAAAAATATTTTCTCTTCAAGGAGAAGGGAAGGTAGAAACTTGGTTTTAGTAGTGCTTTAGTAGGGCCTCCTTAATTTTAATTAGTGCTTGCAGTAGTGCTCTGGGGGTTTCTTGAGTTTTATTTTTTTTTCATTCATCACTTAAAAATGTTTTCTCAAGACAATAAAAGACATTAGAATCTCCAAATCACTTTTTTTTAGTAGACTACACTATTTAAGAAATAGCGCTGGTCGTTAAATGACAAAACACCTTTTGAAAATTCGTAAATAAATAAATAAAAATAATGACGGGGGGATGCAGATCGAACTTTTCTCAAAGTGAAATGTCACAAAAAAAATAAAAAAAATAATAATGTCGAGGGTGGGAGCTGAAGAAGTATGTAAAACTGAACCCCTTCCTAATCTTTAAATGTTGATTTTTTCAATTGTTTTTATAATGTGGTAGCTTAGTGTCCAATAATCCGAAGTAATAATTGTAAAAAAAGATGAAAAGGAAAAAAATGTAAGGGGTACCAATTGTTCAGATTTACCTACATTATTTAAAAAAAATGTTTTCTTTATTTAAGTTGTGGGTGATTAAAACTAGAACTTGGTTGAAAAAAATCTACGTTTTTAGCATCCAAAATTATTTATTTACGATTATTTTATTTATATTTTTCATTGCAGGTTAGAATTATTTAAAAAAAATGTTTTCTTTATTTAAGTTGTGGGTGATTAAAACTAGAACTTGGTTGAAAAAAATCTACGTTTTTAGCATCCAAAATTATTTATTTACGATTATTTTATTTATATTTTTCATTGCAGGTTAGAATTATTTAAAAAAAATGTTTTCTTTATTTAAGTTGTGGGTGATTAAAACTAGAACTTGGTTGAAAAAAATCTACGTTTTTAGCATCCAAAATTATTTATTTACGATTATTTTATTTATATTTTTCATTGCAGGTTAGAATTATTTAAAAAAAATGTTTTCTTTATTTAAGTTGTGGGTGATTAAAACTAGAACTTGGTTGAAAAAAATCTACGTTTTTAGCATCCAAAATTATTTATTTACGATTATTTTATTTATATTTTTCATTGCAGGTTAGAATTGTTTTAAAAAAAAATTAAAAATAAAATAAAAGGCAAATATATATATAAAGTTAAGAACAGTACATAGGGCCCGAGGAAAGCTTGGCTGAACTGCTAGTATAAAAGTAAAAATGTGTGTGTGTGTGTGTGTGTGTGTGTGTGTGTGTGTGTGTGTGTACATTTCCATACCAAATAACTTTGTCAATTTTCGGTCTAGAAACTCAAGATTTGACATAAAGGGTATTGAGATTTGGGAAAATCTTTTTAATCGGTTTTTAGTCAGAACTTTGGCTGTCAAGGGGTCAAAGTTAAAAAAAATTCGACCTCTGCGGTCTCTATTAAATTACTCAGCCAATTTCTGGTCTAAACATTTGAAATGTTACATAAATGGTATTCAGAGATAGGGCAATCATTTTAATCGGTTTGGGTCGAAAATTTGAGCTGCCAAGGGGTCAAAGTTCAAAAGAGTTGACCACTCAGCCAATTTTGAGTCTAAATATCTGAAATTTATACATAACGGGTATTCAGATATGCAGCAAGCATTTTAATCGGTTTCGGGGCAAAATTAAATCAAAGTTGAAAGAGTTGGCCTTTACAGATTCTACCAAATTCTTCTGCCAATTTTAGGAGTAAAGACTTGAAATTTTAGATGTAGGTAATTTGGACATGGAAAAATATTTGTATTTAGATTTGAGACCAAAATAATAAATTTAAGGTGCCAAAATTGGAGTCAAAGTTTAAAAAACATAACTTCTGCGGTCTCTACGAAACTACTCAGACAAATTTTGGTTTAAATATTCAAAATCTTACATAAAGTGTATTCAAACATAGGGCAAGTTATGAACAGTACATAGGGCCCGGCAAAGCCGGGCTGAACTGCTAGTATATATATATATATATATATATATATATATATATATATATATATATATATATATATATATACCGTCAGACACTAGTGTTTCACCCTTTTGGGAATCATCAGTGCAGGGTGACACGATTACTACCGGTCGGGAGATTCGAACCCGACCACGATGTCATCTATGACTCCATTAGCAAGGAACAAACCCCACAACCAACCTTAACCGCGATCAATATCGTTAAAATTTAAACATTTATATTTAAATGTTGAGACGTCTTTCCATAATGATCTAATGATTAAGTTGTTGGTGATTAAAACTAGATTAAAACTGATTTGTGCATGTATATGGCAAAGCTTGACAATACGTGGTTTTCTAGTTTGCTGAAATCAGAATTAACATTGACTATTCTTGTTTTAAATTTTGTGGAAATTTATACGCCACGATAAATATGCTAGGTAAGTGAGAACGATAACATCTTTTCATAATTATTTAGTAAAAAAGACACATGCTAATAATAAAATTGGTTATGAGTAATGCGGAAACTTATTTAATTTATTTAACGTAAATTGGCCGAAAATTTTATATGATAATGAGTTAAGTTGAAAAGGCAGCATGGCTGGTGTTGTTTTTTTTTTTTTAAATTTAAACAATAAAGAAAAGAAATAGAGGGGACAGTATGGAAAGAAGAACGACACAAGTTTTCTTTTGGTCCCCCAACAAAGGAGGATGGACCTGTAAATTCCCCCTTGTCCGTTCGTCCGTTCGTCTCTCTGCACTTTTCTCAATAACTACGCCTTGGAATTTGTTGCAATTTTTCACGAACATTAAACATGATATGAGTAAAAAAGTAACAGAACGGATTTTCCGGGGAAACCCCGGTTGCCCACCCCCACCTAGGGGTTAATATTGCTAAAATTGACATTTTTTGTGCTTAATAAACAAAACTGATGCCTTGGATTTTTATAAAACTTTCTGAAAAGTTGGAACTGATTTCTATATAATTTTGTTTGTCTATACTTCGCGATAACTCTTGGGTGTGCTCCAGGGTCTCTTTTAGAGCTAATAAAAATACTCCATTTTTGGGACTATTTTACCGTATTTGTCCAAAATTTTCTGTATATGTCTATTTAGCAGTTTTGCATGGTGTTAAACTGGAAAATTTACAACAGTATAGTAAATCAACAATCTCTCCACTATCCAACAATCATGAGATTGCTTGTACAGCAACCGAGAAGGCTAACATGCTTACCAGTAGGTTTGCCTCAAACTCTACATTGAACCCAGAAAACTACCCCTCCCTGATTTTCCTCTGCAGACAGAAACCACAGTAGCTGCTCTGAAAATTACCCCTTCTCAAGTGCATGATATCATAAAAAACTTGGACACCTCAAAAGCCTGTAGACCTGATCTCATCCCGGCTGAATTTGCTCCAGTTCTCTCCAAACTTTTCAACTTAATAAATCTTACTTTTCTTACTGCTGGAAAACTGCCTTCTTAGTACCACTTTACAAGAATTCTGGTGAAAGAACTGACCCATTAAATTATCGCCCAATTAGCCTCCTCCCTCTCCTCGCCAAGATATTTGAGTTCATAATTAATCAAGCTCTAAGCCACCACTTCACAGCTACTAAACTTCTGTTCTTCCAACAATATGGGTTTAGGCAAGCCCGTCCTACTGCTCATATCCTAATGTCGGAACGTATTTACCATGCACTGGATAAAGCAAGGAAAAGTAGGGCAGTAGCCCTAGATATATCTAAGGCTTTTGACAAGGTATGACACGATGGTCTTCTCATGAAAATCAGATCCTATGCTATTACTGGACGAATGTAAAACTGTTGATTTTTATTCTCTGTCTTTTTTTAGGGGGGGGGTCGGAACAATGGAAGCAATAACAAAGAAAAACAAATCACTGAATATTCTGCTCTTGAATTTGTACGTTTTTACAGCAATTTACATCAAGTATATCCATATGAACTGCAAATTTCCTTTCTTAATACCGCAAGGGTGATGGAAGCCCCTAAAGTAGATGTACTATCAAATTACCACCAAAGTCTAAAGAGACAGAACCGACCATACTTCTCTTCCGCGTACTTCATTTTACTTAATCTAACACTATATGAAAATTTCCGTTTGTTGTTTTACTTAAGTCGACTACATACATGTTTCAGATGTTCTATGAACAACTGTAAAATGCATATTCATTCCATTTACAAATGTTGATTCATCGGAATTTCACAAAAACTTATATACTTTTGATATCTCTGTATGTTTTTAGAGATATTGAAAAATGCGTTTACAAACTAAAGTTGCGACAGACTAATGAAAATGCTATATTAAACTTGAGCGTCACAGACTGACGACATGCTATAAGAAACATTAGAATGAGAGATCAATCAATGAAGATTTTTAAAAATGCTTTTACAAACTTAAGCGTGACAGATCAACGAACAGACTATTTGGCAATGACGTGTGGACCCACCCGAATAAAAAAAATATTATATTTCATTTCGATGTAAAATGAAAATTCTTCGAGCCGACATTACCGAAAGAGTTAAATAGTTGTCAACAGTAACAGTATTAATGAAATGAAAACAACAGTGTCCCCGCTATTGACATGTTTTTGGCAGCCATGTCAAAACAATCAATTACTTCTTTTTGTCCCTTTGTTGTCAGCCAATAATGTCGGTCGGGTGCTTCTATTGCTGCTTTCATAGTACGTTTACGAGCCGAGGTAACTGTCGAGGTCGCGTGAATGATTATAACAAACATATCCATTCTATGTATTCTTTGCATGTACAACTTTTCTAAAATACGTATTATTATATTGTTAAGAAAATAATTCCAGGCTTTGACCATTAACTTCAATTTCTTCAAAATTAGCTTTAACGGTTTATTAAAAGATTAGTAATAAAATAATTCAGTTTAAACCACTAACTTCAAATGGGTACCAGCTTTATCACGATTTTATTATAAGGGTGGTAATTATATAATATTGCTTTTTGGGCGCTAATTTTAAATTCTTATAAATTAGCTCAATATTGATTTTCATGAAATGGTAAGAAAATAACCACAATTATCGACGCTTCATTAAAAATCCCAATAAATCTACAATCAGTTAGATTTTATAATAAACGTGATAATCAAATAATGCGGTTTTTGACCACAAACTTCAAATGCTAATAACTCAATCAGGTGATTGGTAAGAAAACAATGGCTTTTATTGTATGGTTAGTAAGGAACAATGTAGTTTATTATATGGTTGGTAAGAAACAATATATTTTATTATATGGTTGGTAAGGAAACAATGTAGTTTATTATATGGTTGGTAAGGAAACAATGTAGTTTATTATATGGTTGGTAAGGAAACAATGTCTTTTATTATATGGTTGGTAAGGAAACAATGTAGTTTATTATATGGTTGGTAAGGAAACAATGTAGTTTATTATATGGTTGGTAAGAAAACAATGTAGTTTATTATATGGTTGGTAAGGAAACAATGTAGTTTATTATATGGTTGGTAAGGAAACAATGTAGTTTATTATATGGTTGGTAAGGAAACAATGTAGTTTATTATATGGTTGGTAAGGAAACAATGTCTTTCAAACTCCTAACATCAACTGCTTTAATTAGATATTATTTTTTACTAACAGGGAGACACAACGTTGCCTGGAATTGGATGATGATTAGCGGATGCTTCACACTCCCATATTTTTGTTGTCGTCGAAATCAGTGAAACCATTTTTTAATCAAATCAATTGATTGCCTGCTCCAGTAGGGGACCCATCGCGGTGCTTCACAGGTTTAAAAGTTAAAAAAAATAATCATTTTCAACTTTTTCATTCCAACTTTCTGACCGCAACTCTTCTTTCTTTTCTTTCCTTATAAAACATTGTTTTCTGTATTATCAAAGAAAAATTATTGTAAAAAAAAATCTAAAAAGGTGCATTTTAACTTAAAATGAAAGACTCGTGTGAATTATTAATTAAATACACTTTCAACAAATATAAATCTTCATAATATTTTCCTGGCAATAATACTGTCTCTTAATTGCACGTGTCCAAATGTAAAATAATTTTTTTATCTTTCAGAAAATAAAATACAGTTACTTTTAGACCAGTTTTATGAAATCTTCGATTATTTCTTTGAGAATTGAAACAGAAAATAACAGCCATTCGTAATAATCAGCACTGTAGATCTGTGCCCGCAGGATTTGAACTGTGGCGTTAGCAGGTCACGTGATTTTTAGTGAAGAGGTTTACTATTACGAAAACCACGCCTCTACACTTCAAGTGTCGTTCAAAATCTTTTAGCTTCAAGGTCATTTTGAATGAACTAAAGTAGTCAAGTAAAGGAAAGACAACCATCATCATGACAATACGCGTAATAGAGAAATGTGTGCAACACTAATTTTAAGCCCAAATCTTTTCGCGAACTGGTTAAAAGGTGATGAGAGAGAAAAAGACACGAACAGGTGGGCAGACATAAGAAATGACAGATACGAAAATAGTTTAGATATGGAAACGGACATTGATGTATAAACGAAGACAGTGATAGAGTGGGAGATGGAGGGGAGATTGGCTGTTTAATGTGCACTTTGTCGCAGGTTTTACTAGATTTATGATTTGTTGAGTTGCTGTTGTCTTTTGTATTTTTTGTGTTTAACATATTTTCATTTTTTTTTGTTTTTTCTTTATTTCTTTTTGTTATAAAGAATAAATAATCTAAGAAGTTGGGCAGGTTAGGGTTAAGTATCCGCTCCCATAAACATTTGTATCTTTTGGAATCGGAAACTATTAAACACATTTAAATTATTAATGGTGAACCTGTTTACTACTAGAATACATAGAACCTAATTACATACACATTACTTCGTAATATTAAAACACTACTTTTATACCGAGGAGCGCCATGATCATCATCGTCCTTACCTGCAGAGGAAATAGCTAAAATTTCACCTCTCTATACCGAGTCCTCTTGCGACACCATTCTACACCGAGTGCATTTATACTTTTTCTAACTTTTCTACCTGTTAGCTGTCATTAAGTGATTACAGATTTTCTACACAATCGCATATTCTTACCCCATACAAAAATAATGATTTCTCCAGTACATAAATCCGGCAAATCTGATTGGCTGAGAATTATACATTCTACAATTCCACGATTCGGTTATTCCAAGATAAACGAACACTTCTGAACTACAAACCATGCAGCCATTTCTGTAAGTACACACTATTCTTACGTTTTTATTTAACAATTATTCCGCTTAGATTTACTTATACAATTCAAGTAACTGTTCTGCTTAGAATCTTTAGACTTTTACTGTTTATTTGTGAAGATATTACACCACTAAACATAACTCATTCGCCAACCAGCGAGCGATATATATATATCTATATATATATATCTATATATATATATATATATATATATATATATATATATAGAGAGAGAGAGAGAGAGAGAGAGAGAGAGAGGAACTATAAATGTCTAAAATTAAATCACATTATTAATTCACATGTTAGAATGTGGTTAACAATTATTTCGTTTCATTTGGCTTTCCGGTCACAGATTCGATTTATATGTTTGCTTGTTTCACTTGGCTTTCCAGTTTCCGATTTGATTTATATGTTTCCAAGTTTGTTTATAAACACAAACTATAAATGGATAAATTCCCATAACGCTATTATTATACGTATGAGGATGTCATTAATTTTAATTACACTTAAATACGTTATTTTACAAATACAAAACAGGTAAATATGAGGATTCTTTTCACCCCGACCAATCCTTTAAAATTACGACATATGTTTTCAGCACCCCTGAAAACAAAAACCACGTTTAAAAATTCCGGCAAACAACTACTTTACCACATTATTTAATAAATACAAAAAAGACAAAAACAAAAACAAACAAAAAAGGTAAATACGAGGATTTCCAAGGGACACAAGTCGTAAGAATCTTAATATCTTATACATATGGCTTATGATTTCATAAAAATCAAATATAAGCATTTAAAATCCCAGGCACTCTCGACCTCAAATTGAGGAGTCATTGCTCAAAATGACAATGATTTAGTTAATGCCTTTGACAGGGTCTGACACGAAGGTCTTCTCATGTAAATTAAACCATATGGTATTACTGGACGAGTACTTAATATAATCAAATCCTTCTTAGACATAAGAAATATCCAAGTTATCTTCGATAGCCGTACGTCCAAACAATATAAACGTGGGTGTACCTCAGGGCTCGATCCTTAGATCTTTATTATCTCTGATATTAATAAACGAACCATATACCAGTTTTTTTTTCTCTTGAGAACCGCCCCCCCCCCAAATGTACACATATCCAAGGCAATGACGAAAACATTAGAGATGGTTTTCAATCCATAGTGAAATGGTGACGTAAGTGGATGGTAACATCTAATGCTGCTAAGATTAAATTGCTTTTCTTTTAACAATTAAAATAAACCTTCTTAACTACCAATTACAATGATGAATAATGCGCTATCTTAAAGCTTTTAGTTCAAACTGTTCGGCTTAACATTCACAGGTAACATGAATTGGAACAAATATATTGAAGGCATTGCCAAGGCTGCTGGAAAGAAAATGTACTCTCTCTACCGTACTAGAACACTATTCATATCTGAGAGTATCCTGTATCTCTACAGAGTTACTGTTCGCCCTTCCACGGAGTATTGTTATAATATAATAAAGTATCCCCTTGCTGTTATTTCAGATCATTTTAAACCATACCAGCAAGTTTTAGTCTCCCCTCTATCAAGGCCAGGGGTTGGTGGAAATATCATATATTTTGTAATTCATATACAAAACTAGGAAAACATATGACTGATTAAAACATTTTATGGCTGTAAAAAATGCCAAATAGGCTCTGGATGATGGATGATCCCTTTAATATGCGATCTTAAGGACAAATTTCACATAGCACCCTACACAATTCAGGTCATTACCTTTCCTACGAGCTTTTTTTTTTTTTTTGTTAAATTCTGATCAAAAGTCTCTGAGATTTGGAATTCACATATTGCCAAAAAATGTGGTTTATCTCTCTCTCTCTCTCTCTCTCTCTCTCTCTCTCTCTCTCTCTCTATATATATATATATATATATATATATATATATATATATATATATATATATATATATATATATATATATATATATGGATATATTTATACTGGAAGCCAAATTGAATATTGAAATGCTCATATTTTCCGTTCCATGTGACAAACTACGTGAAAATTTGCAAGCTTTTTAAAGATTATAAAACTAGTCTATGGTTAAAATTTTATTACAATTGGTAAAAAAGAATCTAGATTTTCAAGCCAATAAAATATGCCGAAATTTGCCTACATTCGTATATATAGTGTCCTGGCAGACCAATTTCAGTTTTGCCGTTTTGGGATTAATTTTACTTAGTTTTTTTTCGCTTGGTTTCTCCCCTATTACGTTGCTAGGCCACTAATATATATTTCCATAAGATGTACATAACCCAAAATATTTTAAATAAATATTCCCCAAACATTTTTAAAAATTTGATTTAGTTTTTGTTCGCATTCACGTTCTTTTCAAATCTTAATTTAGTCATCCATATATAGTTGTTTTGTTGTATCACATCTGTTACGCATTGCTAGACATTGCAGGTTTCCTCTCTCTTTCTCTTTCTCTTTCTCTCTCTCTCTCACATACACACTCTCTCTTTCTCTATGACAAGATAATAATAAAAACTCGACCGAAATGTACAAAAACTTAAATGATTGTAAATAAACATTTCCCCAACATCTTTTTAAGCAAACATCGTTTCTTTTTACTCGCATACATGTTCGTTTCCACTCTTCTTAATCTGGCGTTGTTATTTTTGTCATTTTTTGTTTTTGGTTGTTGTCATAAAAAATGCTACAACAATAATAAAAAAACCTATAAAAGGCCTTCTTGAATACACCCAATGTATGCCATTTTCTGAAAAGAGAGCTTGGTTCATCTTCCCCATTCCTCGTTCCTCTTCCATCCCTCAACATACGGCCTGTATGTCCTTCGGCTTGTCCGTTTTTGTTTTTATTGTTCATTGTCCCGGTATTTCTAAGACGGGGTCTCTCAATGGAGCCGTCGAGTCTGTACAAGCGTCAAATAGCCAAATTGATAGAAGCCAACATATAATATTAACATATACCGTTTTTATGTCACTTGCGACTCGTTTGTTTCTGTGTGCGCGTGTTTTTGTTGCCGTTGTTTTTCCCGCCGTCAACACTGTTCTCTATATTTAATTCAACTTTTCTTAATTTATTTGTTTAGCCTTACCTTTCGAGGCGCCAATTCGTTCTTTGCTTTCCACCCTCAGATCTATCTTATATTATTAAAAAAATCGATTTTCTCAGTATAACATAGAAAAATAGAAAAAACAAAACAAAACAAAACAAACCCAAAAACACGTTTATCTCTGAAAGAAATAAAAATATTCTAATCCTAATTCTGATGACACAATATATGTCATAGTGTGACATACGAGAAAACAGTGTTGCCAATATAGAATTGGGGAGAACTATGTCGTTTTTCAACCCAGTTATATATATATATATATATATATATATATATATATATATATATATATATATATATATATATATATATATATATATATATATATATATACAAACACACACACACGCACATATATATATATATACATACACACCACACTCACATGTGTGTGTATATATATATATATATATATATATATATATATATATATATATATATATATATATATTTACACTAATTTTATTAGATTTCATAGTCGAAGATTTTTTACCATCTCACCAATCATTTGATTCAAAACAAAAACTTCGGTACATTTACAGATCTGTTTCGTTTTTGGCGCTTATATATTTCCCAGATAAATAAAAATAGAAAACGAAGCTAAATAAATAATTAATATATTAACCACCAGTTGTAAGTACATACTTCCTCTTGTTTTGTATTACTAATATCGTTTATATGATTTGCTGTAATTGTTGTTTTTATTAGTGAATCTCTATTTATCGATACCAAAAGTTCCTCCAGGATAAATGTTAACGAAGTCAATTTATTATTAGTCTAACTGATGCAAAATATTATGTGAGGATTGAAACTTATGAATCGAGGGAATCAAATTTGATTAATTATGAGTACTATTTATGACAAATTAACATTGGATTATAAAATAACCATGTTGAAAATGCAATGAAGTAGTACCGTGGTAATGTTTAGGATATTCTTGGAAAGAATCGTTGATCATGGAAACTCAGTTTGATGTTAAGCGCTCTGAGGAAAAATAATTTTAGCTATTCTGGTAGAAGACAGGTTCTTGTGAATGTCTTAGAAAGAAGAATCGGAGCTTGGAGCTCTGTCGAACATCTTGAAAGACACTAAATCTCTATTATATTATGAGTTTTTATTGTGTAGCAAAACGGTGTACAGACGTTTTTCAAGGCACCAACACTGTTTACAATTAACGAAACTATTTGCTTCTAATTTTGTAATTAAAGACAAACGTGATTAAAATGACGTTTTAATGAATTGTTTATATGCATTATTGTTTTTAATTGTTATTCTGCTTGATAAAAGAGAAATAATTTCATGAAAATAATCGATCTCAAAATCAATGTGATCAATAACCGTTTTCGTGCTGATATATTGTTTCGGTTCAATAACATATTTGAAGTGCCGTTGTTAAGGGCGGAACTGTGGCGTGTCTTGGGTTATGATGTGGAGAGCGGGTTAAGAAAAATGAATTGAAAAGAATTTAATGAAAAGAAAATGTTTAACAGGAAGGAAAGAGATGTTGGTTTGAAGAAGAAATCGAAAGAAAATGATAGATCGATCTAGAGTGACGAAAGGAAAACGGTGGAGTTGGAACTGAGAATGAATTAAAAAAAAAAATTGAATATAAAAGCAGACACGCGAAAACCAAAGAAAGAAAGGAAGAAAAAGGAAGAGAAGAAGAAGAAGAAGAAGTAGTAGTAGTAGTAGTAGTAGAAGAAGAAGAAGAAGAAGAAGAAGAAGAAGAAGAAGAAACAAAGAAAACTAAATATAATGAAAAAAAATCGACCAGCGAAAAGATAATACACAGAGAAAAACTATGAAGAAATATTGGAATCGGATAAAGTCTAAAAATATTTAACGTAACATAAGTGCAGATTAGATAAATTATAGGTTACCGAACCGGAGTGGCTTTCCCAAAATGACGTAGTATAGTGAAATGTGTCAAAAAGAAAGACTCTCCCCATCTCTCTCCCCCTCTCTCTCTTTCTCTCTCTCTCTCTCTCATTAATTATTCTGACAACACAATGCATGTTTTGAAGGAGTTATTATCCCCTATGAGAGGGGTCGTTTTGTGGGAAAGCTAATAATTCTTTAAAAATGAAGAAATATTAAAACTCAACAAAATAATAACTGTAGAATTTAAAAAAAAAAAAGAATTGATAACACATAAACACATCTATTATAATAAAGTTGCATCCCTGTTTGTTTGTTTGTTTGTTTGTTTGTTCATAATTTAATATTTACCAAAGGTACAGTTTCAGAAATGAATTTTCATACTGAAAATCGACTTATACCTTCTTTTATTTTAGCAATATATATATATATATATATATATATATATATATATATATATATATATATATATATATATATATATATATATATATGGTTAGTGTTTGTAGCTCACGTGTATAAATCTCTGCATTCAAAAAGGCTTCCTTAATATTTCAATCGTTTCCATTTTTGCTATCCGTTGTATTTCAGCCATCCCTCTGATTCTAATTTCCTCCATTCTTTTTTCGAAAATTTTTGGGATTGATCCATGTGCTCCTACGATTATTGGCGTTATCTTGACTTTCGTCATCTTCCCTTACGCCTTTCAGCTCTCTGACCACTTCAGTTTATTTACTTCGCTTTTTCTTCTCCTTGATATTCACTCTGTGATCTGCCGAAACGGTGAAATATACGATCTGGCAGGACTTTTCCTTCGTGTTAACTATTATCATATCTGGTCTCCTTGCTTGGGTGAGTTTATTTGTCTGTATGGACATGTCCCATAGAGTTTTATGATTTCCGCTTTCAAGTAATACTACCGTACTATTTGTCCAATTGTCCAAGCTTCAGTTGTTTGCATAGTTCCTAGTTATTTTCCCACCCGATTATGTCTATTCTTATTTTCTTTTTGAGCTAATTTCCTGTATTAACTTATTATGTAGTTTGTTGTTTTATTTTTATCTACAGAGTCTGCATTTGATGTTTTCTTGTGCCTTGTCGAGCTTTGTTTTGGTGTGGTTGGCTTCTGCGATTGTTATTAGATATTCGGTTTCTTTGTTTTGATATCTTTTTCATAGACATGTTCAAGTGCTTTTGTGGGTTCCATCCTTTGTCATCTTTTGTCATCCTTTGTCATTCATATAATTTTCTATACTAACCAATCCTCTTACCCCTTCTTTTCTTTTCGTGTAGAGTCGGTCAGCACCATCTTTGAGTATAATGTACGTGCATGATCATAAGTTTCATAGTCTTTTAGTTGAGCTCAGTTCTTATTTGGTCTGGCCCATACTGCCCATGTGTTTATTCATTTGATTACGTTTCTGCTGTATAATTTAGTTTCTAGGTTTCTTGTTGCTATGTATTTCTTCCCAAATTTTCTTTTCATTTCTGTTGATTTTATGAACTTGCAGAACTTTGAATGTCATGCTCGCCTAGTGTCCTCATCTGACTTTGGTGGGATAGTTCTACACTTTCTGTTGCTTCAGTTTCACCTTCTTATAACTAATAGTATACATTTTTCCATTCTGAGATCTATTGAGATATTCTGGCGTAAGATTCTTGCTGTGTTTATTAGCGTCTCTAGTTCTTTTTTTAATTTCTTGCGAAAAGTTTCAGGTCGTCTATATACGTTAAGTGGTTCATTATTTCATTTATATTAGTAAACTTCTATCCGGTTTGGAATTGCTTATGACCTAATTTAGATTGTTCACGAGTGGACCCCTGTGCCCAACACTGACGATTAGTATGGTAGTCTCCTCAACCTTTTTCTCACTACTTGTCCTGAGCTAATGTTCATCCTCCATTCTTGTCTTCACTGGGATCTTCCGATCACTCGGTTGTTTCAGTTAAGATACAAATAACATGTAATAAGTTTTCAGACGTACCCCATCCATCGTACAGTATATAGACACTCTATGGCTGACTGAGATAACTTCCGTACGTTTATATCAGATCTACTTTTGCTTATGTTTAAAAAGAATGTGTCGTCTATAGTATCAAACCTGACGGAATGGTTAATTCTAGGTATAGACCGCTTCATACACTTCAAAAATTCCAGCAAAAATCTAACAGCCAGCCGTGGTTCTCTCCAGGATGTGCTACTGCCATTGCGCACAGAAATCACTTTTCCATTGCTTCCAACATCACAGATGTACTGAGACTAAAGCTGCATCCAGGACTGTCAGAAATCACTGTAAAAAAAGTAATAAAGAACGCGAGAGAGTTGTATGTTAACTCCGTTAAAGCCTAAGGGACTGAGCAGCGGCTTTGTTCCTACCAGTTTTGGCAAATAACAAACAATGTCCTGAACAGAAGCGTGTGCTCTCTCCCAACCATCATCAATGGACCTGATGTAATCTCGTCAGCATCAGACAAAGCCAAACTCTTTGCCAATATCTTTGCAGCTAATTCTACCCCATGTGATTAAGGCCGCCTCCCCCTGTATTTCTTCTTGTATCTGAAAACACGCTATGCGACATACAAATATCTGTGCGTGATGTTGCCAAGCTAATCAAAAACCGTGATTCCAGTGAAGCATCTGGCCCTGACAGCATTCCAATTATGGTGCTGAAAAAGCTTCAACAAGAACTAGCATCCCTATTACAAATCGATTTAAGCGTTCTTAAAAACCAATCACCCTGAAAAACCTCATCAGTATATGCCTCATATTTAAGAATTCAGGTAATTGCTCATCTCCTCTCAGTACAAACTAATTAGTCTCCTGTGCACCATGAGTAATTGCTGGAATCTGTGTTAAATAGAAAAATAATAAATCACTTCAGCTAAAATAACCTCCACAGTGATATGCAGTGTGGTTTCCGTTCTGTTAGATCTACAAGATATATGCTTATCTCATAGGATTAGCGAATCTCTCGACGGAGGCTTCTTTTCTAGGGCAATTTCCCTTGATATATCAAAGACCTTTGAGAGAGTATGGCATAAACGTCTACTCCACAAAATCTCCAGCTACGGTATAGCTAGAAATGTCTTTTCAATTATAAATTATTTCTCTCTGATAGGTTCATAAGAGTAGTGGTTGATGGGCAGAAATCAGAAGCTTACAGTATTAATGCTGGAGTCTCCCATGGGCCCACCCCGGGACTAACTCTCTTCCTGATCTACATCAATGATCTCCCAAATCACATTCTAAGATCATTCGTAGATATCTATGCTGACGACATTACCATCTATGGCAACACGTCAAAGGCCGTAAATGACCAAGTTTTCCCCGATTCTCTCTCATCTGACCATGATCACGTGTTGCAATGGGGAAAAAGGTGGATGATTAATTTTAATGCATCTAAAACCAAGCTCCTATTTTTACATCATCAACATTTTGATCCTCAGCTGTCATCAATTGAAATGAATGGCTCTCGTCTTGAGGAGGCTGTGTGTTTTGACAAGCTTCTGGGTCTGACCTTTACTCCTTATCTGAAATGGAACACGTACATCCTTTGCCAAGATCGCTGGAAAAATGGTGGGATCATTCTACCGCTCCAGTAGATATCTCACTACTGATGCAATTCTCTACCTGTATAAGAGCCAACTACGTCAAAGGATGGAGTACTGTCCCTACATCTGGACAGGAGCTACTAGAAGAATCCTTTCCTGCCTTGACAGAGTTCAAAATAGACTTTGTAGCGTAGTGGGGGATGTTCTTTACTCTTCTCTACATCCTCTTTCCCACAGAAGAGACGTTGCGAGCCTGTCTGCTTTTTCGTAATTTTTATGATACGTGCTCGTTTGAGCTTCAATCTATGGTCGTCTGTCACCAAACTTGCACGAAAAACACTAGTGAAACCACTATCAATAATTTCCGCCACTCTTTATCTGTGCCTAAACCTAAACATAAATTCCATGAATAAAGCTTTTTTCTTAGAACTTCACACTTGTGAAACTCTGTTACGTTTTCCTACTTTCCAGCTTATTACAATATGGTCGTCTTCAAGTCCAACGTAAACAAATTATTGATGAGCCATCCCCTCAAGTAATTCAATTTACCAAATTTCCACTACTATCGATTACTACGATATTGTCTCATATGCTCATTAACCTTTATCATCGAATTAGCTTCAAGCCTTGATCAAGCATTCTATTATCCATTCTTGATCCGTGTTCTATCGTATGTTTTCTTGGAGTCAATCCAAGCCATGACTATATTCTTTTTATAATTTTTACCTCCTTCAGCATCTTTTGATTTACGCATAGTATATCATGCGTTCCTCTTTTCCTTTTCGACATGCTTTCTGTTCCTCGGGAAATATCCCACGATCATTAAAGGAGCGGTAAATTTGTTCTTTCAGTTGCGCTGTTTTCACATAGTTGATAGGTTATAGGCCTATAGTTGCTGGGGGGGGGGGCGAATCGCTTTTCGGTATCTTTTTGTATCCATGTGGTTGTACCTCTGGTCATCCTTTCTAACACGTCTGCTGCTAGGTAAATCTTTTCAGGTTTTGAATTAGCCTTTCATGTAGTGCCATGAATTTCTTTCATTATTATAAGTGTATTCCATCGTGGTCTGGTACTCCCTAGTTTGCCATTTTTCTTAGTGTGGTCTTGAGTGTTTCCTTGTCGATTTCGCTTTCTTCAATATGCTGTAACACTTCTTTTGTGTCTTTAAGCAATTTAGCATTTCTATTGTGATCTTGCCGCTCTTCCCATATCTTGCTCCAATAGAGTTTTTGTTTCTGTTGGCTCCAGTTGTTTATTTTTTGTTTTTTGTTCTTCCCCAGTTTGTATTTTTATAAAATTGGCTTTCGTTGTTTTTAAAAGTCCAGTTTTGCTAGCACTTTTCAAATATGTATTATAATAATTACCATCATTATTGTTGTTATTGTTTAATGGGGAGGAGGAGGTGTATCTATTTGTATCAATATAATGTATATCTTTTCTTATCTATTCTTGCACGTCTGCTTAGGGAATAAATTTTTTTCAGGATATGAATTAGCCTTCCATGTAGTTTTTGTGGATTCTTTATACCAATATGTATTCCGTCGTGGCGTGATGCTCTCCAGTTAGCAATTTTTCTTAGGGTTGTCAACGCCAATCTCATTCTCTGTCCATTCTTCGATTTGCTGAAACTCCCGTTTCAGCTATTCAACATTTTTGTCATGGCCTTGTCGCTCTTCCCATATCTTGCTCCAGCAGAGTCTTGTTTCTATCGGGTCCAGACCAATTTCTTTTGTTTTCTTCCCCCGTTTACATTTTATAAAATTAGCTTTTGTTGTTTTCAAAGGACCTGTTTTGCTTGTACTGTTCCGATTTGTATCTGTATTCATATTCTTTCTTTTGTTGCCATATTTTGATTTAGTTCGTCATGTTTTTTGTTTAGCCTTTCCCTATGTGAGATATTTCTAGTTTCCGATCTTTTTTCCTCTTTCATCCTGTTTATCGTTTTGGCTTTTTTAAAAAGTTTGTTGCTGAATTCCTATCAATATTTTGTCGATTCATTTTCTTTTCCCTGCTTTGTTTCTCCTTCAACGTTCATGCTTACCGTCTTGGCACATGCTTGAATTAAATTGCTTAAGTCTGTAATAGTATCTGTTGGAAGGAATAAGATAAGTTTGTTCTTTATTTTTCGTCTCATCTTTTAATTTCATTCACTCTTGGTTTCTTAAAGATGGCTTTTTTTTCGTTCATCTGTTATCTGATATTTTCTACTTCAGATTTTTGATTGTCAGTTACAGAAGAACCCCTTGATACGGTGGCCCTAGAATAGGTTTTTCAGATTACGATGTAGAATACGATGTTTTTTTTTCCGGCCCCTGGTCACGGTATTTGCTCTACTTTACGGCGTCATTTATAATGTTATTTGATTATATACATGCGTATTATATATTGTACTGTATTTTGTTACTAATTTTTAATGGCGTATCCCGGGATTCTACTGTAGTTCTATTATTTCGTAGTTTTCGGTATTCACATTCGCAGCGTTTATGTTTTGCCATGTATCATAACTTTTAATCGTTCCGATAGCCGCTTTTTTTTGGTTTGTACTCTATTACCAGTTTACTCTTCTTTCTTCAGGATTTAGGCTTATGTTGATGATTACTGCTATCCCGTGTTTGATTTGTATTATCGTGAATTTAGAGGGATTATCTGAATTTAGATGGTTAGCTTACTTGTTTGGTGTCAGTGATATTCATTTACCTGAAATTCAAAAAGCCAACATTTACAAGATGACGATCGAGTCCTCCATGCTGGCGAACAAGATCATAACACACAGATCGTTCTTTTGGATCTCATTGTTTCTGGTATTTATTTTGTACATTTCTGCATTGTGTAGTGTTTGTGGCAACACCGCACTCAGAATTGTTTTACCTGTGGTCGTGTTACAGAGATCTCATATAGATGGTAGATTACACGCATTTCCGCACGTACATACAAAACCACATAGATAAACAGGACATCATTATTATTATTATTATTATTATTATTATTATTATTATTATTATTATTATTATTATTATTATAATAAGACTTTTAATATATAAAAATATCTTCTCTGTAGTAAGACTTCTTCCTTTCCCTCATTTTATTGGTATCAACAGCAGGGATAAGACGAGTTTCTCGTTTAGATAGAAAATGGCTGATAAGATATACATTAAGTCTGAGTGATTTGTTCTGCTTTGTGGCTCTTTATGAATAAGAAACGTTCAAATCTTAAGAAGCATCACACACACACACACACACACACACACACACACACACACACACACACACACATATATATATATATATATATATATATATATGATATTTATAATAGAAATTGATACAAAAATTATTCGATTTTAAATTAATTATTAGTTTTTTTCTTTTAATATGCCAAGACTTTCGATATCTAAAAACATTTTCGGGGCAATGATACATAAAATTATCTCAAATACTTTCAACATGCATTTTTTCTCCGCAAAAAAAGCAACATGCTTGTCTTCACTTCATCTAATATATAAAGTAAAGTAAGTTTCTTTATTATTTCTTCGTCATTGATAGCTTGCTTCATACAAAATTTGATTTTGGTTCGTCACTTTTTCTTATAGATTGTTGCTGCATGTTGTGAAGAAGAAAGACGACATTCTATATTTCCCTTGGGTTGTTAAAAACATGTATTGAAAATTAAATCTGTTAGAGTTTTAAAAAGAAAATCTGCACAAATTTCAAATAAATACTTCACTGACCAACGCTTATAAGCACAGCAATTTAAACGACGTTGAAATTTAATTTCTTTAGAAATGCACTCGTCTATTAGCTGAAGAGCTTTCATTCAGACCGCAAACGTACGATAGCAAAAACTAGAAAAAGGTTTCATTATATTGTGATTTATATTCTTTCTCTTCGTTGAAGCCAAAATAATCAAACTGTTAGCAGCCAATACATAAAAAATAAACCTAACACTGATATTAAAATGATTGATCAGCCACTATTGATTAATTTATGATGAAGCTGATCGCAACCGTTTTACTATAAGTCTTACAAAAAATATTAATGTGTTTTTGCTTCTTAGAAATACACATATGCTTTCGGTGTCTATTTTATGCATACCGCAACGTTATATTTGAACAGGGGGTATATTTTATTTTGGGAAATGCTTGGTTGTTGGTAGAGCGTGTTTGCGAAAACAAATCGGGAAACTAATGCACCGCGGATGACTGTCCTCTGAGAATCGACAATATTAGTCGATAAAAAAAAAACAAAAACAAAAAAAACACGAGTTATTATTTTAAACAGTGACAGCAGATGACTTTATGACATTATCAAAACTTTTGGATTATTTCATTTCAAAATAATATACAGTGGTTTTTATTGTCTTTTTAACAGTGTTGTCGTACGCAATTTTACTCATAAAGTTTGTATTGACTCGTGTTATCTTTTGTGCTTGTCCACCATCTAGATTGTTTCGTCGCACTTAATTTCACACACAAGAGTAAAGTTGTGTAAGCCCTTGCAGTAATCCAGCATATAACATGTGTTCAGTTCGCTTCTGAACAACTTCAACGTACTCAATTTTTTTTTTTTTTTTACAAAGGCATCACTACATTATCAAGGCCCAGAGGCCACTCAAGGATAAGGGTTAAAGAGTGTACAGTAGAAATTGGTCAATATAGTAATCATTAGTAATGAAAATTTGGTAAATTTAATAACTTATATGGAACGGCTCATCAAGAACTTATTTACTTTAGACTTGAACACATCCATATTGTAGTCAGCCGGAAAGCAGGAAAACGGAAGACAATTCCACAGGCGTGTAGTTCTAAGAAAGAAGCTTTGTTCATGGAATCTACGTTTAGGTTTAGGTACAGATAAAGAGTGGGGGAAATTATTGATAGTGTTTACAGCTAGACGAGTGTTTCTTGTGAAAGTTTGGCGAGGGGGGACCATAGATTGATGCTCAGTTGAACACTTTCCATGAAAATAACGATACATCAGAGACAAACTCGCAACATCTCTTCTGTGAGATAGAGGTTGCAAGGAGGAGAAAAGGACATCTCCTACGAGGCTACGAAGTCTATTTTGAACTCTATCAAGGCAGGACAAGTCCTTTCTAGCAGCTCCTGCCCAGATGTGGCAACAGTATTCCATCCTTGGACGTACCTGGCTCTTATATAGGTAGAGAATAGCATCAGCAGTGAGATATCTACTGGATCGATAGAAAGATCCCACCATTTTTCCAGCGGCCTTGGCAACAGATTTGATATACGTGCTCCATTTAAGATCAGGAGTAATGGTCAAGCCCAGAAGCTTGTCAAAACTTGAGGCCTCCTGAAGACGAGAGCCATTCATTTCAATTGATGACAAATGTGGATTAGAATGTTGATGATGTAAAGAGAGAAGCTTGGTTTTAGATGCATTAAAAGTAACCAGCCACTCCTTTCCCCATTGTACTACGTGCTCAAGATCAGAGGAGAGAGAATTGGAGAGAACTTGGTCGTTTACTGTCTTAGATGTGGTACCATAAATGGTAGTGTCGTCAGCATAAATGTCTACAAATGATGTAAGGATATGATTTGGAAGATCATTAATGTAGATCAGGAAAAGAGTTGGGCCCAGGATGGATCCCTGAGGGACACCGGCATTAATACTGTGAGCTTCTGATTTTTGCCCCTCAACTACTACTCTTATGAACCTATCAGAAAGAAATGATTTAATAATTGAGAAGACTTTTCCAGCTATACCATAGCTAGCGATCTTATGAAGTAAACCTTTATGCCATACCCTATCAAAGGCTTTAGATATGTCAAGAGCAATTGCCCTAGAAAGATTGCCACCGTCGAGAGATTTGCTAATCCTATGCGATATAACTGTAAGGACATCTGCTGTAGATCTAGCAGAACGGAAACCATATTGAGTGTCACTAAGAAGGTTATTTTTGTTGAGATGTTTGATTACTTCTGTATTTAACACAGATTCAAGCAACTTACTCATGACGCACAGGAGACTTATTGGCCTGTACTGAGAGGGGGATGAGCGATCACCTGAATTCTTAAATACAGGGCATACTGATGAGATTTTCCAGGGAGATGGGAAACTATTCTCCTTAAGACAACGTTTAAACAGTTTTGTAAGTATGGGCGCTAATTCAGGTTGAAGTTTTTTGAGTACTATAATTGGAATACCATCAGGGCCAGTTGCTTTACTCGAATCAAGGTTTTTGATTAGCTTCGCAACATCACGTACAGATATACGTATATCACATAACGTGTTTTCTGATACAGGAGGAAATATTGGGGGTTGGCGGTCTTGGTCGCAAAGGGTAGAATTAGCTGCAAAGTTCTTGACAAAGAGTTTGGCTTTGTCTGATGCTGACGAGATTACCTCAGGTCCATTGATAATAGTTGGGATGGAGCACACGCTTCTGTTCAGGATTCTGTTTGCTATTTGCCAAAACTGGTGGGAACCAAGCCGCTGCTCAGCTACTTTGGACTTAACGGATTGAGCATACAACACTCTTGCGTTCCTTATTACTTTCTTACAATGGTTGCTGGCAGTCCTGAAAACGGCTTTAGTTTCCATACATCTATTACGTTTGAAGCAGTGGAAAAAGTGATTTCTGTGCGCAATGGCAGCAGCACATTCTGGAGAGAACCATGGCTGGCTGTTAGGTTTTTGCTGAAACTTTTTAGAGGGTATGAAATGGTCAATACCTACAATTAACCATTCAGTTAGGTCTAATACTATAGAGGACACATCCTTTTTAAACATGGAATGCAGAGGTAGATCAGATATAAATGTACGGAAGCTATCCCAGTCAGCCTTAGTGTATCGATATACTGTACGATGAAGAGGTACGTCTGGGGACTTATTACATTTCATTTTTATCTTAATTGATACAACAGAGTGGTCGGAAGATCCAAGAGGCGACAGAACAGAAACTGAACATAGTTCAGGGCAAGTTGTGAGAAAAAGGTCTAGTAGGCTCGCATACTGGCCGTCATTATCGGGCACACGGGTAGGTTCATGAACAATCTGAGTGAGGTCATAGGCAATGGAGAAATCATGACAGAACCTCCCCTCATCATCGGTCTTGTTTGAGTGGGTCAACCATTCGACGTTGTGAACATTGAAGTCTCCACATACGTGAATGTTATCTACAGGATAAGTAGAAAGGACTTGGTCAATTTTCTCAGATATGCTTTGAAAGATAGTAACTCCGCTGTTGTGGGGGCGATAGAGAGTAAATATAAATGCAGTAGTGTGAGCTAAAGCAACCCGGAAGCACATATAGGGTAAGTTAGGATCTTCCCTGGAGATGTCCCTCCCACATGGAAAGCTATCTTTAATATATGCACATATTCCATGCCCATGGCGATCTTGGGGGTCAGATTTAGAAGTTAAGTTAGAGTATCCTGAAATTGCAAACTCATCTAGGGAAATAGCCTGTCCAATGCCAGTTTCACTTAAAAATAAAAGGTCTGGTTTAGTCTCCTGTAATTGGGTTTCAACCTCTGGAAGGTTAGAACGAAGACCCCTGATGTTGGAGAAGGAGACATGGTAGTAGGGGTCTACGTTGGAAGTTGGAGAACCGGGTTTAATCGTGTATTTTTTCTTGAAACTTGTCATGATGAAATTTTGGAATTTGTGGACTAGGTCGACAGATTTACTTAGAGCAGGACAGAGAGGGGAAATTAAGAGAGAAAAAGAAACGAAGAATTTTTTTTTATTTGTAGCTAATGATAAGGTAAAGCCGTAACAATTACCCACTAGTATGGCATCGAGAGGCCCCACCAGAAGCTACTGCATGGTCCAGAATCCATTCACCAAATGGCAATACAGCAGCCCCAGTACTTTGCACCTGCTGATAGGACAGCCTCCTTAGTGGTTAATCCAAGGTTCGGGTCCCTGACTATCAGGCGGATAACGTCAGCCCAGACAAAACGTTTACCTCCAGCACCCTTACTAGTGACATGGCTACAAGGATAGACATAGAAACAGAAAATTTCCGCCATCTAAGCCAACTGTTCGCAAAAATACTGCCAACCTAGAAACAGCTTTTTCTTCTCCCTTTGTCCGAAAAATCACTCATTTAAAAAATGGGGACTGAGGGACAAATAAGAAGAAGCGAGAGTAACAGGAGCTGCCGATAACGCATCCACAATGCGTTTTCTACTCTCCATTAAAAAAAACAAAAAACAAAAACAAAAAAAAAACTATTAAGTATTGTACTTAATAAAAGTCCAACAGACGTGTTTAAGGGAAAGTATGGTGATAGATTCCCCTCACACGAACTAAAAATGAGTATAATTCGTAATTTTTGCTATCAACTCGGTAGATAAATAAACATATGTACGAGGAAAAAAAAAGCTAGCATTTAATAAAACAGAAATACACAAATTAAATACTGAAATAAAATGGAGTTGTTAATATTTTAAATCTAAAATAAAACGCATGATTGAAATCACTTATCTCAACAAAAACAATTCCTTCTCCAAATTGCAAGCTGTATTGAAAGAAATTCAGTTAGTAGCGTTCAAAACATTTTTTTTTTTAAATCAGCCGTTAAAAGAAAATCGTGATTTTATTCTGAACTTAAGCTAGTAACGTTTTAAGAAGCTTACGATATAAAAGAAAAGGCTGAGGGGGGGTTCTTCCGAAAGTAAGTTGGTGCCGTTATAAGTAATTTCGAGATAATATGGAAGCCGTTATTGGACTAGAAAAAAGCTAGCATTTAATAAAACAGAAATACACAAATTAAATACTGAAATAAAATGGAGTTGTTAATATTTTAAATCTAAAATAAAACGCATGATTGAAATCACTTATCTCAACAAAAACAATTCCTTCTCCAAATTGCAAGCTGTATTGAAATCAATTTTACCTAAGGGGCTTTAACCTGCGACAGATCATTTTTCCCATTGAAGCCCTGAGATAGAATACAACCTGTAACCGACTAAGATGCACATCTTCTAACCGCTCGCCATAAATACTGTTATCTTTCTGCAATTTCAGTTTGAATTTTGGTTTTCATGGCCAAACTACATCACATCTCCAGAAATCGATTATGTATTGTAATAGTCATTTCAAACAATTATTGAACATCTCGAATGAGTGAATACATTATAGGGTTCATACCTTTCCTAACATTATCAGAGTATGATTGAAGAACATGAATTCAGTGAGATTCTGATTCAGCATAATCGCGTGCAATTTTTCTTAGGGTTGTTAACGCCAATCTCATTCTCTGTCCATTCTTCGATTTGCCGAAACTCCCGTTTCAGCTATTCAACATTTTTGTTATGGCCTTGTCGCTCTTCCCATATCTTGCTCCAGCAGAGTCTTGTTTCTATCGGGTCCAGACCAATTTCTTTTGTTTTCTTCCTCCGTTTACATTTTTATAAAATTAGCTTTTGTTGTTTTCAAAGGGCTTCCTCAGTGAGATGCAGTATGGTTTCAGTATGGTTTGCGATTCATTACACCTACAATTTGAAATCGTCACCAGTAAAGTTAGTTATTAAGTTGAAGCAATGGCAGTAATAGCAGCAGTAGTAGTAGTATACGGTTGCCAGATAAGTAAACGCTGATTGGAAAGTCGTAAGAATTTATAATGCAACAACCCGTACGTGATTTCATTTAATTTACATTGTATGATTTTTCTCGTGTGTGCCTCGTCTGATTCTACGTCTATTCATCAATTCTGACACGCCTACTTCGTATAGGCATTTTATCAGGTTTTGAATTAGCCTTTCATGTAGCATCGTAAAGTTTTACACCCATATGCGTGTATTCTACTGCGATCTGGTGCTGTACATTTTGCTATTTTTCTTAAAAGAGTTTATGTAAGCCAAAGTGCATTTCACCAAAGTGAACTGGAGTTTCACCCCAACTAACTTTAAGTCTAACTTCATACAGAGAAGGCAAATAAATATATAATTCTTTTCTGACAAATTTGCGTAAATTATAACATCGTAATGAAATCGATATGAATTTCTGTTCTTTTTGACCAATGTAATTTAATCTATACTTATTAGCGTTATTCCGGTGACTTAAGAATGTTGGATAAAATTGTTAAGAGTACAAGCATTTTAAAACTAAATTACAAGGTGGAATGATAAAATTATCGCTCACCAAACAACATTACAGCATTATTTTAAAACTTTTTATTGAAAATATCAATTCAGATAACTTGATTATGTAGTAGAGCTGATATCTATTCAATGTAGCCGCCTTCAACCTCAATCACCACCTCAATACAGGTCCTGAACTGGAAACATGCCTTTTCCACAATCGCTGGCGGGAGCTCGGGGAATACTCGGCAGACGGCGATCAGACTTGCTTTGGTGTTGTGGGAGGTCATGTTGGTGATGTTCTCGAAGTAGTCCAGCGGATTCAGTTTGGGGGAGGATTGGAGCCAGTCAGAAGAAGGGTAAGGAGTCGTAACACTCCTTCTGAAGCCAAGCCTGGGTCGCTTAGGACTTGTGGGTTGGCACCAAGTCCTGCTGCCACACCCAAGGTCTGCACGCAGCCACCTAATTGCACCTTGCATCACCACTATTTCAGGTACATTTTGGTTTGACTTTCAAACCGACCTCGAAGATGTGAAATGGTATGATGTGGTCCTCACACCAAAATCACACCAAAGACAATAACCGTGGCTGTAAACTGTTGAGAGTGCTAGCCATGGTCCTGTTTTCATAACTTGGATCTGTAGAGAGCATGAGTTGTAAAGCGGCGCATTTCCGATCATTGTGTCACTTTCAGACATGATAGAAGGCTCCTATCGCTCTAAGAATTTGTGCACAACTGCTAACAATATAAAAAAAAGAAAACCGTTTTTCATCAAACCGAATAGAATTATGTCGTCTTTACTAGAGCGATAATGTTATCGTTCCACCCTGTAACATAATATTTAGATAAAAAAAAACTCACGTAAGAGATTTTCTAAATTTGTAAATTTCACATGTTTTTATCACAGTATTTACTACTAGTTTATGTAATTAGCCTGGACAAATACAATGAAGAGGAGGAAATAGTTTTTTTGAAATGTCTAGTGATTGATATAAGTATAATGATAAAAAGAAAAGACATTTTGGGCAATTGAGGAAGCTAACTCAATTGAAATCAACAGAAAAAGAAATCTATTTGGTGTATATAAAACTAGCATGGGTGTCCGGCGTTGCCCGGGTGTTTGGAGGTGTGTTTGGAGAAAAAAAAAGTGGTAGCAGGAAGGCAGGTACCGCGAAGGAGGAAAAGAACGGGGAAAAACGTGACGTATTTGTTGTTACGACCAACGCCAAACGGGAAGTGACGTAGATGTAAATTAAGGCAAGACACTCGAAAAGAGGGGATGACTTTCGAAAATATCGGCGAAAATAGCGACCACTCCCTGTAGAAAAGTTCCCAGTTGAGGGTGAAGAAATTAATGTTTTTAGTCAATTTTTCGGTATTTGTCGTCTGAAGGGTCGAACTTCAAAACGATACTGATCTTGTGAAAATCCGTCGCCTCTGTTGAAAGTTTTAGGCAGACATGCAAATATACATACATATATCAAACTTTCAACACAAACCGATTAAAAAGCTTGCCCTATCTCTGAATACCCTTTATGTAAAATTCCAAATATTTAGACCAGAAATTGTCTGAGTAATTTGGTAGAGACTGCAGAGATAAAAAATTTTAAACTTTGACCCCTACTATGGTACCTTATCATTTATTGCTTTGGGCTTAAATCAAGTCATTAAGTTAGATACATGTCCAAGGAACCTATATCTAAAATTTCAAGTGTTTAGACCCAAAATTGGCAGAGGAGTTTGGTAGAGTTCTCAAAGGTCAAATCGTTGAACTTTGACCCCTTAATAGTCAATTTCTGGCCGAAAACGGATTACAAAGATTTTCCCAAATATATGTATATCAAATTTCAAGTGTGTAGACTGAAAATTGACAAAGTTATTGCGTAGGGAAATGTACACAGACAGACAGACAGACAGACATTTTCACTTTTATAGATATATAGATTAGCATTTTCGGTATATATATATATATATATATATATATATATATATATATATATATATATATATATATATATATATATATATATATATATACAATTCCAGGGTTATATTTTTCAGAGGTAAACATGTAGTTTTAACGAGGTTAATGCAAAAGTGCTCAATACAGAAATAGTGCAAGATGTACTTTTTATTTGTTTTACATAAGTTCTTATATGCCGATACACTTTCATGGACATATTTCGGTCAGCCAGTTACAATTAACTAGAGACCCATTTAAGCGATATTGCTTACACAAAACTTTAATCCGTAATTTTACATTACGGACTAAACTTATATGATAGCTAATATTAAATCGTGACTATCCAATTAGTCATATTGATATTGACGGTTTCAAAAGGTGTTGGAAATCCGATTTATTTATCCGAGATAATAATATTTATTAGTAAATTAATAAGAAAAACAAAGAATTCATATAACTCAATGGCAAATGGGTGTGCATTGACAGTACAATTTAACTGAAAAAGATAGTATGAAGGCAATAAGAATCATCAAAATAAAAAGTCATGCAGACAATTTATTTAAATAACTAGCGGGGGTACCCGGCGTTTGCCGGGTGTTTGTAGGTATGTGTGTGTGTGTGGGGGGGGTAAAGAATAAACGAAGTAATAAGCCTGTTTTAATAATAAAAAAACGATGTTAATTTTTTAAAAAAATCGGAAAATCGAAAACAAAACAAAAAAAACATCGAACAAAACGAAATAAAACGGAAATGATGTATTATATGTTTATGCAAAAGAAAATGGAAAGAATCCTTGTTTTTTTAGTGTATAAATGTTGGGAAATAAATGGTAATTAAGCAACGTAAAAGTAAGCGTAATGCGTTTCACCAAATAGGAAGTATCGAACGGAAAGGCACGGTGAAATTCTATTCCAATTTTTTAAGCAACTACGAAGTACAGAAAACTGAAACCGGTGTTCGTTCCTAACTGTCCCTTCTGAACGATCACGCAACGGTGTAAAGCGGGGAAGGAGGAATTTATTAGAGAGAAAATATTTTATTACTTGCATTGATCTTAACCGATTTTGGCAGTGAACTCTCAACAGAAAAAAATATAGAAATCTACGATTATCGAGGAAGTGGAGAGGTCATATGCCTATAACACACCTCAGATATTGTGCTGCAATTTGTGCATATTACATTCGCATGAAATATCTTGCTTTTTAATGCTATTAAGGTCAAAGTCATAGGGGAAAAATGAGTTCATTTTAGATATATGGAATAAAAGATAATTAAATTAAGACAAATCAAATGTAGCTAAATATCACATTATAAATAAAATATAAACAAATAAATCTATTATTAACCATAAAACAAAAAAAATCATAGCTAAATGCAATCGTATAAACAAATACTTGTTTTACTATTTAAATTTAAATTAAAAAACAGTACAATAAAATAAAAAAATTAAAAAATCGGTAAGATAAAATGTTAAAAATGCCTTAGAGGAATAAATAAGTCTCATCTGATTCTTTGATATCGAAACGTACATGACTTCTGACGATTGTATAAAACAATAGTGTAAAATAAAACTAAGATATGGTAACGGTAAAGATAGCAAACTTCAAAAACTAAATTACTAATAAAAAATAAGAATTCATACCTAAATTCATACATATAAACTCGCTTTAATAGTTAAGGTCAACTTATGTAATAAAAAAGATAAAATAGATTATTAAAAATTAGTATTATATAGAGAATATTAGAAAATAATCACCCATTATTATCCAAATAATTACAATTATAAAACAAAAGTAACATTTTAAAAATTGTAGAAAGAAACATATATAGGCTCCTTAAGTCTTTGACAGACAATGGATTACCATGAAGGGGTTCCTTCGCGTGGAATTTTTGTGGCAGGAGGTACGCAATCTCCAACCACACCTCTCCTGAGTTGACATTGTCAAATACCAGTGGCAAGTAAAGTGTCTGTACAGGACGAATGGACACAAATACCTAGATAAGCGGAGAACACATACCGCGCTCAGAATTCCGAAATGCTCACCCATCTAGTGCTAACCAGGCTAAACGTTTCTTTACTTCGGTGATCTGACGAGAACCAGTGTGTCAACACGATTATGACGAATATAAAGAAACATAACCGTCTGTTATTGAATGAATACTTAGAAAAAAGAGTGAATTGGATAAGAAATATATATTAATATAAATGAAGAAATAAAAAGTCCATAAGTAGATAACTCTCACTTCTTTCGATCTCATCTTGGCATCATTAATGACGATTGTTGAAAACCAGGAAACGGAAGGCCTAAAGCTAATTGCATTCATTTTTTACACATACGCACGCACAATATATATATATATATATATATATATATATATATATATATATATATATATATAAAATTAACTAATTTTTCCCCTATGATTTTGACCTTAATAGGATTAAAAATCAAGACATTTCATAGAAATGTAATATGCACAAACTGCGGTGTGTTATAGGCATATTACCTCTCCACTTCCTCAATAATCGTAGATTCCTATATTTTTCTTCTAAGAGTTCAATGCCACAATCGGTTAAAATCAATGGAAGTAGTAAACTCTTCCTTCCCCCGCCACCACTCACACCGTTGCGGGATCGTTCACAAGGGACACTTACGAAGGAACGCCGGTTTCGGTTTTCTGTACGACGTAGTTGCTTAAAAAACCTGGAATGGAATTTTACCGTGTCTTTCCGTTCTATGCTTCCTATTGGGTGAAACTCACCATGGAATTAACCTATAGCGACATTATCACAAACATTAGTTCTTATCCCACACTTACTTTTACTTTGCTTAATTATCATTTTTTCCCAACAGTTTTACACTAAAAAAATTATTCTTTCCATTTTTTTTTAAATAAACATATAAAACTTCATTTCTGTTTTGTTTAGTTTTATAATTGCTTAAAAAACTGGAATGGAATTTTAAGGTTCATTTTCGTTCTATGCTTTCTACTGGACTTAACCGAATCGAAGGATTATTTATGCCATATTTTTTCGCTTTTCGCTGTGTTTTTTGTTTCAGTTCTTTTTCAGAACACGTTCATCATTTTTCCCTTATTTTTGTTTTTTATTTTTCCGATTTCTTTTTTAAAGAAGTTTTACTTTTGTTCGCTGTGTTTTTGGTTTTTGGTTTTCCGATTTCTTAAAACAGTTTAACATCGTTTATTTTTAATAATTAAACAAGGTTATTACTTCGCTTATTCTTTACTTTACCTCTTACACACACACCCACACCCACACACACACACACCTCCAAACACCCGAGCAATTCCAGGTACCCCCGCTAGTATATATATATATATACATATATATATATATATATATATATATATATATATACACTGCGTGTTAAATTATTAACGAGATAACATTTCTTGATCAATTTCAGAAATTTACCGGTAGTTTCGTATCAAAACCGGAAACGTTGGCAATGTTCGCTTACTGTGAAACGTTCGTACTGTTCTGCGCAATGTAAACAACTTGCCATCGTAATTGCTGAATCCACGGTATTTGAGGTGTGTCAAATTATTAACAAGGCAGTTTATTTCGTCAATAAAATGGTTCGAAAAGTTGGATTGAGTAGTTCTAAAAGGAGTACTATTACAGAACAGCTAGCAAGAGTTAAAACTACCCTCGAAATATCGAAAATGATAGGAAGTACCATCAAACTGTGAAGAACTTTGTCAAGGACTCTACAAAGGTACGTAAGAGAGCCGATAAAGGTAAATCTAGAGTTGTTTCACGCCGTTCTCTAATCCAAATTGAACGTGAAGTTGTTAAGAACTCTTAGTAGACAAGTCGAGAAGTCTTTGACCAAGCTAGATTAAAGAATGTCTGAAAAAGTACTCGATGTCGCTTTCTGAAATAAGTGGCAAAGTCTAATAAGCCGTGACACAGTCTCCATTAAAGCAACATCACATACAAAACCGATAGAAATGGGCAGAGGACAACATTAAAACGGATTTTTCCAAAGTTTTGTGCACGGATGAAGTGCGTGTCACACTTGATGGCCCAGATGGCTGGAGCAAGGGATGGGTCCTAGATGGACGACATCGTCATCAGCGTTTTAGGCGCCAGCAAGGTGGTGGTAGGATAATGATTTTGGCTGGGATTATCAGAGGTATTTTAGTTGGCCCATGGAGAGTCCCAGAAGGCGTAAAAATGACGTCAAATGCTTACATAGTTTTTCTGAAGGAGTACTTTGAACCGTGGCTGAAGAAGCAAAGGTTGACGTTCAGAAGAACTATGATTTTTATGCAGGATTATGCTCTTTCGTATGCAGCAAACAAAAGCAAAGAGTATTTGCAACAACTGGGGTCCTCTGGGCGACGGAAGATGGAGTAGCTTGCAAATTCACCAGATTTGAACCCAATTGAGAACCTTTGGATATCATGAAGCGACGCCTCTATGCAAGTGGGCGCCAATTTAAGAGCAAAGATAAGTTGTGGGATGTTCTCTAAGAGGCATCGAGAGGAATAACTTGACGAAATCACAAATTTGACTAATTCTGTGGATCAACGTCTTTTACATATTCATAAAAAAGATCGCATAACTCCTACTAATTATGTCAACATAGAAATTGCTTTGTAGTTATTGAGTTCTAAGCATTTTTCCTAGTGCATTTAATATTTGAATATTATTCCAATAAACAAGTTATTGGTATATTGTGTTTTTTTTTCTCAACCTCGTTAATAACTTGACACACTGAAATCAACAGATATTCCTATCTTCTGTCATAGTTTCACTAATACTGCATTAAATACTTTTATTTTCTGACTGGAGTAGCAGAATAGTATCGTAAGTATTTTCTCAAAGTTTCATGGATTTTTCTTTACTCGTTCCTTAAATATTTTTAAAAATGTAAACTCGTTAATAATTTGATACGCAATGTATATATATACATATATATATATATATATATATATATATATATATATATATATATGAACAAATGATTAATAAAACATGTTAAAAGACATCTTGAAAAAGAGTTAAAAACATATTTAATTTAAAAAAAAAAGGAAGCACAAGATAAGTGGATAGTCCTTAATCCGCGGAGTTTCGAAGAAATACTCTCCTTCTCATCAGAGGGCAGGAATTAGCAAAATGCAGGATCGGATTTTGCATATAAAAGTATTTAATGAAACTACAAGTAAGTCACAGATCTTACTTGGTTAAAAAAAAAAGCGTGAGGTAAGGGGAATAGGAGGTTTATATATATATATACATACATATATATATATATATATATATATATATATATATATATATATATATATATATTCACTTTCGTTTAAAAGATAAATTCCGATAACTGATGGAAAAAACGTTAGCCTGCAAAGCCAAAGTTGGCTTTGTTGACTGGGTTCGAGTCCCGAAAGCAGCAGTAATTACTTCTAGCACTGATGATTTCGTAAGCATGAAAAACTAGTGGCGGTTAGTATGAACAAGGCCGATAGCCATTAGTCGCGTGCTCTCGTGTAATGAATGAATGCGTGAACGTAGGATTGGCATGAAATTCTTAAAGATAAACTAAAATGACCGAAAAATGGGCTGAAATGACTTAAATAAAAAGTAAATGACTTAGAAGGACTTTAATGAACTTAAGGATGAATTGAATGACCTTAAGAATGACTTGAATACTTAAAAATAACTGGAGTCCTTCAAAAACAACTTGAATGACCTGGAGAATGACTTGAATGGCTTTGTGACTGACTGGTTGTAAAGTGGGTGATCATTTTACATTAAATCAATACAGAAAAGCGACCCCCCACTTTATATCACAAAGTTACAAACATAAGTACAGCATATAGTAAGAAAAAAGCTAAGAACAGCATCTATTAACAACAGACCTTTGATCTTAACTAAAAAGGCCAAGCACAAAAGTGTTACGGACAGACCGACAGACCGACCGACTAAAAATTGTTAATATGTATTGAAAAAATATTATATATAGATATAATAAAGCCGCATTTACGAATATAAAAGTTGGGCCCTATCTTGTAAATTAAAAATCGCATAGAAGATGATTATACCAAGCCTGCTAATACTGCTACATAAATAACTTAATTCGCTTTAATTTAAATGTTAATTCCTGGTGGCTTAGGAGAAGAACGTTACTCACAAAGCTTTTTTGACTGGCTTCGCGTCCCGCAAGAATCAGCAGTTATCATTTCCTATAGTGATGATCATGTAAGCGTGAAACAATATTTTTTTTAGATACAAAAAATATTAGTATATATATATATATATATATATATATATATATATATATATATATATATATATATATATATATATATATATATATATAATTGTGACACCCTGCACTTATGATTCCCGAAAGGATGAAAAACTAATGTCTGTAGGTATTTAATAATTATTATAGTAAATAATTATGTCAGTCTTTTTAAGAAACTTGTTTCTTATCGTTGAGCATTGATTATATAATGTTATAAATTGATTAAAAAAATTCTTAAGGCTGCAATATTTTAAGTTAAAAATTTATTATATTTTTTACTAGATTATCTTGTCATTTTTTCCAGTTTTAACAACTAGTCCGTTACTTTTCCATGTTTGATCTTAACCATATTACTTTTCATGCTCACATTTTTCTATTATAATCCATAATTTTTCCACTTGCTCTTTTTTTAATTTCAGTCTTATTGTTTCCCCCATAAACACATATGTAATAACAATGTATGGCAATCGTCTGCTTTCACTACCCCAACTATCTCCCTTTCATGCTTTCATTCTCTATTTAACTTGTTACTTCTCTTTTCGCGACCGTAGTGAATTAGTAGCGACAGTAGTCGCTGAAGCAACGTGGTTGCTATGAAAACCAGGCATAAAAATCGTTGCTCACCTCTTTACATATTTGCCCTCATGAATTTTTTCACAATCCAAATTGGGTGAAGAACTAAAAATGATTACTAATACTTTGTCTAATAATGGGTACCCTCTTGATGTGATTAACTCCGTCACAAAAAGGAAAACAAATATTTTTTCCCAAATAAAATCTAAGATGGCGTCTGAATGTCCAATTTACATTCGTTTACCTTGGTTACGGATAGTACGTGAAAAATTCCTCAAACAGATTAGCTCAGCTGTAGAACATTGCTATTTTACCTCCAATATACGTGTGGTGTTTGCGACAAAACCATTATTGCCATCCTCTCGAAAGGATGTTCTGCCCCCCCCCCATGATATGAATAATGTCATTTATCAATTTAAATGTGGTTGGAGTGCCAACTACATAGGCAGAACAATCCTCAGGTTAGATGGTCGCGTCCAATAACACGTACCTAGTAAAATACGGAATGGAATCTACCCACCAACGGACATTTTGAGCAATACGCATGGTTCCGCTATAACGGATCATTTGCTTAAAACCCCGCGATGTTCAATGAATTTCAGCAGTGTCTCATTTTCTATCCTGAGTCCCGCTCACTCGTTATTTTATTTGAAGGTCTTGGAGACTATTCACGTCCGGTTAAGGAGACCTTCTCTCTGTAAGCAGAAGGATTGTCTTTTAGGTCTGGACGTGATGTGTCTCTAAGGCGTTTTCTCCCCATATCATAACGATAGATGTATTTTAGTCGTTCCTCTCATTTTTTCTCCCCCCCCTCATAATTTGATTGATTGTATTTTAGTTGCTCCCCACAGTTAAATTCGTTTCCCTGTACTAATAAGAAAAAGAAAACCATCGATTTGGCTTTTGAAAAGAGAGGGCGAAACCTGGTTGACGGACTCTAACCCATTATCTATTTTTTTTTCATTAAATATTTTCCCTCCGTCCTTCTTTTTATCATGGATACAAAAAGAAACTCAGTCTTCCCCTTTTCATAGCTATATATATATATATATATATATATATATATATATATATATATGTGTGTGTGTGTGTGTGTGTGTGTGTGTGTGTGTATATATATGCATACATAATAATAATTATAGAAATAAAAATAATTATTGTCATTAAAAAAATTATAGTAATAATTATATATATTTATATTTATATAAACTGCCTGTAAGATGTCACAGTAAAAGGCAGCTTGTATATAAACAAAAATGTTTTATAAGTAATTAAATAAAATGTAGATTATAGAGTAATAAATAAGTTATTAATAAATACTACATAAGAAAGGAAGTCAAACAAAACAAAACTAGAAAAAAGATAAAAATTAACAGAGATAAAAATATTGAAGTTAATATTTTTTATCGCTGTTCATTTTTTTAAGGAAAAATTTAATGATCCTGGACAACATCAGTTTAATTCGTTAGTTTTATATATTCAAACCCTACATTCGCCCAGTCAATAATATATAATGTTCATGGGCGGATGAAATCAACCTTAAAATTAATGTCTTTCAACAGCGAACGTAGTTTTGTTACATACATATAAATCTGCAGTTTGTGTAATGTCTTTGAATGCAAAGCGATTATATCTAAAGAGCGACTTCGTCGCCTTCACATTTTTTCTACCCACTTTTGATAAAATCAATCTTAAAGGAAAACAAGGAAAACAGAAGTCTGCAAGAACACACGCATACATCACACACATTATATATATATATATGAGGAGGAGGAGATAGAGAAGGAGAACGAGAGGAAAGAGATGCGGATATCGAATACAATCCGAAATGAACCAATTAATCTTATTGTTCCTCGGTGTTCCGCACCTATGTTGGTAGCCATTTTGAATTCGATTATCTTACGTCTGATCTTTGTGACACACTTCTCGTTGGTTTGTTAATATTTTACAAGTAAAGTTAGAAATTTAATAAAAGGGCGTGGCGCAATATATTGCACCAATAACACGCATAAAACATTTCTTTTTCTCATTTTTTTTTACACATCACCACATTATCAAGGCCAAGAGGCCACTCAAGGATAAGGGTTAAAGAGTGTACAGTAGAAATTGGACAATATAGTAATCATTAGTAATGAAAATTCGATAAATTTGATAACTTATATGGGACGGCTCATCAAGAACTTATTTACGTTAGACTTGAACACAACCATATTGTAGTCAGCTGGAAAGCAGGAAAACGGAAGACAATTCCACAGGCGTGCAGTTCTCAGAAAGAAGCTTTGTTCATGGAATCTACGTTTAGGTTTAGGTACAGATAAAGAGTGGGGAGAATTATTGATAGTGTTTTCTGCTAGACGAGTGTTTCTTGTGAAAGTTTGGCGAGGGGGGACCATCGACTGCAGCTCAGTCGAACATTTTCCATGAAAATAACGATACATCAGAGACAAACTCGCAACATCTCTTCTGTGAGATAGAGGTTGTAGGGAAGAAAAAAGGACATCCCTACGAGGCTACGAAGTCTATTTTGAACTCTATCAAGGCAGGACAAGTCCTTTCTAGCAGCTCCTGCCCAGATGTGGCAACAGTATTCCATCCTTGGACGTACCTGGCTCTTATATAGATAGAGAATTGTATCAGCAGTGAGATATCTACTGGATCGATAGAACGATCCCACCATTTTTCCAGCGGCCTTGGCAACAGATTTGATGTACGTGTCCCATTTAAGATCAGGAGTAATGGCCAAGCCTAGAAGCTTGTCAAAACTTGGGGCTCCTGAAGACGAGAGGCATTCATTTCAATTGATGCCAGATATGGATCAGAACGTTGATGATGTAAAGAGAGAGGCTTGGTTTTAGATGCATTAAAAGTAACCAGCCACTCCTTTCCCCATTGTACTACGTGTTCAAGATCACAGGAGAGAGAATTGGAGAGAACTTGGTCGTTTACTGTCTTAGATGTGCTACTATAAATGGCAGTGTCGTCAGCATAAATGTCTACAAATGATGTAACGATGTGATTTGGAAGATCATTAATGTAGATCAGGAAAAGAGTTGGGCCCAGGATGGACCCCTGAGGGACACCAGCATTAATACTGTGAGCTTCTGATTTTTGCCCCTCAACTACTACTCTTATGAACCTTTCAGAAAGAAATGATTTAATAATTGAGAAGACATTTCCAGCTATACCATAGCTAGAGATCTTGTGAAGTAAACCTTTATGCCATACCCTATCAAAGGCTTTAGATATGTCAAGAGAAATTGCCCTAGAAAGATTGCCACCGTCGAGAGATTTGCTAATCCTATGAGATATAACTGTAAGCACATCTGCTGTAGATCTAGCAGAACGGAAACCATATTGAGTGTCACTAAGAAGGTTATTTTTGCTGGGATGGTTGATTACTTCTGTATTTAACACAGATTCCAGCAACTTACTCATGACGCACAGGAGACTTATTGGCCTCGTTAATGAATCATCACTTACATAAATTACTATCAATATATTTACTAAAGAGTTTTAAGACAGGGAGATAATTTCTAACAAGCAAAATAACTTATGCTTATTACACGAAATAGGTTACTCTACTTTACGGTGGATATGAGCTAGTACCAACTAGATCCGACTTTTCTTTGAACTTCAATTATTTATAATATACCATTTTCATCTTAGCAAACGTTGGTTTAAAAATTGTTTTATTTTATTACATTTCTTTTTAGTCCCCCCCCTGATTTTGGAATACGCAGAATCTGTTGTGTTTAATAAGGAAAATAGAAATCCACATGGAAATAATATTATTGTTTAAATTATGGATAATCATACATATGTTATGCAAATAAAAAAAAAACTTTGACACACATTGTCTTGATTTTGTAATTGACTTCTTGATTGTTTTGGTTGAAATTAACTTTGCGGTAACCTCATAGATATAAATCGTAGGGCGTTAAATTTCGATGAGTAGCCCATTCATATACACACCACAAACAAACTAAATATAATTGAACTATCTTTCCAATAAATTTTAACTTCTATGGCTGATTTCTGCTTGTTAGATATTCACGGTTAAAACTTGCAACAAACCATACTTTTTTTTTTTTTTTTAAATGGGATTTCTATAAACAAAGTTTTGTATCTAAGCTCATTGCATTTGTGAAACACAATACCACGATATTATTTAATTGGAATTCATTATTGAGATGAGTATTATTTATTAATTTTATTTATTGTGGACTATTATTCTCATCTTTTTTAGTTGTCGCTTCACAACGTTTCGGCCAACTATTCCTCTGGCCTTCGTCAGGTGGTAACAGCAACGGGATATGAACTCCGAATCTCCTAACTGCATTCTCAGCAATTACTGCCATCCATAATTGGTGTTGCTGAGAATGCTGTTAGGAGATTCGGAGTTCATATCCCGTTGCTGTTACTACCCGATGAAGGCCAGAGGAATAGTTGGCCGAAACGCCGTGAAACAATAACTAAAAAGATGAGGATAATAGTCCGCAATAAATAAAATTAACAATACCACGAGATTACTTCCCTGTGAGATGCAACTATGTCGTTTTGAAATCAAATATTAACAAATACGTTTAGCCTTAATAAGAAGTAACTCGTAAGTAAATGATTAAAAAATAGAATGCAAACCCGGAACTCATCGACCGAATGCAAGAAAAACCACATGTTACACAGGGTGGAGCGATAAATTTGTCACCCTAAAGAAAACAGCTTTACAGCTTTATTTAAAAAAATTTATTGAAAAAAATCAATTCAGGTAACTTTATTATGTTGTAGAGCTGACATCTATTCAATGTAGCCGCATTCAGCCTCAATCACCGCCACGATACGAGTCCGGAACTGGGAGCATGCCTTTTCCACAAGTGCTGGCGAAAGATCAGCTAATACTCGGCGAATGGCTGCGATCAAACTGACTTTGGTGTTGTGTGAGGTCATGTTGGTGATGTTCTTGACGTATGACGAAACGAAGTTCAGATCGAGGGGAGGAATGGGAGGATAGTGAGAGAATGGTACAAAGTCGTAGTACTCCTTCTGAAGCCAAGCTTGGGTTTCTTTGTATTGTGGGCAACATTCAGGGTCTACCAGCGCCCACCTGATTACACCAGGGGATCATCACACTCTTCAGCACATCCAGGTACAATGTGCTATTGATTTTCAAGTCGACTTCGAAGATGTGAGGTAACATGATGTAGCCCTCACTTGAAACCGCACCAAAGACCATAACCGTTGCTGCAACCTTTCTTTTCACCATCCTGTGCACGTCCTTATCATCCAGATTTGCATTTAGAGGGTGCTGGCAATGGTCCTGTTGTCATAACTTGGATCGGTACAGAGCATGAGTTGTATAGTGGTGCATCTCCGATCACGCTCGTTGAACATTGTGTGACTTTCAGAAATGGTAGAAGGCTCCTATCGCTTTTGGAATTTGTACACAACTGGATGGTCTGCAACAAAACAAGTAAACCGGTTTGCATCAAACGGAAATAGAATCATGTTGTCTTTTCTAGGGCGACAATTTTATCGTTTCACCCCGTATATTATTTTGACAGCGGCCTGGAGATGTTGTTTCTAATGCCATAAAACTTGATTTGAAAATATTACCAGAAATTAATACAAAAGCAACGCCATAAAGAGAGAAAAAATTGCTGAACACTTGAAGAAATCAGACACAAGCGTCAATTGTTAAACTTCCGTTATTTTTAATAATAAATTTGAAAACATCTATTTTTTATATAAAGTAAACATAATTTCCCATATTTTAATGATGGAAACAGTTTTGATGGTTAAAAGTATATGAAAAATTCTTATTCGATAGATAGAGCAAATACTGATTTGTGTTCTAGAACCAAATCCAATAATTTACAATCGATTTAAAACACAATCATTTACAATCGATTGAACCTGATTAAGTTTTGTTTAGCTTATTAATAGCATATTTCTGTTTTTCAAGAAAATATAACATCTTTTATTTATTTATATTTTATAATCTTGATTAAAATAAATGATCGCGGAGGCACAAAATCGCCTTTACCTTTCTTCATATCGCAAATAACATTTTCTTTCAGACGAAGCAATCTTATTCCAATCAAATGAATTATTTATGAAAGCAAAAAATATTTCCGGGAAACTCTGTATTGAATACTAATTAATTATAATAAATATAGAAATTATTGAATAAATGTAAAAAAAAAAAGAAAAGAAAAAAATCAAATTATAATTCTATCATTTCGATAATTAAGAAGCAAATAAAAGAAGAATTAAATGAGGGCGTGGTTATTTTTGTTACTGCTGCGATATGAAAACTCATATAAAAAACGTTGATGTAACAACGTTTTCTGCTCGCGTGAATATTCGTTACTATTTCTGTTATTAATATCTAGCAGCACCAAACGCCGAAAAGAACACCAACATTTACAGATCTTAGATAATTTCTTTTGAGGCATAAAAAGTAATATAAATAGCCGAGAGGAAAATCCATTAGTTTATTGAACTAGCTTGCCAGATTTCACTTCATACAGCAAAAATAACAAAACACAGAGCTTGGCCCCACATCAGATCTTGCGAGGTACTACCGCAACGGCTGCCGACGAATTTCTTGTGTAAATAAAATCTGTACCAGACAACAGATTTGAAATTAAATTTCTCATGCGCAAATCACGAAGCCAACCACTATATTACACCGCCTTTATGTCCTTTGACAGAGCTTCTGCTTGCTTTCCCTTTTCGTGGTATTATTTGATCAAATCGACCGGGCTCTATTCCAAACGGACAGAGTCGCCTCCTGACAGCAACTATAATTACAGCATTCCTTAAGCGTCTCCAAGAAACATCCAGAACATTTTATCCTCTGAAAAGTCCGTGTCTCCTTTGATTATTTGGAGCTGGGGGGAAGGGATTTCAATAAAACGCCACTGATTAAATGATTTTGCTAAAATGAAACATATTTGTGTGTCAAATTAATTTGATTTCAGTGGTAACTGGCCCAAGTAATTAGTGTTGGTTGTCAACGCCTGCTCACTGAATATGAAGGAAATCCAACCTTCGTGTAGCGTCGGCAAAAGATTAATGGCGTTTAGTTATAAGATCATGGCGGCCGTCGATCGATAGCGGCCATGAAAGCAGTAGAGCCTAGAAAATAAAAATAAAAAGTGTATATAAGATGTAGAAATGACTGTTGCTTATTGCAAATAGACGCTTTCAAATATCTGTAACAATATTAGTTATTAAACGGTGATGGATGGCTGCCGAGGGTGTGCAAGCGGAAACAATACGGTGCGAGTTGGGGGACGGGGAACAAAGGGGCTTTGATTTGGCCACTGGCGGGAAGAGGATGAAGCCATTTCAGCAATCAATATCAGAGATGGGCTACCGGCGTCTATTGATTATTATTTGACTCAGTAATGATGTAATTATTCATCGTTGTTCTTCCTTGTCAAAGAGCTGGCTACTTCAGTGGTCTCGCCTCTTCTCTTTATTTATTTGCCCTTAGTTAGAACGTCTCTACCGGAACAATAGCATTCATATATTGCTACTATAAGCAGTAACGAATATTTAATACTTTGATAGAGTGCAAGTGTTTTATATATAGGGAAGACAACCAAGCACCCCCCCCCAAAAAAACAAAACAAAACAAAACAAACAAAAAAATACAAGCAAAATACATCCCAAAGCAGCAAAAGTGGCCTGCTAGGACACTATATATACAAATGTCGGCAAATTTGGGCATATTTTATTAGTTTTAAAATATAAGTTCTTTTTTTTACCAATTGTCAATTTTTTTACCATAGAATAGTATTATAATCTTCAAAAAGCCTGCAAATTTTCATCTAGTTTCGACCAATAGAATCAAATATATTAACATTTCAATATTCAATTCGGCTAGCAATATATATATATATATATATATATATATATATATATATATATATATATATATATATATCTGTGTGTGTGTGTGTGTGTGCGCGCGTATGTGTGAGTGTATGTGTGTGTATATATGTACATATATATATATATAGATGGATAAATAGATATAGATATACCATCTTTTTGGGAAATTTTATAAGTTCGAAATCTCAGCGACTATTAATCAGAATTTAATAAATGAAAGCTCGTTGAAAAGCTAATGACCTGAATTGTGTAGTAGGCTATGTGAAAGTTGCCTTAAGCTCGCACATTAAGGGTATCATCCATAATCCAGAACCTATGTTTGGCACTTTTTTGCAGCCATAAAATATAAATATAAAGGTGCAGTATCTTTGCACCCTAAAAAATCCTTTAAAATTATTAGAAGGTTTCGATAGTGCTGATAATGAAAATAACGCTTCAAATTCCAGGAAACGAGTCGTTTCCAAGAAATGAAGAAATAGTTTCAAACATGGGGGATCGCTTTTCTATATTAATTTAACGTAAAATAAACACCCACTTTATGGATCCATTTTTGAGGACATCTGTTATTTTTTTAGGGGTGCTGTTTATTATGGCCTAATAGACCAACGCAAACCTACCTTTAAAAAAAACTTTTTTTCTATATATTTGCTGGAAACGATTATCGCATTTAAAATTCCCGCAAATAAGTATTTTTCGGGTATTAAGCAAAAAATATGATCGTTTGCGCGTACAACAATGGCCACCACTTATAACATAAAGAGTTACATTGCTTAATACTAAGAAAATATTTATTTGTGGAAAATTTAAATGCGAAATTTGTTTTCAGTGCAGTAAAAACCTATACAAAAATAAGTTTTTTTAGATAGATTTTGTGTTGGTCTACCGGGCCACAATTACTGCTAAAAAAAACAAAAAAACAAAAAAAAACAGACGCTCCCCCACCCCGCCAAAAAGGTAGCTATAAAGTAGGTGTCCATTTTACATTAAATTAATATCGAAAAGTGATTCCCAGTTTTTAAAACTATAATTTCTTCATATCTTGGATACTACCCATTTCCGGGAATTTTAAACGTTATTTCTGTTTTCAGCACCCTCGGACACATGGAATTTTGAAGGAACTTTGAGGATGAATTTACAAATACATAGTCATTTGTTTTCCTAGTTTAGCATATGAATTACAAAATACTTGATATTTCCATAAAACCTTTGGCCTTGATGAAGGGGAGGCAACATTTTGCTGCTTTAGTTTCAAATGATCTGAAATAACAGCCAGAGGAGACTTGATTTCAAATATTTCTCATATGTTATATCTCCTCTCTTTGGTTTTCATACATAAAGTAAATTTCGCAATGTATAATGATTATTTGATACTGGGGATATTCATAATCGTACCTTATTTCGAAAAGAAATTGGGTATATATATATATATATATATATATATATAAATATAAATTATTTACTATGATAATTATTAAATACCTACAGACACTAGTGTTTCATCCTTTCGGGAATTATCAATGCAGGGTGTCACGATCAACACCAGTCGAGAGATTCGAGCCCGAAAACGAAGACATCTCTGACTCCATTAACAAAGACCAAATCCATTGAGCCACCGCCAAGCGCAAAAAATATTGTTGAAATTTAAACATTTACTTTTAAATGTTTGTAACATCTGTCAGAGTGATCTAATCATTATGTGATCATCTGCGCATGCGAGCTAAATTGACCGACTTTATTTCAACTGTAAAGTGCTTAACGATAAGAAACAAGTTTCTTAAAGAATCGTTCTATATATATATATATATATATATATATATATATATATATATATATATATATATATATATATAATGGATAGAAGAACGATTCCAATCTTTCCTCGTTCCGATACAATTATCGATTTCATACTAAATTCCCGATTCTAATACAATTACCAAATTATGATTCGATTTGATATACATATATATATATAGCCTGATGAATCCTTACGGGGATAAAACGAGGAAAATTCTGTATACCTTAATTGCCATACATATTTTCATAATTTACTTCTAATAAAAAGATAGATAGATGGAGATACGTCTCTGTATATATGGATGCATAATAGATACTTCAATAAGTCGCAAAGCTGACTAATAAAAAAGTCCATATGATTTTTATAAAGTACTAAATTTAAAATAACATATGCTAAAAAGTTATCTTTAGTTTACAAATTGTGTGAAGTTATTGCTGAAAACAAAGAAAAAATTAGAATTCTACGTGTTTATAAAACATTACTTTCTGATAGAAAACAAAGCGATGGCTTCATAATTATTATTATGACTTTGTTGGAAACAATGATTATGCTAATTTTAAACGAGGTCATACAGATACAACATATACTGTACATTCAAGTCGCTGAAAGGCAGCAAATGCCCGGAAACAACAACAAATCTTCACAAATTCGATCATACATTGAAATTAAAAATAGCAGAGGAGTAAAATACATCAGAAGGCAATGTATAAAACTAAAGTAAATTATAGTCTACACTGAGTCTCCTTGCACTGAACAACTGTCTCCAAATTCACAATAATCAGTTAATTAGTTTAAGATTCAATCTTGTACATAAAAATATGTAAATATAAACAAACCCATATATATATATATATATATATATATATATATATATATATATATATATATATATATATATACATACATACATATGAGCAAACAGTTAATAAAATATGTTAAAAACACTTTGAAATGAGTTAAAAACATATATAATCTGAAAAGGAAACACGAGATAAATGGATAGTCCTTAATCCACGGAGTTTCGAAGAAATACTCTCCTTCTCATCAGAGGGTAGGAATTAGCAAAATGCAGGATCGGATTTTGCATGCAGAAGTATTTGATGAAACAACAAGTAAGTCAAAGATCTTACTTGAAAACAAAATAAGTTAAGCAGAGGGAATATGGTAAAGAAAAAGGTGATTACACATGAATGGATAGTCTGGTGGAAGATAAAAAATCCAGTGACGGTAAAATCCAAATGTAAAACTTCAAGAAAGTTAAAAGAATTTCCATTTGTACAAGTAAAATCCAAGGAAATCCCGTAATTGGAAGAAGATGGTCCATAATAATCCAAAGGCAGAAATCCATGGAATAATTCACAAAAATGTGTACAAGGAAAAAATAATATTAATAAAAGAAAAATAAGATGTGCTTTTCACTCTACTCCCGAGACATAACAATAAATATATATATATATATATATATATATATATATAAATATACACACATGTATATATATATATAAATACACACACATGTGTGTGTGTGTATATATATATATATATATATATATATATATATATATATGTACGTATGTATTTATTTATTTATTTATTTTATTACGGTTTTATCTGTTTAGTTACACTACGTCAGACTTGGACTCTGACGAAGTTACTGGATCGATAATACGATTCAGTAGCGGAAACATGTGTAACTAAACAGATAAAACGGTTATAAAATAAAAAAATATATACTTCCTCTGCAATAGTATTGAGCACCTTCTTCAAGTTTTCCTTATTTACCAGTTCTGCTATATATATATATATATATATATATATATATATACATATACATATATATATATATACACATATATATACATATACATATATATGTATATACATATATATACATATGCATATACATATATATATATATATACATATATATATATACATATATGTGTGTGCGTGTGTGTATGAGTATATATTTATTATAACTAAAATTTTAATATCAATTACAGAAGATGCATATATATATGTATATATATATATATATATATATATATATATATATATATTTGTGTGTGTGTGTGTGTGTGTGTGTGTGTGTGTGTGTGTGTGTGTGTGCACCTTCTGTAATTCTCTAATGCTCCCTATCTTTGTTTGAGAATTTCGGGAAGTGATATATAAACTTCCATCACCATATAAAGCTACGCTCTTTGTGTAAACAAATCGAGCGGAGGCATTTATACGATGTCAAAACTAAACATCATTAAAATTCATTACCCACACAGCAGCAGCCGTATAGCGTAATGCTGAGAAGCCTTGGCGATTTTGGTTTGAGGAATTTGCCTATCTAGTCGCACTGATTAGCTGTGAAACAGCGAAATAGTACTGTATGTGGATGACTATATATATATATATATATATATATATATATATATATATATATATATATACTCGGGTTTTTTTATATTCAAAAGTAATGGACTAATGAATTCAACGAGGTTGTTAGATAGTGCTCAATAAAAAGAGCTGATAATACTTGTTTATTGTTATATAAATATGCTCACATCCCGCTGCTACAAATAGCCACTTGTTTCAATCAAACAACAGATATCATCAGGCAGCGACTTGACTATTCAAAAGTTCAATGAATAATGCTATTATTATTATTAGCATTATTCATTGAACTTTTGAATAGTCAAGTCGCTGCCTGATGATATCTGTTGTTTGATTGAAACAAGTGGCTATTTGTAGCAGCGGGATGTGAGCATGTTTATATAACAATAAACAAGTATATATATATATATATATATATATATATATATATATATATATATATATATATATATATATATATATATTAGCAGGTCGCCCGGTACTACCCGGTCGTAAATACGCTTAAATATGATATTTTAATTAATGCAATTTTCGTATTTATTATATTATATTGGACCCAATCTATTGTAATGATTTAAAAAGTTAAAAAAAAATATGACTTGTGCACCACTACCGAGTATCGAAACGAAAACGTTTAGCTTATCATTTAAATTTTCCTTTGGCGTTAATGCCTGATCTATGAAGACCTGTTTGGTGCAAAGCTAAAAAATAAAACATTAACCAATAGCTATAAGGTTCACATGCATATTCGATCTACACCTAGCAAATTCCATTTAAAAAATTGTCACACTTTTGCACCGATTTTCCCCGGCTAAAACCCAAATATAAAGTTTCGCATGGGTTCGAATATCCCGAATATTAAGTATCATGTCTGTAGACCAAAAACCGAGAGAGAAGTTTGGTATACAAACTTTTTAAAACAAATATATATACGCATACATAAATATATATAGAAAGTGGTTTGTGTTTACTATAACCTTTTTACGCAAATATTACGCCAGCATAAATTATATAGAATATCTGCATGAAAATAATTACACGTAATAAGTTAACTAAAGATGATCATCCCATAAGAAAACCGAAAAAACCTAAAATGAATGAATGTTTTAAATTATATGCAGCTTAGCTACATCATTTGCAGATGAATGCAATTCCCTGGCCATATATAACAAAGTTGTATTTTCTTTTTAAATAAATAGAAAAAAGGTCATCGGCCTTCGGTCAGCGATCAAAGTGTAGTATCTGTCCTGATGCTACACTTAAGTTAATTTGTCCTTGGTTAGTGGAGGGGAACCCTCCATATTGAGACAATTATTATTTTTGGCTACTGCCAAAGTGCCACTTTTTGCCTTTCTTTAAAAACAACCTCGTGTCACATTTTGCTTTCGTAGGGAAGCAGATAAACATCAGTAGAAAAAAAGGGTTTTAATATGAATAACAAAACACAAAACAGCCATATATATATATATATATATATATATATATATATATATATATATATAAATAAATAATGATATATATATATCATTATTTATTTATTTATTTTTTTTTTTTAAATATGGACGATTTTCTAAGAAAAAAGATCTTCAATGTTGAAGACGCTAATTAACTGTATCATCGTTTAAAAAATCAACAAAAATACACACACATATAGTGGTAAAGTTAACCTGAAGAATTAAGTTTTCAACGAAAAGATAAATCTATTCAGATAAAAAAAGCTTTTATATATATATATATACATATAGTCTGTTTATTATACAAACATTATTGCTTACAAATGTGCACCCACGTTTAAGTGGAATCCCAATTTAAGGAGACCACTTCATCATACAAAAAAGGAGCGATATTGAAAAGAGAGTCAAGATTGCATTCGTTTTTTATAAGATATTCGGGTGTGGTTTACGTTTTGGAACAAAGCGGAGTGAGCAGCGAGATTTTTGTTTACATTACATTTAAATTTCTGAAGCTTAGTACAGCCAGAGAAGCAGAAAAGGGAGGAAATTCCAAAGTGTAGCAGTTCGAGAAAAAAGAACTATATGAGTAAAATGTTTTTGGAACCTAGTGACCTTAACAGTGAAAGGCTAGGATTTTGTCGGTTTAGTCGAAGGTATGTACGTCGATGGGGCACAAGTGATATGAGTACATGAAGGCATATTTCATTAAAGTAAAACATGCACAGTGATGTGACATTCAGACGATGGGACAAAGATTCGATCTTGGTCGACAGTGCAGGATCAATTAACTTCTTTTTTCAGATCCAGTAAGAGACGGGATGTGGAAAGAAAACTCCATGCATGACTGAATTGTAAAGATATAAAATGCTCTCTAGTGTAAGTCATTTTCAAACCATTTCATAGGTTTTTCGGGTTGCTATTTTCGACTGACAGTAAAGAAACCGAAGCTATTTAGTATCGCTTAGTAGCATCAGTTGTATAATATCGAGTGGTTGTATTGCTATGTCGCGCATAGAAATGAAACCTACATTTATCTCTGATGGACTTTTTCGAGATCACAGCCATCTTGATAAGATACGGCTAATAGTTTACTTTTGTGTACATATTTTGCATCAAACTAACCAAATTCGCCTAACCCAGACTACCCTCCGACTAAATAAAAATAAGATCAAATAGAATGACATGCAAAGCAAAAAAGTAAAAAATAAAAACACGTTTAAATCAGACAATAACCCAAACAAAATCAATTCACACCCTTCCTTGAGTCTCATATTCACAGATATCCATGGGCTTAAAAGTAACATAGATGGTGTAGAATCTTTTTCTCCTAGTAAACTCCCTGGGCATCCTAGCATTAAATGAAACCAACTTAGACTCCTTAATACCCTCTAATTACTTTAACATAACAGGATATCTCCCTCTCTGGCCTAAGAACTCCGACATATATATACATACGAATTTGGGAGTCTACATTCGTTACACTCTCCTCCTTTCTCCTTTTCTCTACCGTTCCCCCTTAAATAAGGACTGTACCCTAATCAACCATATCTGACCGAAAAGATGCAGCGTTTTCATTAGATACTAACGCCCATGTGCATGTATTTGGGGGATTTTAATGTCTACTACAGTATTTGATTGGTTTCACAAGTTACACAGATGAAGCTTTTAGACACACATACAAATTCTTCATAGGCCATTCCTTAAAACAGAGTCATATTCTCGATCGGCCTCTCAGATCGTGTAGATCAGCGAGCCTCACTTCTAGATCTATTCCTAACTACAGTACTCGAGGATTGTGTGACAAATGCCCGTAGTCCACATATAGGCTTCCTTCAGTCTTGACTATGAATACCCACTGTAAGGATGACTGCGCGTGAAATTTTGTGGCAACAGTTGTGTAATCTCCAACCACACCTCTCCTGAGTCGACACTGTTGAATACGAGTGGCAAGTGGAGGTTAAGGACGACTGGAAACAATGCCGAGATAAGTGAAAAGCACATACAGCGTATAGAATTCCCAAATGCTCACCATCCGGTACTAGCCAAGCTCAACGTTGCTTAACTTCGGTGATCTGACGAGAACGATATTGGTTGACAAAACCCTAAGTTATCGGCCCCAATCAGAGGAGCCGTTGCTAAAAAATGACAAGATACTCCAAAATACTGATTGGAAAGCCATCAGAGAACACATCAGAGATGCCTCATAAACTAACGTTATTTATCTTCTTGCTGAACAGTATACTGATGAGACAACTGAATGGCGCGAAGAAGGCGAAGGCACATGAAAATACTCTAGCAAACTCTGGTTCATTTCAACTTGCACAGCAAATATTACGTAAAGGAAGCATCACAAGTCAAGTACAAGTAAACCAAAGTTTATAGAAAGTAGAAATGATTATAAGAATTAAATAGCCGCAACCAATAGAAACCATATCAAAGTGATCAGGAAACGTAACGAAAGGATCTCATGATTTTAGAAAATTCATAATAATGTGATGAATAATGGAAACAACAATTCTCTCGCTATCCAACAATGATGAGGTTGCTTGCACGGCAACCGAGAAAGCTGATCTGCTTGTCCGGTAGTTGGCCTCCAACTCTATCTTATACCACTTCCCAAACCAATCGCTCCTAAATTTTCCTTTGCGGACAAGCCACATTTGTAAATCTAAAAATCTTCCTTTCTCATGTCCGGGATATAATAAAAAAATTTAAGCACGTCCAAGGCGTGTGGAGCTGATCTCATCCCTGCCATAACGATAGCTGAAAATTTGCCCCCGCTGACTTCAAGAATTCTGGCGAAAGAACTAACCTGCTCAATTATCGCTAAAATCTTTGAGTATTAAATCAATGAAGCACTAGTCCACCATCTTGCTAAGCTTCTTTCTGACCAACAGTGTGGGTGTAGGCAAACCGATTCTATTGCGGATATTTTAACAGTAATCTCTCAACGCATATACTATGCACTGGATAGACAGGAAAAACTAGAACTTGATATATTCAAAACCTTTCATAAGGTTTTCTCATGAAAATGAAATCCTATGGTATTTCTGTACGAATACTCAACATAATAAAATTCTTCCTAGACAAGAGAAAAATCTAAGTTGTTTAACAACATATGAATGCAAGTTTGACCCAGGGTTGATCTTTGAACTTTTATATTCCTGGTATTCATACATGACCTTGTGGGGTATATGGTTAGAAAAGAAGAAGAAAAAAAAAGAGAAACGTACCGGGCGTATCTGCTTCGCTCTTTGGGAAAGAAGAAGGAAAGGATGGCCAGCGCATGAAATGCGCCACTTTGGTCGAGAACGGACGTTATTCCTGGCAAGAGAAGTTTACCCGGAAACCACCGAGAAGGAGGTAAGGGAGGTGATAGGTGGGGAGTAAGGCAATTTTTTAGGGCAGCGTATCGGCCGAGTTTCTACTGTATAATTTAGTTTCCAGGAGTTTTCTTGTTCTCCTGAGGTATTCCTTTCCAATTTTCTCTTTCATTTCTGTTGCTCTGATGGTGTCCGCTTCCATAATTCCCAAGTATTTATAGTCGTCTTGTTCCCCTAGTGCCCTCATTTCTGTTTGGTTCGGTAGTTCCATGCCTTCTGTCATTTCCAGTTTTCCCTTTCTTATAACTAGTTGTGATCACTTTTCTATTCCAAATTCCATTTGGATATCTCGGCTGAAGATCCTGGTAGTGTTAATTAGTGTCTCTAGCTTCTTTTCGGTCCTTGCAAAAAGTTTCAGATCGTCCATGTACATCAGGTGGTTAATTTTTTCCCTCTGTATTGGAGAACTTGTATCCGGCTTGGCACTTTCTCAGAATACTGTTCAAGGGCATCATGGCTATGATGAAACAGTAGTGGTGATAGTGAGTCTCCTTGGAAGATACCTCTTTGTATGTTAATTTCTGTTATGTGTTGTCCATCAGCTGTCAATTCCAGTCTCCATGTTTTCATTGCATTTTCTATTACATTGGTGATCCCACTTGGTATTTAAAAATGTATACATTTTTAGGCATTCTATTATCCATGCTTGGGGGATCCTGTCGTACGCTTTTTTGTAGTCGATCCATGCCATGACTAAATTCTTTCTCCTCCTTTTTACCTCCTTTAGGATCTTTTGATCTATATATAGCAGGTCATGTGTCCCTCTTTTTCTTTGTTGGCATGCTTTCTGCTCCTCGGGGATGAGTCCACGGTTATTCAGTGAGTGGTAGATTTGTTCCCTCAGTTGTGCTGTCAGTATCTTCCACATAGTTGGTAAGCACGTGATTGGCCTATAGTTGCTAGGGACAGTTCCTTTCTCCGTGTCCTTCTGTAGAAGTGTAGTTCTACCTTTTATCATCCAGTCTGGTACGCTTGCTTCCTGTATACATCTTTTCAGGTTTTGGGCTAGTCTTTCGTGTAAGGTTGTGGATTTTTTGAACTAGTATGTATGCATATATATTATTATTATTATTATTATTATTATTATTATTATTATTATTATTATTATTATTATTATTATTATTATTATTCACTCACTAGGATCACTCATTGATAATAACGTGTGAGGTTCCCTGAATCTGAGAGACAACAAGTTTCCTCATATATCCAGTGCTTTCCACTTCTCTCGATAATCATCGCAGGTGATTTCACGTTACGCAACAACATTGACGCTCCCTGAGGTTTGAGCCGAAAAAGCCTCCCTAAGGCCCCAGTACTCTCCACACGTTTCCAGTGGAGGCTGGTTAATAATCTAGCTATCCGGACACCCTCATTTGTGTATGTGAGGGGGTATATTTAACTTCACATTTTGCTGTTTTGATTTTCTTGGTTTCCTGTGGTCATATTCTGCAGTTGATTTTATTTCTATTGCAGTGTTCAACTTACTAGTTCGTGTTCGCAGTTTATGTGGGTTGATTTCCAAATTCAGTGATTTTCGTTAAGATTTCAGCCGTTTAATTATTGCTATCTGTTGTATCTTCTCAGCTATCCTCCCGATCCTATTTATTCTCATTTTTTAAAAGTTTTTCGGGATTGCTTCTAGTACTCCTACTATTATTGCTGTTTTCTTGACTTTCTTCATGAAATCCCTTTTAACTATCTGGCCAGTTACGCATATTTACTTTGCTACTTGATCATCTTGATGTGCACCTTCTTATCTGCTTGGACGCCGAAATCTGGAATCTGACAGGATTTTTCCTTCTTTACAACAGCCAGTCTCCTTACTTAGATGGATTTATCTATACCTCAATGCCCCATAGAGTTTATGATTTCTGCTTTAAAGTACTGCTTCAAGTTTGTGTTTGTGCTATTTGTCTGCTTTTACAAGATGCAGTTGTTTGCGTAGATCTAAGGATAATGTCCTGCCTCTTCTTATGTTCTTTTTTGATTACTATGTGATTTATCCTTTTATCTCTTTCTCCACACAGTCTACATTTATTGATTTCTTGTGTTTTGTCAATTTTAGCTATGATATAGTTGGTTCTAATCGCATTATTCTCTGTAGATGGTTTCTGTAGTGATTCAGTTTTCTGTTTAGTTGTCCTTTTCGTTGTTATGTTCGAGTGTTTTCGTGAGTTGCCATTCTTATGAATCGTCCATGTAGCTGTTTATCCTAATTTTCTTTTCTCGTCTTCTATCGCCTTTCTTTTCTTTGTCTAGTTATTTTTTTTTTTGGTGTCTTATGTTGCAGTGATTAATCTTTCTGTTTTCTGCGTTATGTATTTTTCTAATTCTTTTTGTGTCATCCACACAGTCTTGTATACTATCAGCCCTCCCCTCCAACCTATTTCTTCTCACCTAGAACCAGTCCGCATCATTTTGGGGACGTAGGGCATTGTATACGGTTATAAGTTATCTGATCTTCTAATCGAGATGTCTCAGTTCTTTTTTGATTCAACATATGAACGGTTCAAAGTATCTTACTAGTGAAACTGCCTATATGTTTATTCTTTTTATTAGGTTCCTGCTATTTAATTTATCGTTTTATAGGAGTTTTCTTGTTCTTTTCCATTATTTTTCTTTCATTTCTGTTGATTTGATATTACTTGCTTCCAGAACTCCTAATTATCTGTAGATGTCATGTTCGCCTGGCGTCCTCATCTTTCCTTGGTTGGGTTGTTGAATACCCTCTGCTGCTCTCAGTTTTCTAGGCTTCTAACTAGTAGTGCACACTTTTCCATTCCAAACTCCTTTTAGATAGCCTACATGAAGAGTCTGATTGTGTTTATTAACGTCTCTACTTCCTCTTTTTTCTATCGATAAGTTTCAGGTCGTCCATGTACATTAAGTTGTTAATTCTTTCATCTGTATTAGTAAACTTATATCTGGCTTAGCATTTGCTGAGTATATTATTATGAGACATCATGGATATGATGACAGTAGTAATTATAAGGAATCATTTTGGTAGATACTTCTTTGTATTTTTATTTGACTTATATATTGTCCACAGCGATCATTTCAAGCCTTCATGATCTTATTGTGTTTTCAATCAAATTGATATTCTTGTTTGGTATTTTGCACATTCTCAAGCACTGACAATGATAATTCATGCTTGAGGAATCTTGTTGTACGCTTTCTTATGGATATTATTATTGGCTCACAGGGAACTTTCCCACAGGTTATCAGATATCTCTTGTTGCAAACAGCCTGTGGTGTTCCCTGGAAGCTGAGTGACAATAAGACTCCCCAGATTTCCAGTACTCTCCACCTCTTTCGATAACATTTGCAAATAAATTTGCATTTTCGCAACAGCTGCTTACGATTGATTTCATTAGCAGCAGCTATTATTCTTCACTGAAATTTGAGTGGTAATAAGCCTCCCCAAGTTCTCAATTCTCTTAGCAATTATCCAGCGGAGGTTTGGTCAGTGCTTTCTCCTCGGTCTTTCCTTCCCCTTAACTTCACTTGGCTATTCAGTCTCACTGATGTACTAATGGGGAGATAGAGGTGGGGTTAGAGAACTTATAGGTATGCAGCTTCAATGTTCTTGGTTTCATGTAGCGCTTCGTTTTGCCTCTCCGGCAGTTTGTCTGGCTCACGTTTGCTCATGTGTGTTAGTCTCCACATTCAAGGAGGTTCCTTAATATTTCAGCTATTTTCATTATTGCTGTTCGTTGTATTTTTCCAGTCGTTCCTCTGATTAAAATTTCTTCCATTCTTTTTCAAATTTTTTCAGGATTGTTCCTAGTGCTTCTACTACTATAGTTATTATTTTGATTTTCTTCATCTTCCATATCCCTTTCAGCTCTCTGGCTTGCTCTGTGTATTTGCTCCGTTTCTTCTTTTTGTTTGATATTCACCCTGTGGTCAGCTGAAACAGTAAAGTCAGAATTTTTTCTTGTTAATTATTACGACATCCGGTCTTCTTGCTTGGGTGGGTTTCCCCTGACCCACTTCCAGTAATCTGATCTGATTTTGGGTGTGCAAATATTTATATCTCTACGGCTTATGTGGCAAATTACAGCTCTGAACAAATTGTGGTTTCTGTTTTACAGGTGTTTGAACTGAGTCAGGTGTGAAATAGAGCCTGTTAAATGTCGAGTAGTGATCCGGTTTTTGTATTGGAAAGGACGCACACCACAGGAGACTTTTGATGAAATGAAAGAAACTTATGGTGATAATGCCCCATCATATGACCTTGTAAAACGCTGGCATCGTGAATTCAAACATGGCCGGAAGTCTGTGTAAACAGCTCCCAGACCTGGTCGCCCCCTTCTGCCATTGATGAGACATCTGTCCGTCAAGTTGAGGCCTGCCATTTTGGAAGATCGGCGCATTACTATTCGCCAAATAGCCCAAGATGTTAAGATTAGTACAGGTTCTGTGGAAACTATCATTCATGACCATTTGCATATGAATAAGGTGTCTGCCAGATGAATTCCCAGGTTACTCACACCATTCCAGAAGCGAGAACGCGTCGAGTGCTCGAGGATGAATTTGGAGATGTGCCAAGAAGATGAGTCAAAGTTTTTCAAAAGACTGATTACACAGGATGAAACCTGGGTCTATCACTATGATCCAGAGACCAAAGCCCAGTCAATGCAGTGGAAGCACTTGGACTCACCACCTCCAAAGAAGGCAAGGCTGCAGCCCTCCGCTGGCAAGGTCATGCTCACAGTCTTCTGAGATCACGAAGGAGTAGTAATGACAGATTTCCTGGCAAAGGGTACCACAATTACAGGAGCCTATTATGCTTCATAATAATTAAGGGAAGCTATCAAAATCAAGAGGCGGGGCAAGATCAGCAAAGGTACCCTCCTCCTGCAGGACAACCCTCCGGTCCACAACTCGCATGTTGCCAGATCAGAAGCACGGGCGTGTGGTTATGAAATCCTTCCCTATCCTCCCTACTCTCCTGATCTTGCACCCTTTGACTTTCACCTCTTCCCAGCCATGAAGTTGTTTTTTGAAAGGAAAGCGTTTCCCAGATGATGCAGCCTTGCTTTCTGAAGTCACGTCGTTGTGGGACCAACTTAAGGTGTTCTACAAAAACGATCTCCAGAAATGCATAACTCTGGGTGATTCCTATGTAGAGGAAAACTAATAACTCTGCCAAGTTTGTTGCTCTATTGCTATAGGAAGTGGGCCAGGGGCATTACTTATTGCACGCCCCTCGTATGTCCATGTCCCATAGGATTTTGTGATTCTCGTTTTCAAGTACTGTTGCCGGCTTATGTTTATTATTATTATTATTATTATTATTATTATTATTATTATTATTATTATTATTAGTTCCCACACACGTCCTCATCAGTGATTGCTCACTAAACTAGTCTAAGTGAAAAAGTCCCACTCCACCGCCAGTTTTCTATTACTCTCTGATTCTTTGGTTGGTTGTTTTTTTTTTTTACGACATATCAACCCTTTTTAAGGTTATTTAATGCCAAATCTAGTGATTTTGAAGAAATTTTTTTAAATAGTATATATACTTTTTTTTTCAAGTCGGTTTCTATTTAACCCGTAGTTAGGACCCTAACAGGTAATACCACTCCAGGTCAGAGTGAACCTAGGAGCAATGGCAATTAAAGGGTTGTTCCACACTGGGGCCTCACCATCGGATATAGTTTAAGGTCATATCCAGGACCACTGATTCTTTGGAAAATAATTGCAAATAGCTTTGCGTTACCTCAACAGCCTCTTACTATTGATTTCGCGATAACAACGACCATTAATCCTTCAAGATTTGGATGAAAACAAACCAGCTCAATATCCCAATACTATTAATACTCTCACAGTGTAAGTCTGGTTAGTGCTTTTTCTTTATTTCCCCCGACTCTCAACAATCATTTTTGTAATACTAACCAAGTTTGATGCCATCACAAATGTGTTTCTTCTTTTGATTTGCTGCAGTTTCAGTTCCTTTGATTTTATGGGATGTTCTTTCTATATTTTAATTTTTCCAATTTCTGTGCCACCTTCTATGTAGTTCGTAAGCGTTCGTGATTTGTGGGGTTGTTTTCCGCATTTGAGGATTTTCCTTCAGATTTTAGCTGCTTTCATCATTGCCGTCTATTGTATAGTGTAAATCTTCCATTTGATTCCAATTTCTTCTATTTTTTAAAGTTTTTTTTTATTGTTCACACTGCTTCATTATTGGTATTATGACATTACATCTATTTGATTCATTTTTTCTGTCTCCTTGACCTTCATTCTGTGAACTGCTGGAACAGCGAAGTGTACGATTTGGCAGCTTTTTCTTCTGGTTCGCTGCTGTTGCTACTACTATTGTTTTTGTTGTTGTTATCGTCGTTATCGTTTTTATTATCGCCGTCGCCGTCGACGTTGTTGTTGTTGTTGTTGTTTCAGACAGAATTATCAAATTATGATGAAGCTACTTGCAATTATTACATTTTTTTATTTCAATATCTTGACATAAATATTCTCATTGCAATTTATATGAGGACATTTCGTGTTTGTGTGGCCACGAATGTGTCTCTATTCAGCTGGCATTAAAATACTGCCGCGATGTTATAAGGGCTTCGTCTTCTTATACCGTTATCTCGTTTCTCATCCGGGTTACTTCGTCATTGACCGGATGATCTCGATGATGTCTCATCCTCCTCTTCTTCTTCTTCTTCTTCTTCTTCTTCTTCTTCTTCTTCAATTTATTTTATTTTATTTATTCATTTATTTATTGCATCTTCTTGAATAATCAGCACTAAGCAACGGGCATTTTTACACAGAAAAGCCAGTGTAAAGAATTAAACCTTGGAGATGGTGCTAATAGCATTCGCTCGCCGGGATTTCTCTTTACAAGAAAATGAATAAACTTCCTGAAATTGATTATCAACGTGATGAAGGAAGTAACAAAAAGACAAAAAAAAAGCATAAAAAGTAAATTAAAGAAAGAATTAAAAAATAAATAATAATAATAAAAAACTGACTGAATGTGTCTGTAAAGAATCGTTGTTCCAAATTTGCTATACGGTAAATTGAATTTATTAAAAAAAATGTAAATTTAAGAAAAACAAAAAACAAAACAAAAACAAAATAAAAGCAGTTGAAAAAAGTTAACATTCGGGGTTAATGAAAACCGAGAAATGAAATTAACTTTCAATTTTTGAATTGTTTGTAAGAGATATAATGTTGTTGTTTTTTTTTTTTTCATATAAAATGGGAGGAGAAAAATAATTTTTCATGTATTCATTTTCAAGCACGTCGCCATTTTTTTTTTTTTTTTTTTAAATTAAATCAATTTGATCTCGTCGACTTGCCTTTAAAAAGACAACATTTTTATAGGGTAAATAATGGCAAATAACTATTTGGAGATATCAAAGCGGATATAATAATATCATTTTTAAAAAATCAATATGATTTTATTAAAACATGTAAAGATTTTTAATTCTATTTCATGGTGATTTTCATAATATGGAAAAAATATTGGAAGATATTGAAGTGGGCGTAATTCTATTCTTTTAATGAGATATTTGCATTTACTTGACAAAGACAAAAGATTCTTTGTTGTGAAGATTCAAATATTTAATTTATGTATTTTTGGATCAATCAGAAAAAAACGTATAGGAAACATAGGTTACCAATAATGAAAGAGTCCGTCTTTGACCGTGTTTGTCATCATAAAAACGAGACCTGAACATTTGTTAGTTGGCCGTGTTTGATCCGGAAGTGGACTCGTGCCACATACTATTTCAGTGTAGCAATATTTTAACGTAGATTACATTTCTGAATCTTTTGGAGACGAGTATTAGTTATTTGTAGAATTTGGATTCTTTGAGCTTCTGTTTTCATCTTAATTATTATTTTCATAACGTTTCAGTCGACATAATCGATTTTCTTCAGGTTTATCTTATCGAACTTGTGAATGAAGGGAATTTTGAACGGAACCTTTTATTTTATCTACAGGATAACATGCTTTTGTTCCATCAGCCATAATTTAGTAGAAGTCCTAAGTAATTCGCAGTTATATTTTGAATGTCGCCCGTACTGAGGGTTAAACTTTCAACCTCCAGAAAAGTGTGACTTACAACTGAATTTTACCAAGTACATTATCCACTACGCCACGGGCCCTTTTGTGGATGTGTTAAAACCTGAAATTTCTAATTTAGGTAAGAAAGGCGGAAAATTCCTTTAGAAGTAAAAGAAGGAAGTTCGAAGTGACACAAAGCTAAAACCATAGCAAAATATTCTTCTTTGGTTGGTAAGCAGATCGAATTCATCTTTTCGGGCCAGAGAGTTGGAGACGATAAGCTTATGCAATGTGTGTGTCGTAAATATAAACCCATAAAAGAACATGGCGAGGATATTGTTAGGAAAGAGAAAAACAGATAAACTTCTGCTGCTATAGCTCCACTACACTTATGACAACGGCTGTTAACAAAAAAGAAAAAAAAGGAGGAGAAAGAGAGACTTGCTACCTACGAAGGGTCAACAAAACTTAGCTGTTTACGTGACAACACTCTGTTGCAAGCAATCTGCTGTAATTAAAGAATTGTTTAACCATGACGTCATACTAGCAGTACAATTTTTACTACCACAAACTTGTGGAAGAAAACACACCCAACGAGAAAAGCACATACACACATGCACATTGATTTTGTAAGCTATGCTTTACAAATTCCATTAATACGTCGTAAATTGCAAATATTTCACGAAATAACTCGTTTCTGCCTATTACTCTCCTCCTCTCTAACTGCATGTTGGTTGCTTCTGCTCTTATTTTATGCATTGTTTATGACGTTTATTTGCAACTCCCTGTCTGTCCGTCTGTCTGTCTGTCTGTCTGTCTCTGTCTCTCTCTCTCTCTCTCTCTCTCTCTCTCTCTCTCTATATATATATATATATATAAAAGTGAACGTGTCTCTCTGTCTGTCTGTGTGTCTGTGTACATTTCCCTACGCAATAACTCTGTCAATTTTTAGTCTATAGACTCGAAATTTGAAATACCGGGTACTGAGATTTGGGAAAATCGATGTGACGGGTGTCAGCCAGAAATTTGGCTGTTAAGGGGTCAAATTTCAACGATTTGACCTTTAAGAACTCTACCAAACTCCTCCGACAATTTTGGGTCTAGACACTTGAAATTTTAGATATAGGTTCCTTGAACCTGGATCTAACTTAATAAAGTGATTTGAGCCCGAAACTATAAATTTTAAGGGGTCATAATAGGGGTCAAATTAAAAAAAAATGTACTCTTTTTTTTTTTTTGCTCAGCATACACCTCCAAACACCCGGGCAACGCCGGGCTGAAATGCTAGTATATATATATATATATATATATATATATATATATATATATATATATATATATATATATATATATATATATAATTTTGTGGGAATTAGACGTACATCTTTAATTCTTACCAAAAAACTATAAAACAGAAGATTGAAATAGGCCATTCAATAAAAAGAATGGCAAAACAACGAATTAATAAATTAAAACGTAAGTGAAGAGATAGATAGATAGATAGATAGATAGATAGATAGATGGATAGATAGATAGATAGATAGGGGAGAATGAGAGAGAGAACGAGAGAGAAATAGAGAGAGAGAGAGAAAGAGAGAGAGAGAGAGAGGGGGGGCAGGCAAACAAACAGACACACACAGGGTGAAATATCGAACAGAAAGCCTTACTTTGGATTTTCTTTTTTTTTCTTTTAAAATTTAACTGGCTTTGAAAACAAATTGTACACAGTTTGATAAATACAATTAAACCTGAGCTCAATGGGTGATCTAGTGGGTCAAATCTTCTCTAGATTACATGAGATCAAAATTAGCCATTTTTATTTTGCAGGTTGTCATCTCCCTATTCTAGTTTTGATCACGTCAGTTTGGGCAGAAGGTGCCACCCATGTGATTGTGACCTGACCCATTGTTGCTCAACTTCGGTCATCTAATGATTACAGGTTTGTCATTGTGATCATGCCATAAAGAGATATGTAAACAAAACCAAAGATATTTGCATTCGCTTTTTATTGCTTTATTGTTAACATTATTATTTGCTTTACACTGTTTTATAGATGATGATATTTGCTTTTTACTGCTTTATATTTGATATTATTATTTGCTTTATACTGCTTTATAGTTGATATTATTATTTGCTTTATACTGCTTTATAGTTGATGATATTTGCTTTATACTGCTTTATATTTGATATTATTATTTGCTTTACACTGTTTTATAGTTGATATTATTATTTGCTTTACACTGTTTTATAGATGATGATATTTGCTTTTTACTGCTTTATATTGATATTATTATTTGCTTTATACTGCTTTATAGTTGATGATATTTGCTTTATACTGCTTTATATTTGATATTATTATTTGCTTTATACTGCTTTATAGTTGATATTATTATTTGCTTTATACTGCTTTATATTTGATGTAATTTTTTTGCTTTAAACTGCTTTATAGTTGATGATATTTGCTTTATACTGCTTTATAGTTGATATTATTATTTGCTTTATACTGCTTTATATTTGATGTGATTTTTTTGCTTTAAACTGCTTTATAGTTGATATTATTTGCTTTATAGTTGATGTTATTATTTGCTTTTTAGTTGATGTTATTTTTTACTTTATATTGCTTTATAGTTAATGTTATGATTTGCTTTATACTGCTTTAGATTTGATGTTTTTTATTTATACTGCTTTATATTTGATGCTATTATTTGCTTTATACTGCTTTATAGTTGATGTTATTTGCTTTATACTGTTTTATATTTGATGTTATTTTATGTTTATACTGGTGTATAGTTGATGATATTGGCTTTATACTGCTTTATATTTCATGTTATTATTTGCTTTATACTGTTTTTAGTTTATGTTGTTATTTCGTTTATACTGCTTTATATATAATGTTATTTGCTTTATATTGCTTTATAGGTGATATTATTTGCTTTATATTGCTTGATAGTTGATGTTATTTGTTGCTTTATACTGCTTTATAGTTGATGTTATTTGCTTTATACTGTTTTATAGTTGATGTTATTATTTGCTTTATACTGCTTCAGAATTGATGTTATTATTTCCTTTATACGGCTTTATAGTTGATGTTATTTGCTTTATTCTGCTTTATAGGTTATTTTATTATTTGCTTTATGCTGCTTTATATGTAACGTTATTTGATTTACATTGCTTTTTAGTTTATGTTATTATTCGCTTTTTACTGCTTTATAGTTGATGGTCTTATTTCCTTTATACTGCTTTATAGTTGACGTAATTTTTTGCTTTATACTGCTTTACAGTTGAGATTATTATTTCCTTTATACTGCTGGATAGTTGATGTAATTATTTGCTTTATATTTCTTTATATTTATTATTTGCTTTATATTGCTGTATATATTATGTTATTTGCTTTACATTGCTTTATTGTTGATGTTATTTGCTTTATACTGGTTGATAGTTGATGTTATTATTTGCTTTATACGGCTTTATAGTTGATGTTATTTGCTTTATACGGCTTTATAGTTGATGTTATTTGCATTATAGGTTATTTTATTATTTCCTTTATACTGCTTTATATTTTATGTTATTTGCTTTATATTGTTTATAGTTGATCTTATTTGCTTATACTGCTTGGTAGTTGATGATATTATTTGATTTATACTGCTTTATACTTGATGTTATTTTTTGCTTTATGCTTCTTTATAGTTGATTTTTTTGCTTTATACTGCTTTATTGGTTATTTTATTATTTGCTTTATAATTAATATTATTGCTTGCTTTATAATGCCTTAGAGTTGATGTTATTTTTTGTTTCATACTGCTTTATAGTTGATGTCATTATTTGCGTTATACTGCATTATAGTTGATGCTATTTGCTTTATACTGCTTTATATTTGATGTTATATGCTTTATACTGCATTATAGTTGGCGTTATCATTTGCTTTATACCGCTGTGTATTTGATGTTATATTTTGCTTTATACTGCTTTATATTTGATGTTATTATTTGCTTTATACTGCATTATAGTTGACGTTATGTTTTGCTTTATATTACTTTATAGTTGATGTTATTGTTTCCTTTATACTGCTTTATAGTTGACGTAAGTTTTTGCTTTATACTGCTTTATAGTTGATGTTATTTGCTTTACACTGCTTTTTATTGGATGTTATTATTTGTTGTATACTGCTCGTAGTATATCTTATTATTTGCTTTATACTGCTTTATAGTTAATATTTTTATTTGCTTTAAAATACTTTATATTTTGTTATTAGCTTTATACTGCTTTATAGTTAATATTGTTATTTGCTTTATACTTCTTTATTGTTGATATTATTTGCTTTATACTGCTTTATAGTTGATAGTATTATTTGCTTTATACTGCTTAATAGTTGGTGTTATTTGCTTCATACTGCTTTTTTATTTTATTATTTTCTTTATACTGCTCTATAGTTGATGTTATTAGCTTTATACTGCTATACGTTATATTATGATGTTATTAGCTTTATTTGCTTTATACTGCTTTATAGTTGATGTTATTATTTTCGCGGCTAATATTACTAAAGAAACGCATAATAAAGAAAGAATACCACAAAACGAAAATTTAACTCGTACGGCATCGCTTTGTGCTATTCTTTGTTTATATCCACCCCTGCAGATTAGTTAAACAATTTGTTCAATAATACTATTTGCGCAAACAAAGGAGGCAGGAGAAATATAGAATCATGTTTTATAAACAAATACATTTCTATATGTCGGAAACATTTTTTAATATTAAAAAATGTGTTTTATAGTGTCGAGCAGTATTTTTAGTAGTGATGGTACGATTCCAATATTTTTCCGATATCGACACAGTTACTGATTTTTTTTTAATCATTGATTAAGTAATAGTTTCAAATTTTAATATCCATAAAACGTGTATTTTGTATAGATAATTTCTACAAAAATACATTTCATGAATAGGTTTTTGGAACTATTTTTCTCAAATGTTTTCTTCATAATTGATTGAAAATAGTGATTCAATAAATTAATTTCAAGATTTCTTCGATATTTTTAAGCCGTACCATTTTTTGTCTTTATCCACTTGCGCCAATTTGACAAGTGTTATTTTTACCGCAACATTCCGTTCAGTGCCATCTTTACCAAATTTCATTATTTTAATATATTGGCATGACTATTTTTAATAATTCTATGTTTCAGCTTTATAAAATTTATTTATGTTTTTACTATCATTGACAAAATATATTAGTGATATCTTGCTTAAACCAGAGAAAAATATATATTTTGTTGAATAGCTTTAAAATCAAGGTTAGCTTTCCATAACTTTCAGTCACCTGGGTCCATCTCTTAGGAAATTAATAACCGGGAATATTATGCGCAATAATCACACAGTTAGTCCTCATTTTGGAGGTCTTTAAATTAACTATTTATGATGTTGTACTGTATATGATACAAAAATACTTAACAGTGTCAGTATCCCCCGATTGTGGTGGTGATGATTTCTCCTATCCTGGTCTACTTTTACCCCTGCATTTCTCATTTCTTTTGCCCCTGTCACATCCTCTGAATGCTGTAGCAAAATCCTTAGCAGCAACTACCTCCATGTTGATACTTTTATGTGCCTTGAGTCTTTCCCCACATCAAAATTGTTGTGTTCTAGCTCATCTCCTTATTGAAAATTGAAATCGAAAAGTCATTTGCCTGAGGAAGAATTCTTTAAATAAGTCAAACGAAGATGATGAAGTTAGCAAGGAAGCAGACATGGCTGAGGAAGAATATCTTATAGAGGAGGCTGAAGTATGAGGCAGTGCAAACACTGGAGAAGCTGATGTGAGGGAAGATGTGAAGGACTCTGTTTGAGCAGTGACACGAGGCCGACTTTTCACAATGACCATTTCGGTACAGAACAGACAGATACCTTGCCACTAAATCTTGCTTCGGCGACCTCTGATTTGAAGGATTTACATATATATAATATACATAATCAATACGGGAAAGTATTTCTTTCCCTATTGATTCTAGGTGAGTTCAGGAAAATTTGACCAAGAAGTGAATCCACAGTTCCTATCCCAAAAAACCTTGATACACAGAACAAATTAATTTTCATCATCACAGACAGAACTGTTTGCTTTCCAACATGTTCATTGATATGGATTGCCTCAAACGTAATCAAGACCAATGACTTTTGTTTATTTCAAAATACTTGATTTACATGCATCTGTTTCTTCATGACTACCTAATCTAATTTATAAAACTTACTATGTCTGCCTGTTTGCCTCCATATTTTCAAACTCTATCACTTCCGAAACTAAATGTCTCAGAGCAGCGCTACGGGCCTTAAATAATTAGTTTTTTTTATGGATCGTTTTTTTCATGGGTCTTTAGCTGTTTAGAATAGTTTTTAAGGGTCAAAAAGGGGCAAAATGTCATCATATCATATCATCTACTTTCCATTAAAAAGATTTTTTTAACACTTGTGTACTCAACTATTTGTTGTTACAAATTTCTGGATTTATATAACTTCAACAATATAAATAGTTCAAGCTTAATATCATAACGTTTATCAAAATTTATATCACTATAAGAGATTTTTAAATTTGAAGAATACAGAGATTGGCATTAAGTATCACATTTTTTTCAAAACTCAAAACATTTTTGGGCAAATTTTTACACACACAATTACATGCATGTTGCTTAAATGAGTATTAGTACAAAGCTATACACATGTTTGAGGACGAATGTCCTAGAGAGGAGGCTGATTTTGACGGTACTGGAGTGGGTGAGTAATACAATAGTGAACTTGATGTGCACAAAGATGTGGAGAGCTTTGTTCGCACAGTAAAATAAGGCTAACGTTTTCGAAGAGCTCACAAAAACATGGCAAATTGAATTTAGCATCCAATTAAAAAATATGTGGAAATTATGATCGCATTTTATAGTCTGCGGATGAAGACTAGCTTGACACACTTTAAAGGTTTGCAAAATTAAAATCTGAATTAAATCAAGTGTAAAAATTAACACTCAACTCTTATATATTTCAGCGTTTTATTAATACAGGAATAGTTTGCAAGTTCAGTGGTTTTAACAATGCAACAAATTTCGTGCAGTTGTATTTTTGGAATGAAAAGTTTTGAAGTTAGTTTCAAAATGGAAAAGAGTTTCTCATCTTCGCACAAAATGCCTCAGTAAATTGAGAAGCAAGGCCTTTGATTTGTCAGGAATAAGACAAGTTTATTTATTAACATACAAGTGCCATAATAATCATATAGAGAAGTTTTTGAAGGATACCTGACTGCTAGAGTTTACTACCCCAGATTACTCTATATTTTAGTGTTACTGTTAGATTAAAACAATAAATATTTATAATTCTATATTTAGTACTAGCAATGGCAAATTAGGTTTTAAACAAACAAGAAAGTTTAGAAAAATTAATATCAGTTTTGTAATCGGTAATTATGCCAACTTTACTCGGATACCAATTCCCTTCAAACTCCATTTTTTATTCCGATTAATGACCTAAACATTATTTTTAATAAAATTATTTTGAAATAATCTAACTAAAAGACTAAAGTCCTGTATATACATATTTGTATACAATTTTTACCTATAAAAATATTTTTAGAATATCGGACAATTTATTTCGTTTTATCATTAAACGCATCCCTATTTCACTATTTAAAAATAAATAATTCGTTTACAAACAAATAGCATTTATCGAATTAAGCTGAGTCTGTTTAAAAATCAACTTATTTACGTGCACATTTATAGGTGTTTCACCACATGCTTTAAAACAAAACTCTGTCTATGGATCGAATGATTTGTTGTGTACTCACGTGCGTAGTTCACAAGACAAAACTGAAATACTTGTTAATTGTTAATTCAGAACTGAATAAATCTGCAAACTTTACAATTTGACTTTTGTTCGATTACTCGAACACTTGGTTTACAAAATCAGTGAAATGTAAAAAAATAAAATAGCAAAATACAAAATTAATCCCTTTATTACACCTCCGCTTTCTCCCTCCCCCTCTCTCTCTCTCTCTGTTTTCACTCTCCAACCAACAATACTACTGATGCCGATGTTGCCTTTTGTGTTGATTACTATTACAATATTTTTATTTGTTTTTTTTCTCGACTGTTAATAAACACAGAGAAAGAGATAGAGAGCGTATGCGAGAGATGAGACAGAGATAGAGAAAGAAAGAAAGAAAGAGAAAGAGAGAGAGAGGGAGAGGGACATAGAGAGGTTATAGTGATAAGCTGAGTGTTAGTCAAGCATAAAAACAGTGAGAATTATAAATATAGTAAGAAACGGTGAGTTACTTGGAAATGACAATGGAAGTTTTTTTTATCTCAATCTCCAAACTTAGGAATATTTTTGCATGTATTTTGTATGATTAAATAAACACGGGATTGCTTCTCTGTAGATTACAACATGGTCGTCCTCAAATCCAACCAATAATTATAAAACATCTCATAATAAATCAATTTTTGTTTATCCTATTAATATTTTTTATTCCTTTCATAATATTCTTCATCATTCAATTGACCATCTACATAATTTTTTTACAAAGGAGTCACCACTTATCAAGGCCCGGAGGCACCTCTAGGATAGGGGTTAATGAGTGTACAGTAATCAACGGGACAATATCGTAGTAAATAGTGGAAATTTGGTAAATTGGATTATAAAGAACTTGTTCACGTTGGACTTGAAGTACGACCATATTGAAATAAGTTGGAAAGCAGGAAAAACAGAACAGAGTTCCACAGGCATGCAGTTCTAAGAAAGAAGCTTTATTCATGGAATCTACGTTTAGGTTTAGGCACAAATAAAGAGTGGGGGAAATTATTGATAATGGTTTCAGCAAGATGAATGTTTTTCGTAAAAATCAGGCAAGAGAGCACATAGGTTGGAGCTCAGACGGGTACTTGTCATGAAAATAGCGATAAAGCAAGGACAGGCTCGCAACCAGATGTGGAAACAATACTTCATCCATGGAGTACTTGGCTCTTATATTTATCAGGAATTGCATCAGTAATGAGACATCTACTGAAGTAGTAGAACGATCCCACCATTTTTCACGCAGACTTGGCAACGGATTAGATGTACGTGTTCCATCTCAAATCAAGAGTAAAGATCAAACACAAAAGCTTGTCAAAACAAAACGAAATCCATTCATTTCAATTGCTACCAAACGGGATCAGAGCGTTGATGATGTAAAGATAAAAGCTTGGTTTTAGATGCATTAAAATTGACCAGCCATCTCTTTCCTCGTTGCACCACGTGATTAAGATCAGAGGAGAGAGAATCAGATAGAACTTGGTCGTTTACGACTTTTGAAGTGTTGTTATAGATGGTAGTGTCGTCAGCATAAATGTCAACGAATGATCTTAGGATATGATTTGGGAGATCATTTATTTAGATCAGGAAGTGAGTTGAGCTCAGGACTGACCCATGGGGGACTCCAGCATTAATACTGTGAGCTTCTTATTTCTGCCCATTAACCACTACACTTATGAACCTATCAGAGAGAAATGATTTAATAATTGAAAAGATTTTTCCAGCTATGCCGTAGCCAGAGATTTGTGGAGCAGATCTTTATGCTATACCCTATCAAAGGCCTTTGATATGTCAAGAGCAATTATCCTAGAAAGGAAGCCTCCTTCGAGAGATTCACTCATCCTATAACTATGAGATTCACTCATCCTATAACTATGAGATTCACTCATCCTATAACTATGAGATAACTATGAGATTCACTCATCCTATAACTATGAGATAACTATGAGATAACTATGAGATAACTATGAGATTCACTCATCCTATAACTATGAGATAACTATGAGATAACTATGAGATAACTATGAGATTCACTCATCCTATAACTATGAGATAACTATGAGATAACTATGAGATTCACTATGAGATAACTATGAGATTCACTCATCCTATAACTATGAGATTCACTCATCCTATAACTATTATCACATCTGCTGCAGATCCAGAAGAACGGAAAGCATATTGCATGTCACTGAGGTAGTTATTTTTGCTAAGGTGGTTGACTACGTCTCTATTTAACACAGATTCCAGCAACTTATTCATGACGCACAGAAAACTGATTGGTCTGTATTTAGAGGAAGATGACCGATCACCTGAATTTATAAATACGAGGCATACTGATGAGATTTGTCAGGCTGCTGGAAAGCAATTCTCCTTAAGACAACGCTTAAACAGCTTTATGTATGGGAGCTAGTTCTGGTTGATACTTTTTAAGCACTATAATTGGAATGGGGCCGGCATGTTTCTAATCGCGTTGGCTCTTTCTGGGTCCGGCCTACGGCTGTCTCTATTTATAATGTGATCTAAGTATTTGGTCTCTGGTAGGAACAAGTAACACTTTGCCTCCTTAACTTTAAACCCGTATTCTTTGCAACATCTCGAATGGGTTTATTATATGGTTCCGGTGTTCTGTGGTAGTATTATGTTTTTAGATACAGTAGTTGAATTACGCTTTTAGATATAAATTTGAATTACGTTTAATATATGGAATTTTAATAACATTTTTAATATGAAATTTAAATTACGTTTTTAGACATGAAATTTGAATCACGTTTTCAGATATGGAATTTGAATTATAGTTTTAGATATGAAATTTGAATTACATATACGAATTACGTATATGAAATTTGAATTACGTTTTTGTATATGAAATTGAATTTTCTTTTAAGATAGCAATCTTGAATTACGTTTTTAGATACCAACCTTAGAATACGTTTTCATATATAAAATTAGAATGAGATTTTTTTATAATACATTTGAATTACATTTTTGTATATGAAATTAAATTACGCTTTTATATATGAAATTTTAATTTTGGTTTTATTTATGAAATTTGAATTACGTATATATATATATATATATATATATATATATATATACATACATATATATATATATATATATATATATATATATAAAATTTGAATTACGTTTGTATATGAAATTTGAATTATATTTTTATACGAAATTTGAATTACTTTTTTATATGAAATTTGAGTTACGCTTTAAGATAAAAAATTTGAATTACGCTTTGTATATAAAATTTTAATGACGCTTTTGGATATGAAATTTCGAATTATGTTTTATACATACAATTTGAATTATGGTTTTATACATAAAATTTGAATTACGTTTTTGTAAATTAAATTTGAATTACACGTTTGGATATGAAGTTTGAATTACGTATTTATAAAATTTTAATTAGGTTATTTTTGTTAAGATCTAAAAATCGAGTTACTACAAAAATGCCAACGCAGACATAGGATCGAATGTGTTGAGGCTGGCGTTTGTGCGTTTGTATTGACAATGTTTATTCTGATATTTTAATAAGGCAAAAATATTTTAATAAGGCGAAAATAAAGATCCGATTAATTAAATCGAGTTTTTTACTGTAGAAAATAAGAATCAACAAACTTGACGAAATGATCAACAACAACGAAAAGTGTTTGAAAATAAAATACAATTAAAAATCGAGAGAAATAGAATTCATATCTAAAAATGTCAGCGTGAGACCTAATTACACGCCGTCATTGACTCATCTTTTTCCATTTTCGCTACTACTGTCCACCTTGCCTTATCCTTGATTAACACATTTTGTTTTCTTCTTCATACTTAACCGTTATATATTAACGCGGAGTAATTCGCACTTTTAAAAATATATTTAAACTACATACTGCGCCCGTGCCGTAAAAAATGACGCCCGATTTATTTTATTTCACCTGCATTTACCTAAAAATTTCATACAAATCATTTGGTAAACAACTGTTAAAATTCTGTGTAGAAATAATACTAATCCAGCAATAGTAAACTACTGTTTCTGCTGGGCATGACGCCGTTTATTCAAATTCAAACAATGAACTGCGTGCATCACCTGATTTTGGGATACACATTTTCAAATAAAGTAAGTTTAGAATAAGAATCTCTTATTTCGTAAACAAACATCATTATCAATGTTTTAGTAATACATTATGGGAGAAACGACAAGCAATAATTAGCAATAATTGTAATTGTATATTAAAATTGTTTTTACATTAACTCACATATCATAATTCCTATACACAACTGAACTGTTTTTATTATACCGTTGTATTATAAAATTTATTTTTGATCTGAATTCAATGTTGGGACCATGAAAGGATAACACAGAACACAGATAAGGTGTAAGAAAGATAGGTTACAAGGTCAAAAAAAGGGTAAGAGGAGCTTACTATCCGGTGGTGTTCATTATGAATAGTCGTAAGCGCTGTGTAATACTAGTACTCCTACACATTCTACAGTATTAGGATACTGCTCCCTGAGTTATTTCACATCATAATATTGCACTCAAACGGGATTTCCTGAACTGGTTCATATTACGTTTGTGGGTGTTTTTTTTTTTTTTTTTGGTTCCTGGACGATAAAGACCAGTTTGTCAATTCGTTATTTGATGGTTCCTATTTCCAAGAAAGTAATGTTGATTTCAGTAGGCCTTGAAAAGGACTTTATCGTCCGGACAGAATTTTTTATGGAACGATATGGTTTTCTTGACCTTCGCTTGCCGTGGAATAAGTGTATCGAAGACTTCTGTATTTTTGAGAATTAGTTGTGATAAGCTGTCCGCATGACAAATACTTTTAGATGTTAGGAACTCGATTCTGAAGTTGTAGTTTAAGACAATCGTTCCCCAACGAAGTAATCTATTTGCAGTATAAACTGGCAGACCTTTCTTGGACGAAAAGATTGTTTTAGGAGTTTATGATCTGTTTATAGTATGAACCGTCTTCCATGTTCAGTATCTGGGGAATTTTATGGCAACGAATATTATTCCTAGAACCTCCTTCTAGATTTGAGACTATTGCTTCTCAGCTGGTAGTAGGGATCTAGAAGCGCGTGCTACCGATTTTCGCAAACTATCTGGCAGTTTGTGGAAAATGTAAGCACTGATGCTGTATGAGCTTGCATCACTTGCAACTAAGATGTTGAGACTAAGGTCGTAGTGGATGAGGAAGAGATCTGATTTTTTTTATCTTTTCGAATGCGTTTGGCATGGTTTATACTTTTTAGGAGTTCATTGAGAGGTCCTTTCAAATTCTGCATTTTTTTAATGAACCCTTGGTAAAAGTTTGATAGGCCAAGAGAGCTTTGTAAGTCTTCAACGTCATCTGGGGCCGGCATGTTTCTGATCGCGTTGGCTTTTTCTGGATCTAGCCTACGACTGTCTCGATTTATAATGTGACCTAAGTATTTGATCTCTGGTAAAAACAAGTAACACTTTTCCTCCTTAACTTTTAACCCGTATTTTTTGGAACATCTATTTATTATATTGTTCCGGTGTTCCGTCGTAGTATTACTGGTCACATCATCCAAATATGTTGTTGCGTAGTCAGGGTTGACCAGCATGGTGCCCATCACCGCTGGAAAATTGCAAGTGCAACCTTGGCTCACAAAAGTCAGTCTGTTGTATTTGTACAATCATCTAGGGGTGTTTATGAATAGCAATTTGAAACTTTCTTCATCCATCTTTCGCTGAAGGTATGCGCCTGAGAGGTCAATTTTGTAGAAGATTTTTCCACCATTTAATTTGTTGCTTCAGGGATTGGGGGAGGACAACGGGGATCGTGTAAGGCATCGTTTAACCCTAAAAATCTCAGCATATTCGTACTTGGTAACATAGTTCCTTTAACCAGTTCGTATTTTGTTTACCGAGGGAATTAGAACATGAATTTCCCTTTTTGTCTTTTTGAGAGAAATAGGCGGTTGAATTGCTTCTGATTTTTCTGATCTGAGCAACACTTGAACCCTCGGTCCTTTTTTAAATCACACTTGTACAGAAATCACTCTTTAACAGTCCTCTGCCAACTTTTAGAGAGTCAATCCTAATTCATTTTCAAGTTTAGTCAGTACCCATCCTCTAACTTCGGCGTCTTCTGTTGATACTAGACCTTGTACAAATATTAAGCACTTAAAATCTTCGGTAGTCAGCTTGGCTAGTTTGAAATCATTACGGGGCTTGTTCACCGATGCTGCAAACGCCAGCGTTTTTGGAACAAGGTTGTGTTCGGCTCGAATAGTTTTTGAAAAATTTAAGTTTGTTATTTTCTTGGATAATATGAAATCCACGAACCTACTATGTTCGGTAGTTCCCATTTTCTTAATAGTAGATGTACCTTTTTTTACTGGGACCATTGTTCGCAGTCTACGTTAAAATATCTTCATAATCCCTATAAAAGGCCTCAAATATTTTGTCGTTCTCTGGTATGTATTCAAATGTTTCAGTCGAGTTGTCAATAAACATTCGTTGTATTCCTCTGATTTTTACGGTACAGTTGTTGCCTTTCTTTGTTTGTTGATCCATGTGGACCTTTTAGCATTTGGGCGATTAGTTTTTTAAAATCTTCAATATGTAGATAAGAAAAAATATGACAGATGTTTTATAATATGTAAGATAAAGGGAATGAACAAGGCACATACAACGAAGAAAGTGTCAGCATTTCTAGTTGCATTGAAGGCTCGTGTAATATGGGAAGGTACATAAGAAAATTTAGACAGTTTTTTCTTTTTGTGAACAAAAACAGAAATCGATAATTAGTTAAACTGAAATACTGTCCGTGGACTTCATTGCAGTCATTAAATTTTTTTCCACATTATAAATTATTTTTTTGATAGCTAAAAAAAAAAAATGATCCAAGTATAAAGAAAAAACTTTTGATGGTCAACAGATTTTTCTTTCAGTTTTTCTAAAGTGTATGCAGGTAAGCAGGGTTTTTCTGTTCTTCGCTGAAGGGTTTTGTAATTGTAGACAATCGTTTTCTTTTGTGTAAGTGCTTGAAAGTAAGTCGAGTTTTTATTTATGGGTGTTAGCAGGAGATAAAAGAAAAATTATCATTCAGACAGAAAACATGCTTGGCATTTTTAATGCATGTGATTTCTCTTTTCTTTTGTGCGAGAATTTGCCTTTTTTGATAGAAAAAACTTGCCTGAGTAAATTTGACGTAAGGATTATTTTGCTGAAATTCAACTTTGTCCTTAAGTTTGCTCTGTGAACAAACTGTTTTATTTTTGTAAGCAATCATTCTATACTTACATATTTTTTGGACAGGACTTTAAATAATCTTAATTATTATGTAGTTGTTGAATCGCTAGTTTGTTCCTAGTTTTTATAACCAGCATATTATGCAATTGAAGTAGTAATGCCAGTTTAATTTTTCGTTCATCACTGCTGTGCGATTCTTCATCAACACAGAAAATAAAGTTTCTTCAACTAATTTGAAATTTACAATTTATTTTTCGGAGTTGCTGTCAAATTGTTCAGTCAATTCTAAAGATTGTATCATATATATATATATATATATATATATATATATATATATATATGAGCAAACAGTTAATGAAATATGTTAAAAAAACACTTTGAAATGAGTTAAAAACATATTTAATCTGAAAAGGAAACACTAGATAAATGGATAGTCCTTAATCCGCGGAGTTTCGAAGAAATAATCTCCTTCTCATCAGAGGGTAGGAATTTTATATATATATATATATATATATATATATATATATATATATATATATATATATATATGTATATATATATATATACCATACATACATACGTATATATATACAATATATGCGGATATATACACCATATATACATATATATATATACCCCATATATACATATGTATATACCATATATACAATATATACATATATATATCATATGTATATATATGCATATATATATATACCATGTATACATATATACTATATAAACTATATATATATATATATATATATATATATATATACCATATAAACATATATATATAGCATATATACATATATACCGTATATACATGTATACCTTATATACATATATATATACCATGTATACATATATATACCATACACACACATATACTTTATATTTATACCATATATATAGATATATACCATATACATACATATATATATACATATATATGTATATATATATATCTATATATATATATCTATATATCTATAAATGTGAAGGTGTCTGTCTGTCTGTGTACATTTCCCTATACAATAACTCTGTCAATTTTCAGTCTACAAACTCGAAATTTGATATATAGGATATTGAGATTTAGGAAAAACTTTGTGATCGGTTTTCGGCCAGAAATTTCGCTATTAAGGGGTCAAAGTTCAACCATTAAACTTTTGATAAGTCTACGAAAATCCTCCGTGAATTTTGGGTCTAAACAATTGAAATTTTAGATATAGGTTCCTTGGACATGGATCTAACTTTATAATTAAATTTAAGCCCAAACCAATAAATGTTTAAGGGTAATAATAGGGGTCAAAGTTTAGAAAATGTGACCTCTGCGGTCTATACACAATTACGCAGACAATTTCTGGTCTAAACATTTGAAATTTCATATAAAGTGTATTCAGAGAAAGGGCAAGCTTTTTAATCGGTTTGCGTCGAAAATTTGAGTTACCATTATAAATGTATGTATGTACGTTTGCATATCTGCCTAAAACTTTCGATGGAGGCGACGGATTTTCACAGAATCAGTATCGTTTTGAAGCTCGACCCTTCAGACGACAAATACCGAAAAAAATGGCTAAAAAAATTAGTCCCTCACGCTCAACTGGGAACTTTTCTACAGGGAGGGGTCGTTTTTTGCCAATATTTTCGAAAGTTATCTCCTCTTTTCGATTGTCTAGCTTTAATTGAAACCTACGTCACTTTCGGTTTGGCGGTAGTCGTAATAACAAAGACGTCACGTTTTTTCCCCGTTCTTTTCCTCCTTCGCCGTACGGGTTCTAGCCTGCCTTCCTACTATCACTTTTTTTTTGCTCAACACAAACCTCGAAACACCCGGGCAATGCCGGGCACTCATGCTAGTATATATATAAACCTTAGTAATTTAAAGAACCGGTCTATATTCTTTCTAAAACACTTAACTGACAGGCGATCGTTTTTACCCATACGATGAATACAATTATTCTACATAAAATATTGATGTAGAAGCTTCATTAGTGTATAATACCATACACTGAGATCGAAAAATTAAAATGCATCTGAAATTTATTTAATTTATACATACATCTTTTCACTTGAATTCAAACGAAAACATTTAACTCTATTTTAACACATAAAATTTACGTTGATTATAGTTGTTTTTCTTTAAGTTATTTACATTCGATAGATAGAACTTATTTCAAAATGTACTTATAATAAATAATTATTTATAACAAACCATTTTCTCATATTTTTTAAATAATTTCTTTTCATTATTTCGTGTATTTTCCTTTCTAGTAAAAATACCAAATTAACGACAGAGCGACAATCTTGTATACTTCCGGTAAATCATAAACTTTTTACTCATTTTTATTTTCATTATTTACTTTATTCATAATTATTATTACTTTCGGTAATAATTAAATTACTGTTATTTTTTTTTTAATTCATAATTATCGATTCAGTATTTAAATATTTGTAGTGCAATTCATATTACAAATACATTAAAATATGTATTTATCCCAGGATTTATGACACATCTGTGTTTCTTTTGTTTTAAAATATAAATGCATCCCTATACGATCAATCTGTACCCTGCCACGCGTTGCTGTGGCTCAATTTGGTGTAATGGAAAATTATAATAAAAAGAGAAAATGCATATTTCTTATATTCTTAGTACAGCAACCCACTCCAAAAAGTAAAAAAAAAAGGCGAAAATGAAAAAAAAATGGTACTCTTGCAGAATTGGATCCTGATCTTCGGGATTACCGTCAATCATGGCTTGGGCTCGACCAACAATCAGTGGATAAAGCTGAACGTAGCAAAAATGTTGACACGCTAAATGTTTTTTTCTGTAACAAAAATGTGAGTTAGTAATTAATATTTGAGTGATGGGGGGGGGGTTACTATACACAGATTCGAAAAAGTTGTCCAAAAACAAATAAATGTTCTGCAGGGAGTGGAGAATAAAGAGGCTTACCAGATCACATACATACGCACTATCAAAACTATCCACTGGAACATCAAAGGGGTCCTCAGGATTGGATTTTTTAACCCACATTTTGTTGTCAAATAACAGGAGCGAATTTCTAGCGTGTAGGATAGTTTTGAGTTCTAAATCACTGATCTCCATGAGAGATTTGGCAAAATTTAGGGAGGTGGCAAGGATTTCCCTGCTAATGGAAGGATAAAAGTCAGTAATGTCAAATTGAGTAAATTTACATCATTCTTTATTGGGAATAGCTTTGAACCATTGGATAGATTATTGGAAATTAGTCCAAAGTCTTAGGTTGGAATTGTTTTTTTTTTTAATATATTTATTAATTTTCTTGACAATATATTTACTTGCTAGACCCATTTCACTCTTAGCTGGTTTAATCAGTCTGCAAGTTGGTGTCTTGAAAATGGGGTTTGTGGTCCTGAAGGCTGTTTTGTGCTAGTTGATCGGCTCTGTAATCGATTTTCAGCTTAGTTGCAAGGTTAGAGGCTTCGTGGTTAATCTTGGATAAGGTGCGGCGTGATGCGATTTGATATTGCTTTGTGATTTTGTTTAAGGCAAGGTCTTTCTATTTGTTGTTATTAATTTTGTAGATGCTTCTGGTTTTATCTCACAATGTGAGAGCGTGTTCACTAGATTTAAGTTTTTTATGTCAGCGGCTAAGTTTCTTTAGAAGGTGGTGTTATTTCGTGTGAAACGGATTTTGGGAATTAAATCCAGCAGGTCGTTCTCAAAGGTGTCCATTTCAGGGACTTTGTCTGGATATTTGTAGAATTTCAGACCATAGTGGTTATTTAGATTTGGGTCTTCCGTAGTAGTAGAAAGATAATGTTTCCACCTCATACGTTTCACTTCCATTTTGCTGATAAGCGATTTCAGGTAAAATGTGTTGCTGGGTGTCGGAATGTCTTTTGGAGAGTATTTGAGTTCTTGTTTGTTCATCTTCCAATTGTTCCTCTTTAGTTGTAGATATAGTACAAGATTTATTTTCTAGAGTGCTCAACCGCGTAACAGACCAATGTCAAAACGATACAGAAATCGGAACCACGGGGGCTGTATAGCGTGTCAAGAGATGATGAAAAAATCCAATAAAGTGCTCGATCGTGGATGTGAGAGCTGAAGATACAATATTTATTACGACACTATATATACATATTTCAAGGTCGTACCATTGGTTTCGTTACACTGAATCAACCATAAGAGGTTGGAAAAAAACCCAGCGTAAGTTCGTCAGCGACAATGAAAAACTGAACCAATGCAAAGTGAACAAACAAGGAAAAAAACGTTAAATGAGCGTTTAAGACTCAGAGTTTCAAAATTTAAAATTAAAAAAAAATATATAACTATAAAACCGACGCCAATAGATTATGGAAGAAAGAAACCCAAATTATATAGCAGAAACCTAATAAAAGGCATAAATACATGGGCAGTATCACTAGTGAGATATTCTGGACCGTTCATAGGGTGGACTAAAAAAGAACTGAGACAACTCGATCAGAAGACCAGGAAACTCATGACCATGCACAACGCACTACATCCGAAGGGCGATATTATAAGAAAGGGAAAACTGGAAACGACAGAAGGCATGGAACTACCCAGCCAAACAGAAATGAGGGCACTAGGAGAAAAAGACGACTATAAATACTTGGGAATTATGGAAGCGGACACCATCAGAGCAACAGAAATGAAAGAGAAAATTGGAAAGGAATACCTCAGGAGAACAAGAAAACTCCTGGAAACTAAATTATACAGTAGAAACCTAATAAAAGGTATAAATACATGAGCAGCATCACTAGTAAGATACTCTGGACCGTTTATAGGTTGGACAAAAGAAGAACTGAGACAGCTCGACCAGAAAACCAGGAAACTCATGACCATGCATAATGCACTACACCCAAAGGACGATATTGACAGACTCTACGTAAAAAGGGAAGACGGCGGGAGGGGGACTGGTTAATAGAGAAGACAGCAAAAAAGAACCAGAAAAATACATAATGCAAAACACTGAAAGAATAATCATAGCAGCGAGAGACACGGAAAAAATCAATAAAACAAAAAACTGAGAGACAAAGAATAAGACAAGAAAAGAAAACTGGGAAGAGAAACAACTACACGGAAGATTCATAAGGATGACAAAAGATGAAAACAACGAAAACACTTGGACATGGATGCAAAAGCACACATAAGCCGATAAACTGAATCCCTAATAATTACGGCACAAGACAACTCGATAAAAACCAACCACATCAAAGCAAAGATCGACAAAACATAAGAAAACAGCAAATGCAGACTCTGTGGACAAAAAGACGAGACGATAAACCATATAATAAGTGAATGTAGCAAACTGGCCCAAAAGGAATAGAAGAACAGACACGACCAAGTGGGAATTATGCAAACAATATTGAACGCACAGACAAGTGGTACAAAGATAAGCCGGCAACAGTAATTGAAAACGAGAATCACAAATCCTATGGCACATGCATATACAAACTGATACACCCATCCAAGCAAGAAGACCGGATGCTAGAGTTACAAGAAAGAAGAATCCTGTAGAATCATGTTGCAGCTGACCACAGGGTGAAGAAAAAGATAAACGGAGCAAATACACAGAGCTAGCCAGAGACCTAAAAGGGATATAGAAGATGAAGAAAATCAAAATAATACCTATAATAATATGAGCACTAGGAACAATCCCCAAAAACTTTGAAAAAAGAATGGGAGAAATTGGAATCAAAGGAATGAATAGAAAAATACTACGAACAACAATCATGAAAGCTGAAATAATAAGAAAAACTCTTGAATGTAGAAACTAACACACAGGAGCAACAAATGCAGGCCAGACAAACTACTGCGAAGGCAAAACATGAAACACTACATGGAACCAAGAACACTGAAACCGCATATCTATAAGTTCTCTAGCCCAACCCTACCCCCATTGCCACATCACTTCCCCCCAAAAAGAGCCAAACCAAATAACCAAGTAGAGACAAAGAGGAAGGACCAGACCTCAGTCGAATAAGTGCGAAGAGAACTGGAACCTTGGGAAGGCTTATTGTCACTCAAATCCCAGCAAAGAACAATAGCTGCTGCCAACGAGAAATCAATGGCAAGCAGCTGTTGCGATAATGCAAATTTATTTGCAAATGTTATCGAAAGAGGTGGAGAGTACTGGACACCTGAGGAGACCTGTCACTCAGATTCCAGGGAACACCACAGGCTGTTTTCAGGGAAAGAGCTCTGAAGACCTGTGTGAAAGCTCTTTGTGAGCCAATAATAATAATAATAATAATAATAATAATAATGATAATAATAATAATATCCCCTGTAACTAAATGCCTATAACATGCTTATCTACAATGTAGAAAATTGTACTAACAACACAACTGAGAGAACAAATTTACAACTTCGTTCTAATCGTAGACTACTTGCCGAGGAAGAAAAAGGATGTAATAAAGGTAAAAGAGAAACACATGACCAAAGGACTTTGAGGAGGTAAAACAAGAAAAAAAAACATAGTCATGGCATGAATTGAATACAAAAACAAACGGACGACAGGATCCCCCAAGCATGAATATTAGAATGCCTAAGAATGCACAAAATACCAGTTAATTAATTTGATTGAAAATGCAATAAGATCATGGAAACTTGAACCGACAGCAAGTGGACAATACATAATTGAGATTAAAATACAAAACGATATCGCCTCCCTCTTTGCCGTCGATAACCATTCAACAGTCGACCGAAGTAAAATATTCCTAAGGAAATATCCTTATCTCGAGAATATTCTTCTACCGGCAATGAACAGCAGAAAGAAATAAAATAAAATAAAATAAAGATACTAAGTTTTCTTGAAAAAAAAAAACAACTAAATTTTCACACCGCGACACTTTCATCTAACAATTTACAATTTTCGTAAACACATTTTTACGTATTTTCTTTTAAAGTATATATATATATATATATATATATATATATATATATATATATATATATATATATATATATATATATATATACATGTGTGTGTGTGTGTGTGTGTAAAATTTCTGTGTCCCTCCCAAAAAAAGAGTTGACTGAACAAAAAGTAAAAAGAAAAGAAAAAACTTGTATTACACCTAAGAATTTACGGTGGAAAAAAGTAAAACTTGTATCTTTTCTTGAAAGAAAAAAACCCTAACTTTTTGTTGATAAATATTTAGCAAAATATAAGAAAACTATATATATAAACTGAAATAAATAAAAAAATATTTTCAGTCCTTTAAAGGTTGGTTATTGTTATTTTTTATTATTTACATTTGTATTTTTTCCAATTTGTTTGTTTTTTAAGCGTGTGTAACAATGATCGGCTTAAACCGATGATTGTCGGTCTCGCCCGATCCATGCTTGACGGGAAATCCCGAGAATCCAGATAAAATTATGCAAGAGTATCGAATATTTCAAAATAAAGCAAAACATCTTTCTGTCTACCCGAACTTATTTTTCCACGCTGGAAACGTCTTGCGATTACCAAATTAATTTATTGGGGAGGATTTTTTTTTTTATCTTTCGAACTTTGGAACATATAAAAAAGCTAATCAGAGGAAATAACTCTACTCGTTTCATAAAAAATCGATGTCGGAAGTAATAATTCCAAATAATTTTTTTCTTGTTAAAATTTTATGTAATAAAAAATCAATAAAGTCTTTTTTTATGCAAAAATTTGTTAAAAAGTTCAAATAAACAATTATTTGGGGAATATCCTGTAATGGATACAGTTTTTTTTATGGTATTTGATTAAATACGTGAGAAATGTCAAATAAAAAACAACTTTTCGTTAAATATATTTTTAAAAAATTATTATAAATTATCTATAAAGTCTATTTTTTATGTAAGTAAAAGTTTGTTGTAAATTTATAATAAAGTTTATAATGTAATAAAAAAAAACATCGTTTTTTTTTGTTTTGTAAATAAAACTAACTTTAATTTCAAACTTTCCATGTCGACGTTTACCTAACTTTTATTATAAAAGTTAGATAAACGTTCATAAACATATTAATGGGGGAAAACAGTTCATAAATCTAATAAAAATATGTCCTTTAAGTTCAAAGAAAGAATGTTTAAATAAAACTTAATAAAAAAAGGTTCATTCTATACAGTTTTGATCATCCGTAGCTAAAAATATGCCGGGCGTCATTTCCGCCAAATGGTTTTGTAAACAAAGGAAGGCGAATCTTCAAGATTAACGAATTTTTTAATGCTTGAAATTGTAATGGTAATTGGTAATTGTTAAAAAAGTAAAAAATGTAAAAAAAAATATATTAAATGCAAAAGAGGTTCAAAATTAAAAATAATATTTCTTGTGTGCGTGTTGCCATAGCAACATGGCGGTTGATTTAGCGTAAGATTTGGATGTAAATGGCAAGTTACGTATATGCAATGTCTTTTGGGGGTAGTTTCGTATAATTTTATTTTTCTAAATGGTCACTTAGAAAAAATAAACACCCCCAAGATGAACAATAAATTATTGTCTTTCATTTGATGCTGAAATTAAGACGATTGGAATCATCGCTTATGCGGAGTTTTGATTATTAGATTAGCCAATCAAAACTGTTCCTAGTGTCCACACACATTTTTGCTTTTATATATATATATATATATATATATATATATATATATATATATATATATATATATATATATATATTTTAAAGAGCATGGTTTAAATTACAATCGTTTTAAAACAATTATTTTCAGAACGTTGGATGGAAAAAAACAAATTCACGCAATTTTCTTATTTCAATTAAAGCTAGGCTGAAAAGCTGATGAAGCAGCTCGCGGTATCAACGAAGCTTTTGGCCCAGAAACCACAACTGAACGTACAGCGTGATGGTTTAAGAAATCAAACAAAAGTGAGTTCTTTACAACAACCGACAACGCACAGCTCAGTGGTTAGACGCCGACGAAGCTCCACGACACTTCCCGAAACCAGAGTTGCATTGAAAGAAGGTCATGCTGATCATTTGGTGGTCTGCGACCGGTCTCATCCATTACAGTTTTTTTTAATGCAGGTGAAACCATTACGACAGAAAAGTACTGTCAACCAATGGATGAAATGTACCAGAAACTGCGACAACACCCAGCATCAGTAAACAGAAAAGGCCTAATTATCCTCCACAAGAATGCCGGACCACACGTTGCTTAACCGGTGTGTTGATTCTGATGGTTCTTTTGTCGATCGATAAATTTTTGTGTGAACCTGAATTGAAAAGTTAAAAACCGCAAGAACTTTCTTGTCAACCTAATAATCTAATATCGTAAGACAAATGAAGATATTGATATTTTCAGATTTTTAGATGAGAAGCTAAAAACTGTCAATTTAGAAAAACGCCGAACCTTCAATTTGTCAATAGGAAAAGATTACCAAAGTAAATGAAGTCTTTCTATTTTTATCGACAAATAATTTAGATCAGTGAATTAAATTTATTAAAGACGCTGCCCATACTGTATCAAAACTCAGAATAGAAAAATGGGAAAAAGAAGTAAAGAAAGAGCCCTGGTGGCGGAAAGTTTAAAGAGATAACTAAAACAACTTCGAAATAAATTAAGTAAAGTACAAGCTGACGTGGCAAATTCAAATGTCAGAGTTCTTTTTGGAAGACTAATCCGTAAATTTAAATTCGACAAACACCAAAAACCTTTCAAATATGCGACTTAAGAACTGAAACAGCGTCTCACAACAATAATTGGCAAAGTCAAACGTAAAAATGATAGCGTTGAGCAGTATAGGCAGAATAGACTGTTGGAGAGTAACTAGAAACTTCCTTTTAATCAACTGGAAGAACACAAAATCCTAAAAGACTTTATACCTGATGTTGATCAAGTCCGTTTATACTGGAAAGGGAAGTAAAATTCCAAGATAATATTGAATAGATCAACGATATTGAAACGGAGTTATCCTCTAGAATAGAGTGTCAAATGCACATAACAGTTACATATTAAATGCTGAAAGTGAAGCTTTTAAATTGGAAAGCTTCTTGATCTGATGGCATCCATGGATACTGGTTTAAAAACACTCTTCTCCCACTTCACTTCTTGCAAAAATGCTAAATGACTATTTGCCGACAGATTGCTTCCCTGAGTGACTTACAAAGGGCACCACTGTCTTAATCATGAAATATATGACAAAAGGGGATGAAGTGAAAAACTTTAGACCAATCACTTGCCTCTTAGTTATGTGGAACCTTTTCTGAAAGTATCTATTGTTACTTAGACAAAAACAATTTGCTGCCTAAAACACATAAAGGTTGCCGAAGAAGATCACGAGGCATCAAGGATTAGATCTTGATAGAAAAATGATCCTAAGAAACGACAAATGAATATCTACTAACCATGTCATGAGCGGCATAGATTATAAGAAGGCATTTTGAGTGATGCTTCATTTTTAGGTACTCAAATATTTGGAAATTTTTGGAATTGCCCTCAACATCCGAACATTTATAAAGAATAACATGAAGAATTGTGAAATCAATTTAACTTCAGGAAAAGTTGCATTAGGCAATATGAAAATTAAGTGATTAATCTCCCAGATCGATAGTCTTTTCCCTTTGCCTGAGCTTGATCTCTTATTTTGCAGAATGTGAAAACAAGATATGGATAAACTTAAAAAACTTTTGGAAGGAATAAGAACCAGCATAATAATACGCTCAGATTGTTTAGTAATTACATTAGGATGGAAGTTGGCACTACCAAACGTGCTATTCTTGGGATTAAAAAAGGCGAGTTCGTCTACTCAGATGGACTTGAACCTCCAACAACAGATCTGAAAAAGAATGTTAACAGCGAGGGAGTCTACAAATATACTGGAAGCCGATAAAATTAAAAACATGGAAATGAAAAACCAGGTTACAGCCAAGTACAACAGAAGATTTGGGATTGTTTTTAAACTGCACCTTCTCAGTGAAAATACAATATATGCCATCAATGCCAGGGCATTAGCAATCATTCGATATACCGCTGGCATACTTGACTAGAATGTAGATGAATAAGCATGTTTGGATGCAACACACGTAAATTGCTCAGAATTAAGAAATGAAATGTAGATCATTTTATCTACTTAGAAAAAATGTAGTTAATGTTAAAAATACGTAGGAAATAAAGCGGAATTAAGTCTAATATATTTCTGAAAGTAATGAAACTTTTCTTCATAAAGTGAAAAGAGAAAAGATAAGAAGACTTGAGGTGAAAAAGAGTTAAAGGGGGGAATTATTTGGAAAGATTACTGAATTTAAAGTTAATAACAGCTGGAATTATTTGGTCAGAGGTGATCATAAAAAATCTACTGAAAGCAATTTAATGGTAGCCAAGGATCAAGCCACTCGCATGAAATTCATCAAACACTACATCGAAAAAAATCTGCAGAGTTACCGATGTGCAGATTGTATAATAAAAGAGAAACAGCATTAACGCATATTGTATCAGAATGCCTTATGCTAGCTCAACATTAATATAAAAATGGAGACACGACAAAGTCACTCAGCTCCTACATTGGAATAAATGCAAACTATATGAGTTAGATCACAATGAGAAGTGGCATGCGCATAAATCAGAAGTGGTACAGAAAAACAACAATGTTAAACTTCTTTAGGACATGAGCATACAAACCGAAGACGTCCTTGAACGCTCCAAACCTTACATAATTTTTCTAAACAAAAACAAGAAAACTTGCTCAAACATTGACATAGCCTGTCCTTTCGATATCAAAGGGGAAAAGAAAGAAAATGAAAAAAATATTAAGATCTAAAATGGGAATTAGACTCGGGAAATGTAAAGAACGCTTGGGATCATGACGAAAAAACACCATAAATGGCTTAATCATAATAATTAATAGACGAGACAATTTATTTTCAATTTTGCAAAGGGCTTGCCTGTTAAGAACGACGAAAGTATTAAGGTACAACTGTAATGTCTAAAGTCAAAGAAATTGACCTGATGTTCAAGAAAAAATCAAGCTAAAAAAAAAAAAATAATAAAATAATAATAATAATAATAATAATAAACGCGAATTTGGACTTGTCGACCTCTGTAACTATGTGTATTATCACTTATAGGTCAAATAAGTGCATGTATCACAATCAATTTGTAATATTTATCGTTGTTTATAGTTATTACTCGTCATATCTTCTTTTACATCACCAGCAATATAAACAAAATATTTATGTTTGCGTTGTCATGTAATATAGTTATTTGGAAATTGCTACAATTTTCAACGAGGTGAAGTGTTGTGTCGTCGCAGCCATTACTTTGTTATTGTTACCAGTTATAACCGAGCTGAGTACGGCCCTTGTTTCCTTTACACTAAATGTCAATAATGATCGACAAGGAAAACATTAATCTTTAAAACGTAACTGACGTTTGTTTGCTTTCTCATATTTGTTTTTTTTATATATAAACACTAGCTCATCTAGTATCCTATTATCCGTAGGGCAAACTAGGCGGAAGCTTCCTCTAGATGCCAGTATTTTTCGTGCAATTCCAATCGAGATCTGGACGGTTCTCTCCTTTCTAACGTCCCTGTTTTTTTATGATCATAGCAACAACCGCTGCTGTTATTACCACATTTTTTGAAGGGAGAGATCAGATTATTATATTTAGCTTATTAGCTAGTAATGTCAATGCCTTTGTTTCTAGTTTTTTTTATACGGTGTTATTCTATTTCAATGTACATGTAATTGGACAGTGTTATTTGGCAATCTGAGTTGTCTTCAACACTCTAGAAATTATTACTATTGTTTAATCATGAGAATTTTTTACACAAATAGTTAAGTCTCTCCAGATTTCTATGACATTTCGATAACATTTGAAAATCATGTTGTGGTATCGCAATAGTTGTTTACCATTTATTACTCTTGGTGTAAAGCCTGATATTTTTTAAGTGTTAAGTATGAACACTATAGACAAATTAAATGCGTTTACAGTAATTTATATGATTCTTCTTTTTTACTAATGAGTTAACACTTATTAAGACTAAAAACTCTCAGGAATAGTTCTTAATAAGATGGATTGACATTGTAATGATGACGAGTATTCCATATAATTACGCATTCAAAACAATAGACGATTAGAGCAGTTTTCTTCCTTTAATAGAAACATCGCTCATTAATGTGAGGAATAACGCTCAACAAGTCCCGAGACTGACATAGAAATGGCCCAACTAATACAAAATATGATTTTTATAAAGTATTAAGCGTAAAAAAAAAAAATGTAAAATTTGAGTCCAATCAGGTTATCAGTTTAGAAATTCTTTTAGGGAAGCAACTGTTGTAAATTTTCAAAATAATGTAAAAAGCTGAATTTTTCGTTCTGACAAAGCATTGCTTTATAATGGAGAAAATACTGTTTAACTAAAGCAATGACTTGATAAGTTTTATTTTAACTCTGTTCCATCAGAAACAACGATTGAAAAGTTTTTCACTGATTTTAAACGCTGAATGCACTCAAGTTTAGTAGTCGTCCCCCCAAAAAACACGAAAAGGTTTCACAAACCAATCATAAATTGAAGTGTGAGTAATAAAAAAAATAATTTAAAAAAACATGAGAAAACAATAGTCAATATTTTGCATGGATATTTATCAAAGCGGGTATTGCGTTTGCTCACAATCGACCAAAATTAACACGTTGATAATTCAAAGCATTGTTTGTCAGTATATTTACGTATCAAAATGAGTTTCGTGTGAATATATGATGATGGATAAAACATAGATCTACGGCTTCATTTCAGAGTTAAATCAACTGATGAAAGGCCTTCAAAGCGAATAAAGATCCGCATATATAATTTGGGTCTCGTATTTTGAGATATTTTTTATCGATTACCTCAATAAAAAAAGAAACAATCATTAACGAATATTAATTAGCATGTGTAGCATTCTTTGAAAGAAGGAATCACCTCAAATTTATCACAAATGAAGAAAATGCATTGTATCAGAAGTAGAACGCATCGCTGAAAAAGTTTACATGGTTTGCTCTTGAAATTACTTCAACATCCACCCTCTTCTGCAGATTTGGCTCCATTGACTACTGTTTTTTTTATACAAAAGTCAAAAGAAAATTCTAAGCAAAAAGATTTGGAATGAAGAAATGATATCAGCTTCTGGATCAAATTTTAGAGCCACAGACAAAACCTTCTATAAAAAGGCATCTTATTGTCAGAGAGACGTTGAAACCTTGTGTCACCTTAGAACGACACTATGTGGATGATTTAAGTGGAATTTTGTATATGTTGTTTGCTTGAAAATCATTTTTTGCTTCAAACATTATTTTTAATGTTTTTGTCAAAAACAATAATACAGAAATACCGTTCTCATAATTATTTACCCTTTCATGCAAATATTAAGTAACGTTTTTTTTAAAGAAATTCATTTTTTAAAAAAAAATTCATACAAACGGAAACATTTATATGAAGATGGAAATCGATCTACTCCAATACTGTAGAAAAAGTTAGCATTTAGCAATGATCAGCTGTTTATTTTACTTCAGTCAAACAGGCGTACGATATAAACTAAAGAAGTAACCCCTCACTTTTTATCATGATACAAATTGGCAGAAAACTACTATTAACTACTGCTAACATATACAATGTAAAACATATTCTCATGGATCGACCAGAAAATATATAGAGAGAGTAAATTATGAAAGTATATTCATAACAATTAAGCTACACTGATGCACTTGTGCTTCATGCTCGTGGGGAATATGAAGGCTAAGTGCACAGAATTCGTAATATGAATTCGATATTTTCATTTTCGTACACATAAAGCGATGTTATTTATAAATGAGAGTATTTCCTCCAAGTCAGATATTTTTCTAACAGCATACAAGTATTCTACTAATTATTATTCTATTTAAGATATCCATTGTAAGCATTTCAACATCTGTTATAGATTAATTTAATAGCAAAGACAAGAAATGAAGATAATTAGAAAACTATAAAACTTTTATTTGTTTCAGAGGTCTGGTATGGAACTCTGGCTGCAAGGAATATACGCAACAAAGTAATTAAAATTCTACACTAATGTGGAAGTATCTAATATGGGAACGCTTCTTGAAGATTTTGTGAATTTATGAAAAATCTGGAATGAGGTGAAAGAGTATGTATAACATGTTAAAATTGAAATCAAATTTTGCGCATGAAACTCAGTGTATGATGACGAGGCCTATGACAACAGCATATATTTTTCCTTGTTTTGATTCTTGGATATATATATATATATATATACATATATATATATATACATAAACATATATATATATATGTATATATATATATATATATATATATATCATACCCTAATGATGACACACTTAAACTTGAAACAAATATGGCGGGAAAGAGTGACGCTGAATATTCTACAGCTGATTCTCATTTAAAAAAAATGTTTTACGTTTTGGTTGCCGGATTAACTGTACAGTTTATTTTTGTTAAAATGTACTTAAAAATTCTGTTTTTCTATAGAAATGTCCCGCAATCTGTGAAAGCAAATTAGAACCAAAAATAATCGTTTTGATATGTGATCTTGATAACGAAGATATTACAAAAGTAATGAAACTTTTGCTTAAAAAAGTAATTTTGGAAAATCAATGAAATCTTTAGAATGTTTAAGTTTGTCAGCAGAATAAAAATGGTGCGAATTATTCCCAAATGTATTAGCTTGGGAATATTGTTGAGAATTTGCAGTAACATCTGCTGCTAGATCTTTCAGTAAAGCTTAAACTTATGAAAACTTATTTACAATCTAGTTGTGTCACATACGCGTTTTGTTGTTGTTTTGTTGAGAGTTTCATTGCTAAAAAAATAGTTTAGTTATTAGGAATTTTGCACAAACAAAAACACTTATGAAAATAATTTAGTTAAATGATTTTAATAGTTTACTTTGGTAAAAATGTACTAAAACACTTACAAATCGTAGTTAAAATGATTAAAGTAAATGCTTGAGTATTATTTTATGAATCTACATTATTAAAAAATTATATGTTTTATGTAAGTATTAACTGCGCATTCATTAGCCTAATTTTTTAAGGAATTTATCTTAATAATTTTTCTTTATACATCTATCACCATTTATTAATGTCAAAAACCACTCAACAATGAAATTAATTGAGTTTGATGGATAATCCGTGGAATGATGAAGAATATTATGAGAGGATATAATATGATGAATGAAAAAACACAATTTGACTACTAACGCGAAAGTTTATAACAAGACTTTACGTTAAAATTGAATACAACCAAGTTGTAGCCTTGTAGATAATGATCTCGTAATGTATTCGTCAGATTCTAAGTTCTTAGAAGATGAAAAACTGTTTTCTTGGAAGTTTCGTTTGACTCTTCTAAGATAGAGGAATGCATCAGAGTCAGATACTTAGAACGATCGAACTAATTTTGTTTAGCAATTTTAGCAATAGCTTTTATACAAGATTTAATATATATAGCTAAAACAGTAAATTCATGTGTATAAATATTTAACCGATAAACTCCTAAACTGCTGGTTACATAAAATTAAAATTAACGGGAATTACTAATCATACAACAAGGATGGTTTATAACAAGTAAAATCTTTGTTTGGATGAAAACGCGTACAGAAATAAGTCGGCAAGTTGAAATGCAAAATGTTCATTTCAACTTGTCGACATATTTTTTATTGCTTTTGCACATACGCAAATTCATTTATAGCTTCAAGTGAATTAATTTTCAATCTTTCTGATCTATCTGCCGATAGCTCAAACGATAAGAAACACGGCTGGAGCGCTAAATGTTTTTGGTTTCGATTTAAGCGTTGTCCGGTCGTAAAATACGCATGATATTATATTTTAATTAATGCAGAATTCTTATTTATTATAACCAGAAATACTGCAACGTTATAATAAATAAATAAAATAACGTAACGTTACATTCCTTTTTAAAAAATGAAGTAAAAAAAGCAAAACGGAAATAAACTGAAACATGTGTATTCAAGTATTATGTTTTTTCTAAACAGTTCAATTCTTAATTTTTATTTAATTATTTAATTATTATCCTCATCTAGTGGTTGTTTTCACGACGCTTCGACAAATTATTCCTCTGGCCTTCGTCAGGTTAACCGCGATGGGATAGGAATGTCGAATCCTCCAATTAAATAAGAATTATACAATTTACTCATCTCCAAAATAATTCCAAACTATTTCAATAATATAACAATCGGTAAGAACCCAACAATTGGAAGAACAATTGGATTTATAAGACCAAAAAATCCGACCTTGAGCAAGTGGTGCAGTGGATAGAGATGCGGAATATCTACGATTCCAGAAGAGCATTGAGGTAGCGGTTTCAATCCCAACCAAAGCCGGTCATAGGATTAGTTGACCAAACCATGGTGAGATTAGAACAGCTATTGAAGGCAACAATTGCTGGGGATGTAGTTGAAGGATTCAACATTCCTATCCCGTAGCGGTTAACCTGATGAAGGCCAGATCAATAATTGGCCGAAACGTCGTGAAAACAAGAACTAGAAGATGAGAATAATAGTCCAAATGATTAAATAAAAATTGTACGATTTACTCATCTCTAAAATAATTCCAAACTAATTCAATAATTCTTGTAAGTAAAAAAATATTCGAACTGAGATCGAAACCAAAACCTAAAGACAGTGTGTCAAGTACGATAACCATTAGGCCAGCTTGACACATATTTAAAAATGTGTTTACAAATCTATTTATTCTTATCATAAGTAATCTGTCAAGTGAACGATTTACGCATGCGCATTCGTGAAACAATTGACAAACAAATAAAAATCCGACCCCCCCCCGTACGAATTTTACAATTTTAACCCTTTAGGATAAGACACGATTAAAAAGTTTTCCACATGTGTGAATACCCTCTATATCAAATTTAAAACTTGTAGATAAAATTCGTTGAGTGTATAGGTTAAGAAGTGCACACATTCTAATTTATATATATATATATATATATATATATATATATATATATATATATATACTAGCAATTCAGCCCGGCTTTGCTCGGGCCCTATGTACTGTTCATAACTTGCTCTACGTGTGAATACAATTTATGTAAGATTTCAAATGTTTAGACCAAAATTTGCCTGAGTAATTTCGTAGAGACCGCAGAGGTCTTTTTTTTTTATTTGACCCCTTAACATTTATTTTTGGAACTCAAATCAAATTAAATTCAAAATTTTGACCCATGTCCAAGTAGCCTACATATAAAATTTCAAGTGTTTCGACCCAAAATTGGCGGAGGAGTTTGGTAAAGATTTTAAAGGTCAAATAGTTGAACTTTGACTCCTTGACAGTCAAATTTCTGTCCAAAACCCGATTAAAAAGATTTTCCCAAATCTCAATACTCGTCATGTCAAATCTCGAGTCTCTAGACCAAAAATTGACAGAGTTATTTGGTAGGGAAATGTACACACACACACACACACATTTTCACTTATATATATATATATATATATATATATATATATATATATATATATATATATATATATATATATATAGAGAGAGAGAGAGAGAGAGAGAGAGAGAGAGAATTGTCTCTTTAATAATAAATACAAAATCTGCATGAATTAAAGTATATTTAAGCATATATTACGACCAGACAAGGCCAGTCTCTCCCCCCCCTCCATGCTAGTAATAAATAATTTTGCAAGTCTTCCCGGGTATAAATGAGTTTTATATGGCTTGAAAAGTTTCTTGGAAACCATGTTGGTGATGGTTCTAGAAAGTGAGAGAGAACAATAGGAATACAAAAAAATTAAAATAATAGAAATAATAAATAAAAGAATGCAACATAAATGAGTCGATGTCAGCAAAAACAATACAAAAAGTAAAAATAAAGAAAAGACAATAAAAATAAATGAACAAATGATTAAATTAACTTTAAATAAGGAAGAAGAAATAAAGATTAAAAGATATTAAAATAAGAATGAATGAAAAAAACAGAAAATATAAATAAGAAAACAGAATTGAAATAAATAATGAAACTAGATGTAAAAAATGAACAATTGAAATTTATTAATAACAAAGCAAGAAAAAAAACGAATTAAAAAGAATGAAGTCAAGAAATTTTCTATATTTTGTTATGAAACGAAAATAAACAAAAATATAAAAATAATTTGAAAAAATGACAATAAAACAAATGGAATAAGGAAACATGTTTCATTCATGTTTCTGCTTTTCTTTTTCATCGTTCTTTACTTTTTTTTAGAAGCACAAAAAAAAAAATGAATTAAAGGAAAAGAAAGAAAAAGAATGCAAAAAGAAAAATAGAACGAGTGAAAGACGGCCAGAAATGACGACACAGAAACGGATAAAAGAAATGATTGCAAAAATAAGGAAGTAAAAAAGATAGAAAGGCAAAACGAAAAAAAAAAAAAAGACAGAATGAATAAAAAAAGCACAGAAAGAAAGAAAATGTAAGGCAAAGTGAAATAATTAAAAAGTCAGAATGAATTGAAGTAGACTAGAAAGTGTGAAAGTAGCACGAGAAGAAAGAACGTAAAAGAAAGAATATGAAAAAAGAAGACAGCAAAAAAGCATAAAAACACTGAATATCTGTATAAGAAAAATAAAGAAGTATCGAAAAAGGAAGACAGAATAAAAGGTTAGAAAAATAAAAAAGAACGAATAAAAGAAAAAAAAACATAAAGAATGAAAGAGGGCATGGATATTTCGTAAACCTTCGTCGAGATTTAACAATAGATGCTTATCTGGAAGCTTTTCCCTTAGAAACGGTTCATCGCATAAATCACTTTCGAATCGGTGATTTTTAACTTTTTGATTTAACGGTTAGATTTCGTTTAAATGGGTCTATGTTTGCAGCAAAGTATCAGCCGCCTTCAACCGCCGCTGTCGCCGAGGTAAGGGTTCCACGCGCGTTGTTATGCGCGGCTTGTATCACTTTAGACCGATGCGGGCATCATCATCAACATTTCCCAAAGAGGCTACCCTTTCTGTCAGATATTATTCGGAATGATAAGAGGTCAAAAAGGGCTGAGTTACTTTTTAAAGGAAAGGTTTTCAAGGCACGCCGAGAAACACAATCATTTGAGATGCAGCACAGAGATTTTAACCATTATACAAGGTAGCAATATATTCTTCCAACGTCTTTGACTCTCGGACTCTGAGGTAACCTTATGAAATGGAAAGAAAATATATTTATTTAAGTTTCTATATATTGTGAATACTTCCTGGTAAGCGAACAACGTCACATTGCTTGAAATTCCTGACCACAAACAATGTTTGCTCTGCATTAATAATTATTTTAATAATGTAAGCCGTTTGTGTTTGAATTAATTTATATTTTTTCATTATTATTTTAATAATGCAAACCAGTTGTGTTTCAATTTTAATAATGCAAACCAGTTGTGTTTCAATTTTAATAATGCAAACCAGTTGTGTTTCAATTTTAATAATGCAAACCTCTTGAGTTTAAGTTTATTAATTTATTAAGAAATTAAGTTATGTTTTATAGGAATAAAAATCTATTATAAAACGTTTTTTTTTTTTGGCGTTCTTTGACCCTTGTAAATATTAAATTCACTCTATAAAATATATTTTGATATTTATTCACTTAATCACCCTGTTATAATGAAAAGAAAAGTTTCTGGACTCTGTTATAATTTTGTATTTGTAATTATGAAAAACACATCATTGACTATTGCCTGTACCGAATTTATATAGGATTTATACATTAAAGATTTGTTTCCTATATTGCCAATTTTCTACAATGTGAAAGAGATAATAAATTGAAACATTTGAAACATATGCACACAAAGACAAATACTGTTAATACAATAGAACCCCGGGATACGGTGACCCTAAGACATTTTTAAAATGTTACGATGTGTAATACAATGTTTTTTTTTTCGGTTCCTGGTTCGGTATTTGCACCGCCTTACGGTGTTATTTATAACGTTATTTGGTTATATACATGTGTATACTGTATTTTATTAATATTTTAATGCCGTATCCTGGGGTTCTACTGTACTGAAATATTTGAAGCATGATTACAAAATATTATGTCATGAATTTTGTATTTTATTAAGTTTCTGTTTGACTTTAAATGAGAAGCATAATTTTAAATACAGTTTTTATTCATATGGGAATTTATATTTCATTATTTTATTGAAAAATCTGTGTTAGACAATCGCCTTATGATATAGCTAAAGTTATAGTAATTAAACTAATTTATATATAAATGCATATATATATATATATATATATATATATATATATATATATATATATATATATATACAGGGTGTCCATAAAGTTCGTGTGTACTTTAAAACATTTATAACTTCATTTATATTTGCGATATAAATAATCTGTAAACAATGTTATAAAGTTTCATGTATCTAGTTTTAAGTATAGTTATTGAATAATTTTTCACCAAAAAATTTGTAACAATTTTTAAATAAGTAAAAAATAAGTAAAAAAATATTTTCTTTTGTTTTTCAGAATCAATTTGATCCCATGGCCTCAATTGAGGAAGAAGTAAACTGTGTCCTTTGGTTGGCTGAATTGAAATCTACTATTGCTGTACAAAGAAAGTTTAGAATTGAATACAATAAAAAAAAGCGCCTCATAGGAACACCATTGTTAAATGGATGAAAAAATTTAAAGAGACAGGCTCTGTCCATGATAAACCACGGTCTGGAACGCCATGTGTCAGTGACGAAAGTGTTGCTTCCATAGAAGAATCCTTTACTGCAAGTCCAAGAAAGTCTGTAAGATGGGCATCATTGAAGCTCGGGCTGCCAAAGTCTACTGCGCATAAGATTCTGCGGGCAAAAGTTCATATGAAAGCTTACAAAATTCAATTACGCCAACAGTTGTTAGAAGAGGATTATTATGCATGGCTAACTTTTTTTGTCACCAGTTCAATGAAAACCTTTGCAATGATGATGCATTTGTGAGTAATTTACTGTTTTCTGATGAAGCAACATTTCACATTAGTGGCAAGGTCAACAGGCATAATTGCCGAATTTGGGGAACTGAAAACGCAAATGAAACTGTTGAAAAGGAAAGGGACTCTCTTAAAGTTAATGTGTGGTGTGCTTTGGGAATAAATCGAATCATAGGGCCATAAGAAGATCGTGTTATTAACAATGACAGCTACTTAGATATGTTGCAAAATTACTTTATTCCGCAACTTGAACAATTAAACTTAAAAGATGATACAGTGTTTCAACAAGATGGAGCTCCTTGTCACTTTGCTCGGCGTATTAGACAGTTTCTAAATCAGGAATTTCCTAACAGATGGATCGGAAGGGGTGGTCCATTTTATTGGCCTCCACGTTCGCCAGATTTGACCCCATTAGATTTTTTGTGGGGACATGTGAAAACAATTGTGTATGCAACCAACCCTAGTTCATTGGAAGATTTGAAAGCTAGAATAACTAATATGATTTCAGGCATTACTATAAATCATTTGGCAAATGTTTTTCGTGAACTGCAAAATCGTATTACCCTTTGTATTGCTAATGATGGAAGGCATGTGAAAAGTGAAATAAAATTTCAATAAAAGCTTAAAAAAATAGATTTACTTCTTTCAAATCCATTTTACAGATCATTTCTATTGCAAATACAAATAAAGTTATATTTTTTTTAAAAGTGCACACGGACTTTATGCACACCCTGTATATTCATGTATTTATCCATATATATATTTATATATATTAATATATATAATTATTCATATATTTATTTATTCGTGTAATGAAGTAATGAAAGTGTAATGAAGGGAATGAGCGTGTACAGAATCGGAAGTGATAGGAGAAGAAGGTATAGCCAATGAGAAGGTGCTGTGTAATATATATGTATATAGATTTATTAATTAATATTTGTATCTGTTTATGTGCGTCATATATATATATATATATATATATATATATATATATATAATGTACGCAGATACACACACGTGTAATACATATATACATATATAATAAAAACAAAACAATAAATAAATATAGACAAAGCATTTCCTTTAATACATATCTAATATTTTGAATTTCACCGATTATAATTATATTCACCGATTATAATTATACCAAAAGAGAACAGAAAAAGTCTTCTCATATTATAATGACATCCTATCATTTAAAATCTAACGGTTATAAGTTGCTTTGAGTAACGCTATGCATACTTTGAATGTCAACAACTATTTGTTTCGTTCGAAAAATAATATATATATATATATATATATATAATATTATATATTATCTTATACTATTATATGTGTGTAGACATGAAATGATAATTATATTTGATATGACAATAAAATAATAAATATAAGAATAAAAATAATAAATATAACAATAAAATAATAAATTTAATAATAAAAATAAAAAATATAACAATCAAAATAATAAATATAACAATAAAAATAATAAATATAACAATAAAATTATACATTTAATAATAAAATAATAAATATAACAATAAAATAATAAATAAAACAATAAAAATAATAAATATACCATTAAAAATAATAAATATTACAATAAAAATAATAAATATAACAATAACAATAATAAATTTAATAATAATAATAAATATAACAATAAAATAATAAATATGACAATGAAAATAATAAATATACCATTAAAAATAATAAAAAATAACAATAAAAATAATAATTATACCATTAAAAATAATAAATATAACAATAAAAATAATAAATATAACAATGAAAATAATAAATATACCATTAAAAATAATAAATATAACAATAAAAATAATAAATATAACAATAAAAATAATAATTATACCATTACAAATAATAAATATAACAATAAAAATAATAAATATAACAATAAAAATCATAATTATACCATTAAAAATAATAAATATAACAATAAAAATAATAAATATAACAATAAAAATTATAAATATAACAATATAAATAATAAATATAACAACACAAATAATAAATATATCAATAAAATAATAAATTTAACAATAAAAATAATAAATATAACAATAAAAATTATAAATATAACAATGTAAATAATAAATATAACAATAAAAATAATAAATATAACAATAAAAATAATAAATATGACAATAAAAATAATAAATATAACAATAAAAATAATAAATATAAAACTAAAAATAATAAATATAACAAAAAAAATTATAAATATAATAATAAAAATTATAAATATAACAATAAAAATAATGCCAGGCAATAAAAGAATCATTTAATGTGTCTAATCGAAAGTTATTTCTTGCTTTAAAATTCTAAGCAAATCTTCATGTATTGAATGATTGAAAGTTTTGGAAACTACCTCCACTCAATTGCTTTATTAATCCCAGGCAAAGTAGAGTACGTACGGCAACTTCATAACTAAAGGCCTCAGAATAAATAATCATTTCTACGGAAACCCAAATCCACCTAAAACACTTAAGCCCAACACATATGTAATTCCACTTATTTCCAGTTACGCAATCTTCACACCAAAACAGCAGACATCAAACGACACAGTCGTTCTATATCTTGCAACATCACTGCTTTCCACCTGCGAGATCTACTCCCCTAAGAAGTCCTAGACGCCTTAAACATCATATACTATATAATTAAAATTAACAAACGATAAAATAAATAAAAGACTTTCTTGCAATAAATCACCGACATGGATGCACCCATTATGTTCAGCGTTTCACCTGATGGCCGTCAAATACAAAACATCAACGATCCTTTTCAAAATACCACAAACGCCAACTTGTTTAACTATAATTCATCGGAAGAGAAGTTATCACTACGTTCTGACAGTTATTGGCCTTTCCAAAACTTCTGTTTTTTGGACTTATATTTTGACAAAGAAAAAGATATAGATAGAATAACAACGCGAAAACTAGAAAACCCAACAGAGATCTCCCCGAACACGATCCCACACCAAAACGTTATACACATCCTGACATAACATAATGGATCACAAAAACATGGATGTAACAGACACATCGATTTATACATGTAACACGACAGGCAAAACAATATATATCACTACAAGCTACACAACCTCACAAACATCGAACGATCTGCCATAACAATGCTCAAAAACAATGTCAGCATCACCATCACATTCGCAGACAAAGATTGGCATTACCATCGTAAACATGTCGGATCAAACATCTCAAGTGGACTCACAAGTTAACAATACCGATTTCTTCAAGTGATCTCTGGATGACTTCACTATATTGTATCACTTAATCGTAAAACTGGCCGTGTTTGCACTATCTAAGGATAGAATTCCCTAAAACGTAAACCAGCAAAATAATTGCAATGCAATATAAAATCAATATAAATATGTTCTGGGGTTAAGTTTTCCTGTTGTAACTAGTATTACCATTGACTTATTGCCTGCTTGGAATAAATCTTAATAAATTATAATTTAACTAGTTGTATATAATTGGTATCACCCGAGATTTTTTATTTTCATTTTTGTTTTTATAACCAATTATTTTTTTTAACTAGAATTTGGAACGTTAAATTTAATTGATATGGCATTGTTGGCCATTAATTAAACAAAATTATTATAAAACTATGACTAATTCTCTTGTATTTTTTTTATTTCTATTTATTTTGTTATTTCTATTAATAAAGCAATTGAGTGTAAAACTTCCAAAACTTTCCATCATTCAATACATAAGGATTTGCTAAAAATTTTAAAGCAAGAAATAACTTTCGATTCGACAAATTAAATGTTTCTTTTATTGCTTGCAAATTTCGAAGGGTCTATTCTTTCTTTTTTTATAATATTTAACTATTAACATAAAGTGAAAATGGCTGACTCAGTTACAAAGAAACCGAAATTCATTTCGTAATTAAATTATTAAATAGGATTTCTGAAATGTCGATTTATTTTATGATATCGCATTGTTTATTCGAATAAATATTCGATTAATAGTAAAAGCTAATGAAATAAGTAATTAACAAAGTTATAAGGAATTCATTGACACGGAATTTCATTGATTTTACTATTCGTCATCATATCAGGCGGGTTGTTCGGACCAAAATGACCTTTTCCCTCCACAGGTAGTTATCTCCCATGGCTTTAGAAAGATCTTCAAGTTGTAATCCAGTGGCTTCTGTCAATAATTTTATTATGTCTTGACAGGTTTTCCTACTTTAGCAGTTTCGTGTTTAGAATGTAGTAATGTCTGGCATATCGCGTTCTTCTTTTTCTTATTACTAATTAGATTCTGGGCAGCCGACCATACAGACGGAAAATGATTAGGTGTGTTTTCCAGTTTAAGTTTAAGATTGCTGGAAGCATTCTAGTGAAAGTTCCGCCTAACAAGTTTTTTTTTTTTTTTACTGTGAATCCATATTGATGAACCATAAAGCAACAGTCTCCACAAAGGCTCTAAAAATGTTAATCTTGATCTCTTCCGAAAGGGCAATTTCCATATAACTTTCAGTCGATTAAGTGCACCCCAAGCCTTGGATATTCTGACGTGGACGTCTTTTTCGCCGGATGCGATGTGGCTGTCAAAATATTCGAAGTCTTCTACTTGTTTGGTGGTATTCTGTCTAGTGTTTCAATTGGACCGGTTTGATGGAAGGACATGTATTCTGTTTCTGAATTTTTTAAGATGAGGATTGTTTATTCGGATTATTTAGATTCATCGGACTAATGTTCTCATCTTAGTGTCATTTTCATAATGACCCGTGACACAATGGTTAGAGTACTTGAAATAATCAATTGTAAAAAGTGAACTTCTCAATAAGGCTGAAGGTTCAATCTCGGCGTGGGCGACCGAAAAAAAAACAATTGCGAATTATTTAGGACCTCTATCCAGCAATGGCTGACGGATCAAGAGCACGCTACTCCCGAGAAGTAAATAAAGGATTCTGTATGAAATTCTGTCCAAATTCCCGATATCGACAGAAATATTCCAGAATTTGACAATATACACCTGAAGAAGGTTGGAGGTTACACCGGCCGAAGGTTGTGAAAATGAAACTCAAAATGAGAAAAGTAATCCGATGAATCCAAATAATACGACATATATTCTGTTCATGACAGCTGACTCTTCCTGGACATGTAGCAATTTTTTTACATTAGCATTGTCATCAGCTAACAAAGCAGCTGATTTAACTATTAAAATGATTAAAAACAATAAAACACGGTAACTATAAATGCGAAAATAACAATTCACACTAAGAAGATATATTTTCTTGTATTTTCTTATATTTAGCGTATTTTTCGATTACAAGATTGCGTGAATGTATGAATAGATACGTTCGAGGACTGTGGAATTGGATATGCTGAGTTCAAATTATAGCGGAACTTGTGGTGTTAAATTACGTATGAATCCAAAATTAGACTCAAGTATGGGTCAAATAGTACCTTGTTCTCATTTTATCCTACACAATCATTTAGAAGATGTGTTGTTTGCAGGCATAAAATAGCCCAAAATGATTGCGATGCCGTAAAACTGGTTAAAATAAATCAAGATGGATTACAAAAATATAGCGCAACATAAAATTTCTGGCAACTGATGGCACGACATCTATTTTAATTACAAAAAAAATTATGATAGATACATGATTATTCCACTGCAGCCAATTAGTTAACTGAGCAGCCAATTAGTTAACTGAGCAGCCAATTAGTTAACTGAGCGGCCAAAAGATTCATTTGTGTGTGACTCGTCATTAGGGTATCAAGCTGATTCTTACTTCTTCCAAAACCTTTAAGGTTATCCATGAATAATTGATCGTTGATTGTAGGAAGTCTTTTTTCAAGCTCATATCTTGCTTTCACATTCCGTAATAAAAGTATCAACGGGATCAAGTTGATGACAAAGAATAAAAGGATAAAGAAATTCCTCTTTATTTTCACTTTGTTTAATGCAACATTTCCTGAAATTAAATTGATTTCCAACTTTTTCATGCTATTCTTTAAAAATCTGTTAATGGATGTTAAGGGCTACTCCAAAAAATGCCAAACTTTTGAGGACCTATAGATGAGGCACTATGTCAAATGCTTTATAATAATCTACCTAGGTTTTGTAGATTCGTCTGTAGTTTCTTAGGATGATTTTCTCGATCAAAAGCTGATCCTTGGTGCCTCGCGATCTTTTTCGGCAGCCTTTCTGTTCTTCAGACAATATTCTAGTGAAAAATTTCCATATAACTATAAGGCAAGTGATTGGGTTAATGTTTATCACTTCACCCCCTTTTGTCTTATCTTTCATGTTTAACACTCTAGTGCCCTTTGTCAGCTACCAGGGAGCTACGTGTCGTCAAACAGTCATTTAGCATTGTTGCAAGAAGTGGGTGAAGAGTTGGAAGGTTTTTGAACCAGTATCTCCGGACTCTGTCAGGCCCAGGCGCTTTTCTATTTGAAAGCTATTTAACCTTCACTTTCAGCATCTCAACAGTGACTGTTATGTGCATTTGTCACTTTATTCTAGAGAACAACTCCTTTCAATATCGTTGATCCATTCAGCATCGTCTTGATGTTTTACTTCCTTTTCTCAAATGTCTTTTCAGTATAAACGAACTTGGTTAGCAGCAGGTATAACGTTTTTCAATTTCTTCTAGTTGATAAAAAAATTTCTGGTTATTCTCGAACAATCTATTCTGCCAATTCTGTTCAATTCTATCATTGTAACGTTTGACTTTGTAACGTTTTAGTTGTGATATGCTATTTCAGTTCTTCAGTTACACATTTGAAACGTTTTGGTGCCAAATTTACGGATTAGTTTTTTACAGATACTGATTTTTGAGTTTGTCATTTCCGGCAGTTCGCATTTTATCTTTCTAAGTAGTTTATTCGCCAATGTAAACATTACTGCAATTAAGGCTCATTATTTACTTCTTTTTTTAATACTAAGTTATTTTAACATAGTATGGACAGCAACTTTAATAATCTTAATGCACACATCTAAATAATTTTACCGAAAAAATGGCAAGACTTCATCTAATTTGGTAGTGATAGATTTATCTTTTCCTATTGGCATGTCGGAGGTTCGGTGTCTGTTCTAAATTAACAGCCCTTACCTTTTCGAATATAAAAAAGTCCGTCTTTTCTCTTTCCATATTCAATCCCAGGTTTAACGATTGCTTCCGTGGAAAAAGTCTGATTGTCGTTACAATATTTTCGTTTACAGATTTAATTGTTTCTTTTACCATCGACACTTTGTAAACTCCATCAAGTTTATTAATGTTCACACTATCATATAAGTCTTTTTTTCTCAATTTTCCTTTTTAGTTTTTTAATTTCAATAGCAGATAATCGTTCTAATCACTCAGTTTTGTTCTGTTAATTTAAACAGATTTAACTGTTTGATGCATTCGTTATCTATATCGCCTCTTAGAGGGATGACATCAATCTTTAAATTAAATTTTATCACAATTTTATTTAAAGCCTTAATCCAATTTGTTTTAGCGTTTTGAATGTTTCTTTGGATGATGGCCTAGAAAGTCTCGTTTTCCCCTGCCGCACATGGGACCCACACTTAACGTTTCGATCCCACTTACATCATTTTTAGTTTGATAACTTTGAACATTCATATTATAATAATACAAAGACTGGTTTGTGTAAGGTTTTCCTTCCCTGATATTTTTTTTATTGAGATAACATCTTAGAATGGCTCACCTAAGCTAAAGACCCAATTTTGCCCATGAAACGCCGTTAAACCTCACCAAGTGTTAATCTGATATATTGTTGCTTAACATCAGGTATTTTTTTTATTTTGGTTTTGATCTATTTTCTCAAGTTCCATTTCGCAAACGCTTCCATCGTAGTCGTCTGAAATTAAGAAATTGCTTTTTTTCTTTCAAATCCACATTGCGTCCATTCGATTCAAACATTATAACATATTATAAAATATTATAACATATTATAACAACAACATTTATTTATCTATTTATTTTCTTATTTTTCTAAATTGGATTATCATTTTTTTCTTACGATTATATTACTTATTATTAAACCAGTCGAAAAGAAGAAAGTTCAATCGCTTTAACATTCAAACTGATTTGGCAATTTGTCTGTAAATGAATATACACCCTGTGCCAGAATTATATGCAAATCGATATTTTTGTTCTAACTCCGATAGTTTTCAATGTAAATTCGTGAAACTTCATACATTATACGGCAACACTAACGCATGCGCAGATATAAAATTTTAAGCTGATCTGCGTAATAGCGAGCAAACGGCAGTCATTTTTTTTTTCAGTGTGCCAACTTTATATGCAAGATGGAACATAAAGGTGCTTTAAGTCAAGCTGAGAAGTCTAAAATTGTTCAAAGGTTCCATAATAAGATTTCCACCTTAGAAATTGCCAAAAAATTACACCGCGATCATTGTACAATCAAAAAATATTGTACTAACCCTCAACTTTGCAACGGACGTTCTGACAAAGGGAAAATTCGTAAGAAATCATATCTGTCACATCAAACAATGAGCAAGATCAAGAGAGAAGTTCGCCGTAACTCACTTGAAACTAGCAAACAAGTTTTTGAAAAGCTGGCGTTCCTGATGTGCCCAAATCAACTCGTCGCCGTATCCTGAGGGCGATTGCAAAATTTGGAAAGTCAGAGGTCTGCCCTCAATTGAAGAATATCCATAAGAAAAAGAGGATGGAGTGGGCAAGAGATCACATGAAGGTGAATTTTCAAACTGTTTTGTTCACTGATAAGTGTTGAGCAACCCTTGATGGACCCAATGGGTGGAGGAGAGGATGGTACCATAATGAGGTTATACATCCCCAAAAGATCAAACATCAACAAGGAAGTGGTGATGTAATGTTCTGGGCTGCAATCATTGGCAATGAGCTGGTAGGACCATTCAAAGTCGCAGATGGAGTGAAAATTACCGGCAAACTCCACATTAATTTCATTAAAGAACACTTGGAACCTTGGCATGAGAAGAAGAATTTGGCATTCCGGAAAAAAGATAGTATTCATGCATGAATGCACCATCTCATTCTGCAAGGATAGTCATTGAATATTTGGAGAGAGTTTTTGCCAGACATGGAAAAATAATTTGATGGCCAGTCTGTTCTCCAGATTTAAATCCCATCGAAAATCTGGGGAGCATCTTGAAACAAAATATTTACTCCGAAAGAAGGCAGTACAACTCCAAGGATGACCCCTGGAATGCTATTCTGACGGCTGCCAAAGACATTTCATCAGATGACCAATGGACCAAAGGCTTTTTGCTCTTGTCAATAAAAATGGCAATTATAAAATATATTGATTGTATTATGAAACGATATTGAAGTTGTTTGTTATTATTGTTGTTCTCAATTTACAAATTGCTAGAATAATCAATGTTTCGATGATCTTTTTAGTACTTCACTATATTTTAGCATTGGTTTACATAAAAAAAATGCAAATCACCAAAATGACTGCCAATTGTTTATTACTGTGCAGATTAGCTTAAAATTTTAGAGCTGCACTTGCGTTAGTGTTGCCATATAACGTGCTAAATTTCACAAATTTTCATTGAAAACTATCGGAGTTAGATAAAAAAAAAATATTGATTTACATATAATTCTGGCACGGGGTGTATAAAAAATATCTAAATGAACATGTCTTGCAGGGATCGAAATGAACCGGTCTCTATTTGGGGTGGGGGGGTGGGGGGTAGGCAAGTCGTCATTACGAATTTCCAAGGAGATAGTACTGATATATTTCGTCTTACCTTTTGGCGAATAGCGATCGATACGCACGTGACGTTTTATTATTGTTTTTGAATTTATGGTAAAAAATAATTTCCTACCGTGATTCCTATTTTTTATGTCTGTGTTTTTAGTTCCGTTATTTTGACACCATATCACAATATGTTTGCACGTGAAGAATATAAAACGAGAAGGCACGTCAACAGGTTGTTTATTAGAGCATAGTTCTATCGCGTGTCATTTTTTATTTAGATATTTACAAAAAAGATATTTTATAATTTTGTGTAAAATATTAAATACTAATAAATTATTGAATGCTAATAAATTATTAAGTACTAAATTATTAAATACTAATAAATTATTTAATATTAATGAATTATTAAGTACTAATAAATTATTAAATATTAATGAATTATTAAGTACTAATAAATTATTAAATATTAATGAATTATTAAGTACTAATAAATTATTAAATATTAACGAATTATTAAGTACTAATAAATTATTAAATACTAATAAATTATTAAATACTAATGAATTATTAAATACTAATGAATTATTAAATAGTAATAAATTATTAGGTACTAATGAATTATTAAATACTAATGAATTATTAAGTGCTAATAAATTGTAAAGTACTAACAATAAATACAATTGCTAATAAATTACTAAGTACTAATAAATTATTAAATACTAATAAACTAAGTTCTAATAGATAATTAAATACTAATAAATTATTAAATACTAATAAATTATTAAATACTAATAAATTATTAAGTACTAACAAATAATAAAGTACTAATAAATTATTAACTACTAATAAATTATTAACTACTAATAAATTATTAAATATTAATATATCATTAAATCCTTACAAATTATTTAGTGCTAATAAATTATTAAGTACTAATAAATTATGAAGTACTAATGAATTATTAACTACTAATAAATTATTAAAAACTAACAAATTATCAAGTGCCTATAAATTATTAAGTAATAATTAATTGTTAAATACTAATGAATTATGAAGTACTAATGAATTATTAAATACTAATAAATTATTTAATACTAATAAATTATCAAGTACTAACAAATAATTAATTACGAATACATTATTAAATACTAATAAATTATTAAATACTAACAAATTATCAAGTGCTAATAAATTATTAAGTACTAATAAATTATTAAATACTAATAAATTATTAAATACTAATGAATTATTAAGTACTAATGAATTATTAAGTACTAATGAATTATTAAATACTAATAAATTATTAAATATTAATAAATTATTAAATACTAATGAATTATTAAGTATTAATAAATTATTAAATACTAACAAATTATCAAGAGCTAATAATATATCAAGTACTAATAAATTATTAAATACTAATAAATTATTAAATACTAATGAATTATTAAATACTAATGAATTATTAAATACTAATGAATTATTAGATACTAATAAATTATTAAGTACTAATGAATTATTAAATAGTAATAAATTATTAAATACTAATAAATTATTAAATACTAATGAATTATTAAGTACTAATGAATTATTAAGTACTAATAAATGATTAAGTACTAATAAATTATTAAATACTAATAAATTATTAAATAGTAATAAATTATTAAATACTAATAAATTATTAAATACTAATGAAGTATTAAATATTAATAAATTATTAAATACTGATAAATTATTAAATACTAATGAATTACTAAGTACTAATAAATTATTAAATAGTAATAAATTATTAAATAGTAATAAATTATTAAATACTAATGAATTATTAAATAGTAATAAATTATTAAATACTAATGAATTATTAAATAGTAATAAATTATTAAATAGTAATAAATTATTAAGTACTAATAAATTAATAAATACTAATAAATTATTAAATAGTAATAAATTATTAAGTACTAATAAATGATTAAGTACTAATGAATTATTAAATATAATTAATTATTAAATAGTAATAAATTATTAAATACTAATGAATTATTAAGTACTAATAAATTATTAAATAGTAATAAATTATTAAATAGTAATCAATTATTAAATACTAATGTATTATTAAATATTAATAAATTATTAAATACTAATAAATTATTAAATACTAATGAATTATTAAGTACTAATAAATTATTAAATAGTAATAAATTATTAAATAGTAATAAATTATTAAATACTAATGAATTATTAAATAGTAATAAATTATTAAATACTAATGAATTATTAAATAGTAATAAATTATTAAATAGTAATAAATTATTAAATAGTAATAAATTATTAAATAGTAATAAATTATTAAGTACTAATGAATTATTAAATACTAATAAATTATTAAATACTAATAAATTATTAAATACTAATAAATTATTAAATACTAATAAATTATTAAATACTAATGAATTATTAAGTACTAATAAATTATTAAGTAGTAATAAATTATTAAATAGTAATAAATTATTAAATACTAATAAATTATTAAATACTAATAAATTATTAAATACTAATGAATTATTAAATAGTAATAAATTATTAAATAGTAATAAATTATGAAGTACTAATGAATTATTAAATACTAATAAATTATTAAATACTAATAAATTATTAAATACTAATAAATTATTAAATACTAATGAATTATTAAGTACTAATAAATTATTAAATAGTAATAAATTATTAAATAGTAATAAATTATTAAATACTAATGAATTATTAAATAGTAATAAATTATTAAATACTAATAAATTATTAAATACTAATGAATTATTAAATACTAATAAATTATTAAATACTAATAAATTATTAAATACTAATGAATTATTAAGTACTAATAAATTATTAAATGCTAAAGAATTATTAAATACTAATAAATTATTAAGTACTAATAAATTATTAAATACTAATGAATTATTAAATAGTAATAAATTATTAAATACTAAAAAATTATTAAATACTAATAAATTATTACATACTAATGAATTATTATATACTAATAGATTATAAAGTACTATTAAATTATTAAGTACTAATAAATTATTAAATACTAATAAATTATTAAATACTAATAAATTATTAAATACTAATGAATTATTAAGTACTAATAAATTATTAAATACTGATAAATTATTAAATACTAATAAATGATTAAGTACTAATACATTATTAAATACTAATGAATTATTAAATAGTAATAAATTATTAAGTACTAATAAATGATTAAGTACTAATGAATTATTAAATAGTAATAAATTATTAAATACTAGTAAATTATTAAATAGTAATAAATTATTAAGTACTAATAAAATATTAAGTACTAATGAATTATTAAATACTAATAAATTATTAAATACTAATAAATTATTAAATACTAATGAATTATTAAGTACTAATAAATTATTAAATAGTAATAAATTATTAAATACTAATAAATTATTAAATACTAATGAATTATTAAATATTAATAAATTATTAAATACTAATAAATTATTAAATACTAATGAATTATTAAGTACTAATAAATTATTAAATAGTAATAAATTATTAAATAGTAATAAATTATTAAATACTAATGAATTATTAAATAGTAATAAATTATTAAATACTAATGAATTATTAAATAGTAATAAATTATTAAATAGTAATAAATTATTAAGTACTAATGAATTATTAAATACTAATAAATTATTAAATACTAATAAATTATTAAATACTAATAAATTATTAAATACTAATAAATTATTAAATACTAATGAATTATTAAGTACTAATAAATTATTAAATAGTAATAAATTATTAAATACTAATAAATTATTAAATACTAATGAATTATTAAATAGTAATAAATTATTAAATACTAATAAATTATTAAATACTAATGAATTATTAAATACTAATAAATTATTAAATACTAATAAATTATTAAATACTAATGAATTATTAAGTACTAATTAATTATTAAATACTAATGAATTATTAAATACTAATAAATTATTAAGTACTAATAAATTATTAAATACTAATGAATTATTAAATAGTAATAAATTATTAAATAGTAATAAATTATTAAATACTAATAAATTATTACATACTAATGAATTATTAAATACTAATAGATTATTAAGTACTATTAAATTATTAAGTACTAATAAATTATTAAATACTAATAAATTATTAAATACTAATAAATTATTAAATACTAATGAATTATTAAATAGTAATAAATTATGAAGTACTAATGAATTATTAAATACTAATAAATGATTAAGTACTAATAAACTATTAAATACTAATGAATTATTAAATACTAATAAATTATTAAGTACTAATAAATGATTAAGTACTAATGAATTATTAAATAGTAATAAATTATTAAATACTAGTAAATTATTAAATAGTAATAAATTATTAAGTACTAATAAAATATTAAGTACTAATGAATTATTAAATACTAATAAATTATTAAATACTAATGAATTATTAAGTACTAATGAATTATTAAATACTAATAAATTATTAAATACTAATGAATTATTAAATACTAATGAATTATTATATACTAATGAATTATTAAGTACTAATGAATTATTAAATACTAATGAATTATTAAGTACTAATGAATTATTAAATACTAATAAATTATTAAATACTAATAAATTATTAAATACTAATGAATTATTAAATACTAATAAATTATTAAATACTAATAAATTATTAAATACTAATGAATTATTAAATACTAATAAATTATTAAATACTAATGAATTATTAAGTACTAATAAATTATTAAGTACTAATGAATTATTAAATAGTAATAAATATTCTAAACCGACACTTAAACTTGTGAAGAATTCTTGGTAAAATTATTTTCACAAGAAAGTGAAGTACATACCAATTAAACGACCAGGATGTAAGCGTGACACAGCAAATAACACACGCTGTGGTATTAATATATAGATTGTTATAATGATATTCGAAAACTACGCTGTATCGAAGGGGGGTCACTCTCATATTCTTATCCAGGGTTACCAGATAAGCCCTGTTAAAAAAGCCCAAATTCGTGAATTTGGTCTTTTTTAACACACATTTTCTCCTTCAAAAATTGTATTTGGTCTTTTTTGGAAGAGTAACACACGAACTAAATAAGAACAGATAAAGCAGAATATTAAATAAAGAGAAAATGACGATAACCTTCACCTTTCATCACTGGATAATTTTTCATTTCTCTTTACCATTGCCGTATTTGACTTCTTTCTCTAAAAAGTGGTGAGGCCGACCTTCACGTACGAACCGACAACAACGTCATAATATTACGTGTGTCACTCATCTTGCTTGTTTAGACTACAGAAACATGAAACACTCGTTATTTTAACCCTTGGCTGTTTCGCGAAAACAATTGTTTCGAGACTCAACGCCAAAAATGTAAATGGGGCATGTGTAATATAATAAATACTAATGTGGACTATGTGATCATCTAACTCCAAAAGTATTATTAGATTCGAGGAACTTAAATGGCAAAACTGTTGTGAAACGTATTAATAGCCCTCCTTAATATTGTGGAAATAATAATTTCTACCCGAAGAATCGTTTCTTAGTTGTTTCTAATAAGTGATACATTGTGATATGAAATACACTAAAAAGGGTTGATATGCTCTAAAGGATAAAAAGCAACATAATGTAACTTTCGAACTGCTGTGGTATAATAAACAAGCAAACAAGATGGTTGGCATGTAATGATATGATGTAAATTTAAATTTCATCATTTCTTTTTTCTTTGTGGATATTTCAGTTCTTTAAGACAATTTATTTTCGAAACACAACATTTTTTGTAAGCGATTATTTGCATGAAATTCATTGGACAACTGTTAACAAGACATTTTGAATTCACACTTTTCCCAGCAGGACGAAATGAGAATAGATTCAATAGATATCGAAAGCGGCAACGCTAATTCCATAGCTCGTTATCCATTACAAATACAACGCACACCGTTCTTGTTATCAGAATTAACCGAACTCATCAGCTTCTTTTGTTCTATCTACATCTTTCAAAGCATTTCATATCTCCTTCGTTCTCTCCATTTTCTCTCTCGAGAAAGGCCGAAACAAGTGTATGCAATTTTGGATGGATTTGCTGATGATTATATGATATGAAATTAAAGCATAGCTCTGGTTCTACACTATTAAGCTATTACTAAAAGCTTTACAAGAAAATTATATTTAATAATACGTGTATATATATATATATATATATATATATATATATATATATATATATATATATATATATACTTCAGAATAAAATTATCCAACAATCAGCTCGTATGGAAACCTGTGATCATAAGATTTACAAAATATTACTGGCAGTAATATTCTATAAGTATTATGCCACTTAAATAAGAATTGCTCGATATACAAGATAGACAAATAAATCATTCAAGTCATTCCATGAATTTAAAAGTTTATGGCGTGAAATGTTTGAGTTTCAGATCAAAGATTTTTATAATTCTATGTAAGACAAAGAATACATTAGAAATATTTAAAATATTTCAATTTGCGTTAGTATTTTCATTTGGTGTTATCCTATAAATTGTCAAGGATTTTTTAATATTTTTTTTTTTATTCCGTGTCGATATTGCCATTTTTTTCAATGATTTTGTTAGATCAAGGATTATACGTTAATGATGGGATATATATATATATATATATATATATATATATATATATATATATATATATATATATATATATATATATATATATATATATATATATTATTATTACTCTAATTACTTTTAATGCCCACGGACACTAATATTTCATCCGTTCGGGAATCATGAGTACAGGTCGGGAGATTCGAACCCGGCAACTGCTCTTCATGGAAACCCATGAAAATATTCGCCATTATCGCCCCCAGAACACATCTTCTATTTGCCTATACATAACATCGTTGAAACTGAATTCAACAGATGTGTCAAATTTCATCAGCTCAACAAATATACTTTCAGAAATGGGAGAAGGTGATATCTGGCTACGATATAAAAATCTGTACAGATATATATAGTCTCTAAAATCGGGACACAAGTAAACCGGTGGCCAATGCCATAAGAACACATCAATTTATTTACAACCTTAGACCTTTGAATAAAGTCCGCAAAATAAAAGGAATCTTTCAGGCAGTATTTACTGTAATATTTTAATACAGGTTGTAAAATATTTAAGATCCATTTTGCAACTTTATGCTGTGATGACCCTACCATAGATAAAATGGGCTTTAAAGGGAATACCTACTTTGTGAGCTTTCGGTAAACCGTATAACCTAGGACAGATCTAATCTCATTACCTATGCTAGACGAAATTACACTTAACCCAATTAATTTCTTTTGGAATTTGGTTCCTAAAGAGGTTGTACGAATGTGAGTTGAGACCGGAAGGGAACGGATACTTTACGAATTTGAAATTCGCAATGCCTAAGCACCAGACTCTGAAATGAAAATAAAAGATTCAATAGCAAGATTAAACGACCTTGCCTACACCTATGCAAGTACACCAATACCCCATTAAGAGTTTAAATGGCGCAGAGAGCATTGTGCAGTTATTAAAACTCTACGAGAAAATAAATCGTGTGTCATTACTAGACTGGGTAAAGGTTCAAAGGTTGTAGTACTAAATCATCATGATTATTTCGACAAAATGACGATCATACTGAACGGAACGATACGGAGAAATTTATAAAAATGGGGCATCACGCGATTGTAAGAGCATATATATATATATATATATATATATATATATATATATATATATATATATATATATATAATATATGCTCTTACATTTAAATAATGTCTTATACCGGATAATAACAACACAAAGATTAAATGTTCATTTAAAAAATAGGCATTCGTTCCGAAAATTCTTTTTTGAAGGAATTGATGCAGGCCTTAACTTATTTGATGAATTAGATGGAAGGTATTCCACCAGGTCAACGTATTACAAAATGAATGCTATATGTAAAATTGTACGCACTTCTACTAATGACAAAAGAATTCACCGAACTTTAAAATGCTTGAAAACTTTGAAAAAAAAAACGTGATGTACTTGCTAAGAAACATTTCAATAAATGAAAGGAAACTTTTATTAACCAGTATTAGGAAAATAGATAATAATTATAAAATAAAGGAACAATCCGATATCATAACTGGAAGTGATAAAACCGTGAATACTTATTAACAATAACCTCATATATAAGAGATTACATGGCGAATATAAAAAAAGCCAAAGTAAAAAAAAAAAAAAAATCGAATCGATATACATTAAGCGGCAAAATAATAAGTTAATTTGCATTATAAAACGGATACTTTTTCTGGCCAGTGAACCTAAGTATAAACTGAAAAATCCCAAAAAAGACTTCGAAAGCTTTAGACTAGGTATGTGCAAAATGAACGCCGATGCTCAAAATGTATAAATATTTTGACTCCTGCCTTTACTTAACAATTAACAAAAAATCAGGAAATCAACCAATTTTAATGAAATTTTCAGTATTTATCAAATAATGATCGCGGAATATAATGAACTAATTATTTTTATTTAAATCTTAGTGAAAATGTATTATTTTGTTTAAACAGAAAATACCTTTACTAAAGTTATGATTTTCAGTAGTAAATAAAAACCACAAGAATTTATTATTCTTTTTTTATATATAAATAAAGCATCGTAATTTGTAACAATAAGAAAAAAATAAAATAATTTTTACAGGAACATTACGAAAAAAGTACCTAAAGTCCGTATAAATGAAATCGATATAACTCGAAGAAAAATTATTTTCTCGAACTACCAATATTATCATTAAATTAAGCATTGTTTGTTTAATATTTTCACACAAAAAAAATTATAATTGCAAAAATTATTTCTACTTTTTTTACTCTTACATTTTTAACGTAATCTTTACATGTAGGATTTTATTATTTCCATTGCACGCATGAACGTATAAGCATCAACGTAAGATAATGTTCATATACTCTTGGAAAATAAAGTAACAAAAATTAAATTGAAAAGCAGGAACATAGAAAAATAATTTAATTAAAAAATAGCAAAAAATATACGAACGTTCCATGTCGATAAGTACGGATGCATAGACTTGAAAAGAAAACCAGTCTATTTTGCCCACCCTCCTCCTCTCTTCAACTACCCGCCTGTTTATGTTTATCAACTTTAAATTTAACGTAAACATTATGATAAATTTTAACCTAGGTTTGTATTTTTTTAGTGTGTAATTTTTTCAATGATTATAAATTGTTTTCTTAACCAATTGTAATTCTGTATCGATATTAATAAATAATGGTGCTAACATTTTTTTCAATCAATAAATTATCAATAGTATAATTGATGAATTTAATTAACTTTTATGCATTTTTAAGGAAGTGGGGGTCTGCGACTCAAGAAAAAAACGTCGCTTGGAATAATGTTAAATAAAGAAATAAATTATGTCTAATTTGACCTTCCATATATATTTGAATTTCGCTGCCAAAGTATTTTTTTATTGTTTTGATACGATAAACAAGTCTCGTTCCTACCAGTGTCACATTTTTTGATAATTATTACTTTTTTTAGCAAAAGTTAAGTACATTTATTGTATGAATTCATTATGTTAAGATTTTAACTTAATACTTAACGTGGAAATAATTCCAGAAAACTTATATTTTTCTTGCCAGAAAAATGTAAACACGATTTTTGTCATAATGAATTTTTATGTGAAATGTAGGGATTTTTCAGATTTGAGATACAATTATTCCATGTATTTTTTATTTCACACACTTTTTTTCTTGGAAAAATTAACTTTAAACTATAATCTTTCAAACACAATAAAAAAGTAATCGAAAATTAAAAAAATTATTATGATTAGCCGACGTTAAAAACCATGCCCCCTACCGAAGCAGCCATTAAATTGCCCGTACCTAGTTTAGACTAATAGCAACCAGTGTATTTAATGTAGATAAATATTAGATAGAATGTTACTTATACAAAATAATAAGATAGAGTTTGAATTTTGATAGTACGATGAGTTAGGATGATTCAGTAAAGTTACGGATTTGGTGGAAAAATATATATACACTGTGAAATAAAAAGATCAATACAGGAGTTAGAAGTAGGACTATATAGGAATGATATCTTATTTACTATTAAATGCTGTGGTTGCCAATTAAAAATGAGTAGAAAAATACTTCTTGAATTATTTAAACTATTGAACCTTGACAATGATAAGAAATTTCTTTTTCGATGTTACATCAAACTTTAATGCTTATACATTTTCACCTTACCGTAAATTTTATTAGAAAATATCTGATATAAATTATCTAATCAACCTAAACAAATTAAACAGTTAAAAGCTAGTTTATCTAATAGAGTTTCGAAACTATTTATTAATAGAAATATTTTTAAAAGGAAAAAAACAATATTATAATGATGTACTAAAAAGGGTGAAGCCACATTGAGACTATAATAATATAAGTGATGCTAATTGAAACTAAAATAAACAGGATATAGAAAAAAATGGTATAACATATAACAATTAGAAAAATGTTAAAGAAGTAAAACTCAAAATCTAGTGGATATAAATAGGAAACTAAAGAAAAAAATCCTGGTTATATATATAATTATTTCCACTGCCAGACAACATTGCAGTCACCAAGAGCCACGAAAGCCAACAAACCGGAAGACCAAGACTCGAGTTTCGCCCTCATTTAGGCTCATCAGTTAGACACATCCGAAATCAGCATTCGAAACCTGAGCCTCTTGCATGCGAGGCAAGCATTCTACCAACTGAGCAAATGCGCTGCACACAAGGAAGTCTTCTTAAATATCATAGATCAAGCAAACCGCAAGGAAATCCGACAGTGGAATGCACCTACCTTCGTCTCGAACAAGGGATGTGATCATCACAATCAGCCTTAACCCAAGTCGATGTCTCACTAGCAGGAATTTACTATGATATTTAATGTGACTTTCTTGTGTGCGACGCGTTTGCTCAGTTGGTGCTTACCTCGTATGCAAGAGGCTCGGGTTTCGAATCCTGAGTTCGGATGTATCTAACTGATGAGCGCAAATGAGAGCGAAACTCGAGTCTTGGACTTCCGGTTTGTTGGCTTTCGTGACTCTTGCTAATTAAACTGCTTTAGAAATGTTTATTGCACAAAAAATGTGTACAAAAGTAAACCATGAATATCTCTTTTACAAAAAAAGTCTTTACAGAATTTTTAGTCAATATCATTACATGAATAAGAAAATGTCCAAATAAATGTCGACGAGTATAAAAGTTTCATTTTTATATACAATAAAAATATAATTGTGTATTTAAATAAAACGTTTTATGTTATGAAAGCTTGTTATTGTGTAAAAATGCGTCAAATTAAAAAAAAATCAAGTATTTGTATAAGATTTTTTATCAAAAAATTTTTTTTGTTATCTATCTTGAAATTTAGAGGTGTTTTTCTAGTTCTACCTTCAAACTTCTATTAGTTTTCTGTCTTCAAAACAGCAATGAACAAAACCATCAGTATCGTGTTTAAATACCAAACACTTACTTGATCTTACTTGAAATAATTGCAGAGAGAAATGCCTAGTCATATGCGTTTTTTATGCCTTTACCTATGTCTAATATATTTAGCGCGTAACCGCCCCCTTTGAAGCGTTGGGTTTCTCTGCTTAGCACCAATTACTGTGACGTAAAGCAAAACGTAGGGCTCAATAGAATGACATTCTGTTCATGGAACCCGACGGTCTAGGACGCACAGACTTTTTATTTTACAAGGGAGTCATTACTTATCCAGGCCAGAAGGCCACTCGAGGATAAGGGTCAATAAATGTAAGGTGGTAGTGTAGTAATCGTTAATGGAGTAAGTTGGGTACAATTTGATTATTAAGGGGATGGTTGAACAAGAACTTGTTCACATTAGATTTGAAGGTCACCATACTGCAGTCGGCTGGGAAACAGGCCAATATAACTGTTCAACAGGCGAACGATTCTAGAGAAGAAGTTGTGTTTGTGGAATCTACGTTTAGATTTAGGTACATATAGAGAGTGGGGGAAACTGTTGATAGTGGTTGTGGCTAGTTGAATGAATGCTTTTGTGAAAGTTTAGCAAGGGGGCTACAGATTGGGGCTCAGACGAGCACTTACCATGAAAATGTATAGTAGAGACAGGCTCGTAACGTCTCTTCTATGGGAAAGAGGCTGCAGAGAACAGAAAAGTGCATTGCCTACTAGGTTTCAAAGAGGGGTTTGAACTTTATCAAGACAAGATAGGATACACCGATCAGCTCTTGCCCATATGAGCCAACAACACTTCATTTTAGGACGTACTTGGCTCTTATACATATAGATAAGCGCATCGGTAGTGAGATATCTACTAGAGCGGTAAAATAATTCAACTTCAATCATTTTTCCAGCGAGATTGGCAACAGATTTGATGTGTGTTCCGTTTCAGGTAATGAAGATCAGTTTCAGAAGCTTGCCAAGACATGGTGCTTTCCCAAGATGAGAGCCATTCATTTCAATTAAGTCGTGATGGGGGGGGGTCAGAAAGATTATGATGGAAAGATGTGTTAGGCTTGGTTTTAACTGACACACTTGATTCCTAAAGAAATAATTATATATTTCATTTAAAAAATATATTAAAAAGTTATCAAGTTTATATTTTTCGGGGTCATTATGATAAACACTTCAAAAATATATTCCATTTAGTAAAATCGGTAGTTTTCACTTATATATTTTTATTTTACTTTTTAGCTCTTCACTTCTGTAAAAAGAAATGTCATCATTCCCCCACTTTCTTTTCTGCGCAGATACAATATCTATCTATCTATCTATCTATCTATCTATCTATCTATCTCTTACAAATGCATGGCTCATTTTTAAAGGCTAAAAAACATGAGGTGAAATTAAAAAAAAAACAAAAGCAGATACAAACTCTAATATTGTTCGATGAAGGGCGGCAAGGATTTCTCAACAGCGGACGTATTTCATCGAGTCTGAATTGAAAAATTCGGCCATTGTCACTGCGATGCCGGTTCGAAGAATTATGTTCAGCCAATAGCGGTTTGGTGTTGAATTGTACAACAGAAATAAAGACGATGGAAGGAGAAGAAAAGGTCAAAGAATATAAAAAGAATTGGAAAAAAATGGCGTCGTGGAGAGGGGAAAGCGAAAATGGTCGAATAAACTCATAACAACCCCCCTCCCCTAAAAAGAAAACAAAAACCGATAAATAATGAGAGTGGGAGTGAGGGATGGATGGGTGCAGGAAGAGGGGAAGCGGTGAAAAAAAGGCGTGCGTGAAAATCTTGTGTCAAACAGTTAATAAAGGCAAAGCAAGAAAGAGAGGCCAACAGCATCACACGCCTCGCTAGATTCGTCATGGTTCCGTTGCGGCTAAAGAGACCCGTCATTAGTCGAATTCTAGTTGTTACTTGGGATTGAAGGAAATTAAACTCAATATTGGATACGCGTGTGGCTGAACAAGCAACGGGCCGTGGGAGCAAGAGAGATGGATAGTTAGATATTGATAGCGAGAGATAAAGAGAGATGGAGAGTGAGAGGGAGAAGGAGCAGCGGGTAGGAGGAGAGTGCTTACCCAGCGTAAGGACTGATTGATCGTAAATATATTAAAGGTTCTCTCAAGACGAGGAAACCGTAACTGCAAAACCCCAGCCTGGCGACCAAAACAGAAATAAAAATAAAAATTTTAAAAAGTGTATGGATAAAAGATAAACAAAAAAATGTGAGCTTTTATGCATCAAACGGTCATGTCGTACAATCTACAGAAGCACCTAAGATCCATAAATATATATATTTTTCCTTTTTATCAGTTTTTCCTTTGACTCGCTTCGTAACTTTCGAATGAGGTTTCCTTTCACCGGGTTCCATTCGCTGGAGATGTCATATTTTACGACCGTTTTGATAAATATATCTACTCAGTTGCAAGAGATGATGAGGTTGAGAAACGGCTTTTAATAAGCCATAAATACGACAAAGGCTACACTTTATATATTTCGATCGTTATCGGCCTGAAAACGATTTCAAAATCCGAAAGAAATTATAGATTACTCTTTTTTCTCCTCTCTTTATATCTTTCAATGGCAAAATAAGATTTCAATTTATTAAACAAGGTTATTAGGGATAATCGATGATTTCTCGTTTATTATATCATGAGAAATATATAATTGTCGCTTTCGATCTATTTATCTTATCACACACATACAAGTGCACACACTAGCTCTCCACAGGCAAACACATTCTATCTCCTATCTCATATTATGTGTGTGTGTGTGTGTGTGTGTGTGTGTGTGTGTGTGCGTGTGTGTGTGTGTGTGTGTGTTTTCAAATGTTTTATTATATCCCCTCAGCTTTCACTTAGCGTCGAATCTTCAGGTTTAAAATATGGATCTTTAATCAATTTCTTATTGTTGTTATTCCATTCGTAAATTAGTTGTAGGCTGTTTTTAATTGTGGAGTATTATAGTTATTATTATGATATTATAATAATGTCTCCTGATGAACTAACATTGTCTGAAACCGAAATATAATACTCCACAATTTCAAACAGCCTACAACTAATTTACGAATGGAATAACAACGATAAGAAATTGACTAAAGATCTATATTTCTATCCTGAATATCTGACACTAACTGGAAACTGAAGGAATATACTTCATATTTGAAAACAGCCGTTTGAATAAAACCCACTGAACATAAATAAAAAAAAAGCCAAGACATAAATAAATAATAAAACATATACGTCAGAATTACATTGACACATCGGTTCTTGCCAGATTACCGAAGTTAAGCAACAGTGAGCCTGGGCAGTACAAGATGGGGGACCATTTGGAAAGACTAAAAATGCCTTCTTAAACGCGCATGGCAAACACATGTTTGCTGCAGCGAATAGTGACATCTGAAGTGTGTGCAATTAAAACACTTTGTAGGTGGGGCTGGCTCAGTCCTAATGAGTAAAAATGTACCCGAGTTCTGCCAGTGAGGATGACGACATTATATATATATATATATATATATATATATATATATATATATATATATATTTAAAAGAGATTAGAATAATAGTCTAAAGAGCAGAGTGTATTTTAATGTAATAGTAAAATTACTAGTTTAATTAAAATACAGGGAAAGAAAAAGTGCTCGTTGTAATTTAGATATATAATAAGCTCGATAGGTAAATATCCTAGAGCTAATTTAATATTTAGTAATGTGATTGATAATTTAAAAATCAAATTAGAATTAAATTAAAAATCCGTTTCATAAGAAGGAACAAAAACAAAATCAATAATTTGTACGATCGTTTCGGAAAACAATGTTTTTATTGTGGTAGACATCAAGCTACGGACAATAATTTTATATATAGTGTTTTTAACAAACAAAATTTCCTCATCAGCAAAGTATTGGGAAGGGTTTTTAGTATATGTAAAAGACACCATAAATAAACCTAGCATTAAAAGTAAGGCAGATGTATCTTTTAATTTTTCGCCTTTTGAAATCAGGAACTAAGGTCAAAGCACTCATATGGATGTTTGTTATAGCTTTTCAGCTTATGAAAAAAAATTCCAAAGACCTGCAGTTTTGGGGAAGAAACTATTGGAGTAAAAGGCTTTCTTGCACCTAGGGATCTCTACTGTAAAGGGATGAGACTTAGTAGCTTGTCGGGTTTGTCGGTGGTAGTTACGTCAAGGAGGTACAAGTGTTTGCAGTTCGTCAGAGCATTCACCATTAAAGTATTTGTAGAACAGGCAGAGGGATGCAACATCTTGTCGATGGGACAGAGGCTGAAGCCTAGATGACAGTTCAGGACCTATCAGGTTGGCGACTCTCTTTTGAACCCTGTTAGGAGCGAGAGATAAGTAGCAGATGCACCAGCCCAGATGTGACAACAGTACTCCATATATGGGCGAATGGTGGCCTTATAGAGGTACAGGATACTGTCAGGCGTAAGCATTGGGCGTCTCACCTCAGTTAGGTTCCGTGAGAAGTTTTCGTATACTTCCTAAATCGTAATATTTCGCATTCGCAAACAGACATTGTCTCTACCTTCTTTTTTTTTTGATCGAGTTAAACAAAATTCCCACCGTGTCGTCGTCTCAAGTGTTTGTTTGCCTTTTTTGTATAAATAAAGCGAAACTATTGGAATGCAATCGCCTGGCCTTTGAGCCAGGTAGTATCTGTTCTTGTAATTGGTCCTTGGTCGATGTAGGGGGAACCCTTCATTCTGAGACAATTACTATTTATTTGGATAATGTCAGAGTGCCTCCTTTTTGGGGGAGCGTGCCCCCTATATTAAAAACAACTTTGTGTCTAATTTGCCTTCGTGGGCGATTAAAAAGCAACGCCATTTCTGCAAGTCATCTTTTGTTTTTGATTGATTACGTTAAATTGTAACGCTTTAGACTCCCGCTCGCGTCATGGAGTAGCAGTAAGACGTCATATTTTCTTTCACTTTCTTTTCCTATCATATTTAAGCGTATTTATGTCCGGGTAGTACCGGGCAACCTGCTAATATATATATATATATATATATATATATATATATATATATATATATATATATATAGTCATCCACATACAGTTTTTTTCGCTGTTTCACAGCTCATTAGTGCTGCTATGTGGGTTTGCTAGTACTGTTTTATCCTAAATGCTACACAATTATGGACAATGTAGAACTGGGCGTAACAGTCAAATGAAACTAATAATCTAATAAGAAACAATAAAAAATAAATAATTAAGTAATTAAAGTTTATTTTTTAAAGATATGCAAATAAATTAATCTTTATTTAATCTGTTCCCGATGACTGTACAACAAGTGCCCACAACCAACTCGGGAATGCTGATCACGCTGTGATAATGGTAGAAATCAGTCAAAATTCTCGCCCTAAAACTGAAGACCCACTACTCAAAACAACGAGGTATTAAAAAAGGCTGATTGGGAAGCCATCAGGGAACTCATCAGAGATGCCCTATGGCAAAATATCTTTACTCTTCCAGCGGAACAGTGGTTAAATGAGACTACTGAATGGTTCAAAAGTGCAATTGAAGCACATGTTCCCGCACGGAAATTCTATAGCAAGCCTCACTCTTCTCAATGATTTACTTCTGCTTGTGCAACTGCCATTTGTCAAAGGCAGCATGCGTTCCGCAGATTCAACCGACATAAGTCCATCTCAAATAAACAGAAGTATATAGAAGCTAGAAATAATCTACAACAGCGTAGTAAATAATGGGCAGTCAACTATTCCCCCACTATCAAACAATCATGATGTTGCTTGCACGGCAACTGACAAGGCTAATCTGCTTGCCAGTCGGTTTGCCTCTGCCGAGGTCGCTCCAGTTCTCTCCAAACTTTACAATGAATGTGTTAACGAATCTTGCTTTCTCAACTACTGGAAAACCACTTCTGTGGTACCAGTCTTCAAGAATTCTAGTGAAAGAAATGACCCACTAAATTATCGCCCCATTAGCCTCCTCCCGCTTTTCGCCAAAATATTTGAGTCCTTAGTTAATCAAGTCCTAGTCCAGCACCTAACAGCTGCTAAACTCCTGACTGACAAACAATATGGATTCAGGCAAGCTCGTTAAACAGTAGATATCTTAACTTTAGTTTCTGAACATATATACCGTTCATTGGACAAAACAGGGGAGAGTAGAGCGGTAGCCCTTGATATATCTAAGGCTTTTCACAGGGTATGGCACGATGGTCTTCTAAGGAAAATTAGATCATATGGAATCACTGGAAGAATTCATAATGTAATTAAATCCTTCTTAAGTAAGAGAAAAATTCAAATTGTCCTCTACGGTCGTACATCTAAATATGACATAAATGCGGGATTACCTCAGGGGTCTATTCTTGGACCTCTATTATTCCTGATATTCATAAATGACCTCCCTGATAAAATTGTTTCGGAGATGGGTATATTTGCCGATGACACCACTCTCTATAACGGATATGAGGGGAAAACAAATGAACACATATCCAAGGAAATGGCAGAAACACTAGAGGATGACCTCCAATCCATAGTGGAATGGGGACAAAAATGGTTGGTCACATTCAATGCTGCTAAGACTAAGCTTGTTTCCTTCAATAACTACAAGAAACCTTCTCTACCACCAATAGCAATGGCCAAGAACACATTGCCTGAAAGTACTTCTTTTAAACTCCTCGGCCTAACGTTTACAGGGAATATAAACTGGAATAGATACATTGAGAGCATTGCCAAGGCTGCTGCAAGTAAGATTGACTCCCTCTACCGTGCTAGAAAACTACTTACGCCTGACAGTATCCTGTACCTCTATAAGGCCACCATTCGCCCATGTATGGAGTACTGTTGTCACATCTGGGATGGTGCATCTGCTACTTGTCTCTCGCTCCTGGACAGGGTTCAAAAGAGAGTCGCAATCCTGATAGGTCCTGAACTATCATCTAGGCTTCAGCCTCTGTCCCATCGACAAGATGTTGCATCCCTCTGCCTGTTCTACAAATACTTTAATGGTGAATGCTCTGACGAACTGCAAACACTTGTACCTCCTCGACGTAACTACCGCCGACAAACCCGACAAGCTACTAAGTCTCATCCCTTTACAGTAGAGATCCCTAGGTGCAAGAAAGCCTTTTACTCCAATAGTTTCTTCCCCAGAACTGCAGGTCTTTGGAACTCCCTTCTGGGATTCTGCTTTCCCAACTGTACTGATATGCAGAAGTTCAAGTGTAATGTGAACAAACATCTTTCTACTCATCTCCCTTCATAATGACCCTGCTAATTAAGTCCCTGATAGTAGCCCCCTGCTTCTAAGTGGCACTGTGCCTTGTTTGAGGTGAAAATTGAATTAAAAAAAATCTCTAGCAAATCAATTACTGAGTGTATTAAGAAGTTCCGTTTAATAATTTTTAAATATCTATGTCAGAGCTAGAAAAAATTGAACAATATATATATATATATATATATATATATATATATATATATATATATATATATACTTGAAAATGTGTGTGTGTCTGTTTGTCTGTCTGTCTGACTGTGTACACTTCCCTACCAAATAGCTCTGTCAATTTTCGGTCTCTAGACTCGAGATTTGATATAAGGGATATTGAGATTAGGGAAAATCTTATTAATCGGCTTTCGGCCAGAAATTTTGCTATGAAGGGGTCAAAGTTCAACGATTTGTCCTTGGAGAAGTTTACCAAACTCCTCCGACAATTTTGGGTCTAAACACTTGAAATTTTAGATATAGGTTCCTTGGACATGGATCTAACTTAATAACTTAATTTGAGCCCAAAACAATAAATATTAAGGGGCCTAAATTAAAAATAAAATGGCTGCTGCGGTCTCCACAAAATTACTCAGATAATTTCTGGTCTAAACATTTGAAATTTTACATGAAGGGTATTCAGAGATAGGGCGAGCTTTTTAATCGGTTTGGCTCGAAAATTTGAGCTACCAATATATAAATGTATATATGTATGTTCGCATGTCTGCCTATACTTTCGACAGAGGAGATGGCTTTTCACAAGACCATTATCGTTTTTAAGCTCGACCCTTCAGACGACAAATACCGAAAAATTGGCTAAAAACATAAATTTCTTGACCCTCAACTGGGCACTTTTTCACAGATATTTTCGAAAGCCTTAATTAAAACCTACGTCACTTCCGGTTTGGCGGTGATCGTAACAGCAAAGGCGTCACGTTTTTCCCCCGCTCTTTTCCTGCTTCGTGGTATGAGTGCAAGCCTGCCTTTCTACTGCCACTTTTTTTTTTTGCTCAACACACACCTCCAAACACCTGGGCAACGCCGGGTAGCCATGCTAGTAGATCTATAAAAGTGAAAATGTCTGTGTGTCTATCTGTCTGTCTATGTACATTTCCCTACACAATAATTTTCGGTCTACAGGCTCGAAATATGACATAAGCTGTATTGAGATTTAGGACAATCTTTTTTATCAGTTTTCGGCCGGAAATTTCGCTGTCAAGGCGTCAAAGTTCACTTATTTTACCTTTGAGAACACTACCAAACTCTTCCGCCAATTTTGGGTCTAAACACGTGAAATTTTAGATATAGGTTCTTTGGGTATGGCTCAAACTTTCTAATTAAATTTGAATCTAAAACAATAAATGGTAAGGGGTCAAAATTCGGGTCAAATTAAAAAAAAAATTTACTTCTATGGTCTACACCAAATTATTCAACCAATTTTTGGTCTCAATATTTGAAATTTTACATAAAGTATATTCAGACATAGGGCAAGCTTTTTACTTGTTTTTTTGGGGGGGGGGGTCTAAACATTTAAAATTATACATAAAGGGTATTCAGACATGCAGCAAGCTTTTTAATCAGTTTTTGATCGAATGTTTGTGATCGAATGTTGACTTATAACCTCATCAAAAAATAAACGAAAATGCCCATTTTGTGGTAAATTCTACCAAGTGCAAAGTGAAAAAAATTCTTAAGATTGGTCACACTCGAAACCGAATAGACAGCTGCCATAGCCTTCATGGTTTGTGTAAGCTGCGACGTTGTTTGATGCTGGAAATAATTATATATCATCTCATATTAAAAATCTAAAATTAATTTGTTCGCTTGTTTAGCTTGTTAGATGTCCTAGCGATTAGGAAACCCTACTTGTGAAACATCGGCCTCAGTTCTTAGTGGTTGTTGATTATTCCCTGTTGAAAAGAAGTAGGTATATTCCACAGTCGGACTTCGCAGTCGTTTGTTTGATCTATGTTAGTCATTAAACTTTTTGTGACTTAGGTTTCGAATTCCAAGTTCGAATATGTTTAACTGATGCGGCGAAATGATGTCGAAACTCTAGTCTTGGAAATCACACACACACACACACACACACACACACACACACACACACACACACATATATATATATATATATATATATATATATATATATATATATATATTAATTTGGCTGAAAAATGCGAAGCTCGCGGTTTGTTTACAAACAAGCGTTTGAGCACTTTACAAGTAGCGGACGGATATTTATTTAAATAGACATTCTGACATTCTCGGTTTGGGAGAGGCGCTAGTCTAGCGGCATTGATGAGTTGTGATACAACGAAACAGGACTGTATGTCGATGACTACAAATATATTTTATATATACCTATTTTTGTGAATGCTTTAAGTTAGCTGTTGTTGCATGTCATCTTTTTTACTCTCGCGTTCAAATCATACACCACTGACACGTCCATATATAGCAACAACTTTTTAAGGGCACATACGTATACATTATGACTTTATATTTGAATGTTGCAATCGTATTTTGATATCCTACATTTTCAACAAATCAAAGAGACCAGAACTTTTAAATAAACCTAAAATAATTTGGTGCTGTCATTATTTAATCAAAGAGAAAAAAAAGAGAAATTGCAGTTACATTACAAGACTCAAAGTGTCTCGGTTATGAGTCGCAATCCAGATACTCTGCCGATAAACGAATGGATCGGTTCCTGCAATGCAATACATATCCGCTTGAACTATAGTCGAGTTGATAAAATTCTAAATCGTAATATTTTCTATCTCCTTGCCCGGAAAAACTCAGAAACTGCTAAATATACATTTGCGAAATTTAGATACTCTGATTATGTATAAACTCAGATGGTTTATAGTACATTCGGTAAATTCAGTTAGGTAAGGAATTGAATGGTATCTTCCCCTCTTCCGCAAAATACAGTTGGGGTTAACTCATAGATATGGAAGTTCCATCCAGAATTAATAAAACATATATAAAATTAAATTGCCGTCGCCACTTTCATCATATATTAAAAATCTCTGAAGAAAAGAAAACAGAGTACAGTCTGTCTTTTATTCTAGAAACAAAAGTTAACATCATGCGTGACTCGCAGTTATTATAGCAACAATAAAATCGAAATTAGTTACGCGCACAGAGAAAACCAACGTTTGCGATAATAAACACGCCTTTAGTTATTTCCATTTGTGTATGCAACCAACAAAGATGCATGTAAAGCAAAACTCAATCATGTTCTCTTCCAGCTAAAATAATTTCCACGCTCTGTACTAAGGCTAGAGAATAAATAGCATTAGGCCGAATAAATGTTCCGAATTTAGCACAAACGTGGATTTCTTTTCTACCGTAGAAGTCAGAAGAACTTTATTTAAGTAATATACTTAATATCTACAATTACCATATGCTCGCTTGTATTAAAAAAGAGGCCTCGTTGATATCTCTACCAAACCACTGGATATAGCGTTAAATTAACTGTTACTATAATTGTAACTGAAATCTACAGTGATATTAGCTGCGGCACTAGGACTTATTTCTGAATAGATACGTTGTCTTATGCCCAACCTAACCTTAATGACTGCCTAAAAATATGAATTACGAATTACGACGAAATAATTGTTTCTCTTTAACTCCAAGCCGACTGCCTATGTCTAACCTGCATGCAAAATAGGGGAAAAGAAAGGTAGATTTTATTCTTTCCTCCCAAACTAAAACAATACTGTAAACTCTAAATCCAAATGAAACTTTACTGTATTCTGTAAGTAAATAACCCTGACCCTTGAAAGCTAACAATCTGCCCCCCTCTAGCTGCCACTAAAACCCTACATTATACATACGCCTTAGTAGTGGAATCCTTAACCTCAAGTTCCTAACTTTCACATACTAACCGCCTAACGATCTTCACTAAACATCTATACATTTCTACCCCTGACATACATTAGAGTTAATTCCTATCCATTTAGGTACTTACCAGCCAAAGTATGCACTCGGATGCAAAGCGATCTTCATTACATACCAATTGCCTCTTCCTAGATGGTTTCTGCAACAACCAATACTAAACCAAGCCGATACTCCATGCTATGCAAAACTCTCTATGACTCTTAAATGAAAACTGAAACTATCTCCCCCTGAATAGTGGAAACACTGACAACTCCTATTTGCATCTACTGAAAACTCGCCCAAATATATATTACTTAATTATACATACGAAATACACCATAACCTAAAATGTACCTCCAGTTACACCCTGAGTGTACTGCACCTACACCCTAACTTCCGTAAACCTAAATATACAGTGACTGGGCAAAATTTCTTAGCTCAATTCCTAATACCTACTCAAACTATAACGTTATCCTGAACCCAAACTAACATAAAGTTTAAAAAAAATGATAAAACCTAAGGTAAAAGTCCTAATCCGCACTAACGCTTTTCTAACAAGCCTCCCCTCAAAACTGCTCCCACTGCATGCCCCTAAATAACTTTGAGGAGTGTAACTATTCATTAGATATATAACCTTTACGAGCTAACCCTGTAACATTAACTAACTATGCGGGGTCGCAGAAATACCTGGAGTAGGACCCAGGCGCGGAGAAAACCCTCTCAGGGCTGATGGAGCCAGTAGATCTTCCCAGATCACCCGTCTAAGAGAAGGAAAACTCTGAAACTAAACCAAAGGGGAGGGAGGCCTCTCCAGTAAATTACCGGTCTGCAAACCTAAATTGCTTAAGGAGTAGATAGGCTCTGTCTATCGCCGGCTTCCATACTCCTTCTTTGCCTATTAGTCAGGCGCAGAGACACTATCACAGGTGAATCGACAAAACACTTAGTGGTAGATCTTGTTTCTTGTCTATGGCATTGAATGCCGTCCACCCACTCCCGACACATCCCACCCCTCATAACTGGGCACTTGGGAGTGCTTGAATACCACGCATGCCTGTGCAATTAGATTGGGGTGATCTTCTTCTCGTGGGCTGAGGGTACCGGATTGACAGTTCCTGGCTGCTGTTTCCGACTGGTAGTACAGAAGCCTTAACTCTTTGGTAGTGCTTAGAGTGGCTGCTCCATCAACAGTTGTATAATATCGGGTTGTTTGTAGTGCCATGTCGCGCATGGAAAGGGACCCTGCACTCATCCCCGATGGGCTTTCCCGAGGCCACAGTCCTAGTTGAAGAAAGGTCAGCTAATGGTCTACTTTTGTTGCATGTCTGATATCCTGCATAACCTCTTGTTCAGCTCCCCTTCACCTAACTGAAACTCTTTAAAAACATGATGACACTACAATAAAAAAAAATAAGTTCAAACCAGGCCTAGGGACAAACAAATTCAACTTGCCTCCTCCCTTGAGGCTTGCATTCACTAACATCCGTGGGCTTAGAACTAATTTAGCTGATGTTGAAGCATTTCTCCTAACAAATACCCCAGATATCTTAGCACTAAGCGAGACTAATCTACACTCCTCCATCCCCTCTAACTACTTTAACATGCCTGGCTATCTCCCACTCTGCCGTAAGGACTCTGACAGACATATGCACGGACTTGGAGTCTACATTCGTAACACCCTCCCCCTGACTAGAGAAACAAACCTAGAAACGGAGGATCAAGCCTTTATGTGCTTTAGACTAAACATACAATAAAACATTAGCTACTTTTATTTTCTCTACCGCTCTCCCTCGACCCAGGACTGCACCATAATAAACAAAGTCTCTGACAGCATAGACACAGCACTCTCCCTCGACACTAGCGCCCAAGTCTATGCATTTGGTGACTTTAATGTTCACCACAAAAACTGGCTTGGATTCTCTACTCACACAGATGCAGCGGGCAGCACAACATATAGTTTTGCTATATCTCACTCCCTATCACAAATAGTTACGTTTCCAACCCGTTTCCCTGACCAGCAAGAACAACAAGCATCACTTCTAGATCTGTTTCTGACTACAGTTCCCGAGAATTGTACAACAAATGATGACATCCCACTCGGGAACGCTGACCATGCAGTGATAATGGTAGAAATCGCCCTAAATTCTAGACCCAAAACTGAAGAGACAGTGCTCAAAACAACGAGATATTATAAAAAGGCTGACTGGGAAGCCATCAGAGATCTTATCAGAGATGCCCCATGGGGAAATATTTTTTCTCTTCCTGCTGAACAGTGCGCAAATGAGACCACTGAATGGTTCAAAACAGCAATGGAAGCACATGTTCCCATGCGAAAATTTTATAGCAAGCCCCACTCTCCCCAATGGTTTACTTTGACTTGCGCAACTGCCATTGCTCAAAGGCAGCATGCATACCGCAGATTTAACCGACATAAGTCCAGTTCAAACAAACAGAAGTACATAGAAGCTAGAAATAACGTTAAGAAAGAAATAGCGACAGCCAAGAGAGAATTTACTGAAACCACTAAAAAACGCATCGAAGCACAAAAGTTAGGAAATCGTGATTTCTGGAAAATCTACAACAGTGTAGTAAATAATGGGCAGTCAATAATTCCCCCACTAACCAATAATCATGAGGTTGTTTGCACAGCAACCGACAAAGCTAATATGCTTGCCAGCCGGTTTGCCTCGAACTCCACACTGGACCCTTCCAACCACCCCCTGCCTGACTTTACTTTGCGGACAGACGCCACGCTAGACGATCTAAAAATCACCCCTGCTCAGGTACATGCTATCATAAAAAAATCTTGACACTTCAAAAGCATGTGGACCTGATCTCATCCCAGCTGTGCTATTAAAAAAGTGCTCAGCCGAAGTAGCTCCAGTTCTCTCCAAACTCTACAACAAATGCCTTAATGAATCATGCTTTCCGGGCTGTTGGAAAACCGCTTCTGTGGTACCAATATTCAAGAATTCTGGCGAAAGAACTGACCCATCAAATTATCGCCCCATTAGCCTCCTCCCACTTTTCGCCAAAATATTTGAGACCATAATTAACCATGCTCTAGTCCGACACCTTACAGATGCTAAACTTCTGACTGACAAACAATATGGATTTAGACAAGCCCGTTCCACAGCTGACATCCTCACTGTAATCTCTGAACGTGTATACCATTCACTGGACAAAGCTTGGGAGGGCAGAGCAGTAGCTCTAGATATATCTAAGGCTTTTGACAGGGTATGGCACAAGGGTATCCTCAGGAAAATTAGATCATACAGTATCACTGGTAGAATACTTAGCATAATTAAATCCTTCCTAGATAAGAGAAAAATCCAGGTTGTCCTCGACGGTCGAACATCTAAACAGTGTGATATAAATGCGGGAGTGCCTAAGGGGTCTATTCTTGGACCTCTATTGTTCCTGATATTAATTAATGACCTCCCCGACAAAACTGCCTCTGAGATGGGTATATATGCTGATGACACTACACTCTATAACAGGCATGACAGGAAAACAAATGAACACATATCTAAAGAAATGGCAAAAACACTAGAGGATGACCTCCAATCTGTAGTGGAATGGGGACATAAATGGATGGTCATATTCAATGCTGCCAAGACTAAACTGGTTTTCTTCAATAACTACAAGAAACCTTCTCTGCCACCAATAGCAATGGTCAGTGACTCCCTGTCTGAGAGTACATCTTTCAAACTGCTTGGCCTAACGTTCACAGGAAACATGAGCTGGAACAATTATATTGAAAGCATTGCCAGGGCCGCTGCAAAAAAGGTAGGCTCTCTCTACCGTGCTAGAAAACTACTGACACCTGAAAGTATCCTGTATCTCTATAAGGCCACCATTCGCCCATGTATGGAGTATTGTTGTCACATCTGGGCTGGTGCGTCTACTACTAGTCTCTCGCTCCTAGACAAGGTTAAAAACAAGAGTCGCCAATCTGATAGGCCCCAAACTGGCATCTAAGCTTCAGCCTCTGTCCCATCGACGAAACGTTGCATCCCTCTGCTTGTTCTACAAGTATTTTAATGGTGAATGCTCTGACGAACTGCAGACACTTGTGCCCCTACGACGCAGGCACCCTCGACAAACCCGACAGGCAGCTAAATCCCACCCCCACACAGTAGAGATCCCTAGATGTAAAAGATCTTTCTACTCCAGTAGTTTCTTCCACAGAACCGCTAGACTCTGGAATTCCATTCCAGGATCCTGCTTCCCTAACTGTACTGACATGCAGAAGTTCAAGTGCAACGTGAACCGACATCTTGCTGCCCAAATCCCTACATAGTGCCCCAGTGTTGCTGACCCTGATAGTAGCCCCCTACACCAAAGTGGCAATGTGCCTTGTTTGGGGTGAAAATGTAATTAAAAAAAAAATGTGTGTGTGTGCGTGCGTGCGTGAGTGTGTGTGTGCACGCACGTGTTTGTGCGTGTGTGTGTGTGTGTGTGTGTGTGTGTGATTGTTATGCATTAAATATTCTTACATAAACATATACATTTCAGGAATTAATTAAATTTCCATAAAACGACATTTTCTGCGTTTAGGAAATTAAATTACTTAAAAATCATTAACATATTATATATATATATATATATATATATATATATATATATATATATATATATATATATATATATATATCACAATAGAAAAATGCGAGCATGAAAAGTAATATGGTTAAGCTTGAAAATAGAAAAGTAAAGGACTAGTTGTTAAAACTGGAAAAGGATTGGACAAGATATTCTAGTAAAAAAATATGATACATTTATAACTTAAAATATTGCAGAATTGATTATATAATGTCGTAAATTGAATTTAAAATTCTTAATGCTGCAATATTTTAAGTTATAAATTGATTACATGTTTTACTAGAATATCTTGTCTTTTTCTTTTCCAGTTTTAACAACTAGTCCTTTACTCTTCCATGTTTAAGCTTAACCATATTGTTTTTCATACTCACATTTTTCTATTGCAATCCATGATTTTCCCAGGCTTCCAATAAATTAACTTGTTCTTTGTTTAATTTCAGTCTTATTTTTTGCCCCATAAACACATATGTAATAACAATGTACGGCACTCGTCTGCTTTCAATAAAATCCCCCAATTATCTCCCTTCTATGCTTGCATTCTCTGTTTCACTTGTTACTTCTATTTTCGAATTAGTGGCAGCAGTAGTCGCTGAAGCGACGTGGTTGCTATGGAAACCAGTCATAAAAAGCGATTTTTTTAACGATTTTGAACACCAGAAAATTCATCATAACTTTTGTTTTACTGAACGAAAATTAAAATTTTTTTTTCACAATATAACTGAGAAGGTGATCCATAAACTGTATTAACTTTGAAATTTGGTCGAAAAATAAGTGAGCGGCGAAGCTTTAAAGCAGTTCTAAATGACTAAAACTGCCACTTAACTATATATTGATATGGTATTCTTTTGGGTATTAGATAAGCTTACAAAATTATTAATTTGACAAAAAATGCACTTGGAGAATTAAATAGTCACAGAAAAAATACTTTTCATGCATGTAACATCTCTCCAATGTATTAAATTAAACTACTTTTTTAATACTCCAATCAAAACTTCGTAATCCATTATGGGCAAAAAAAAAAAAAAGCATTTTTAAGAGAGAAATCATTTGAAAACTATGTTGAACCTAAAAACTTAAATACGTTTTTTAGACATTACATGACCCTAAAATATAGATATCCTTCTAAGCATGGAATACGCGTTTTAGCCATTATATAACGCTACAAACATGTACATGTGTAATAGGTTAGAAATACAAAAACATATGCAATCAAACTAATGCATGGAGCATTATTAGTCGTTTTCTCATTGTGCCTACAATCTACAAAGATGAAAAAAATAATAACTAGTTATATTCACATAAAATAAAGTCGTCAGTGTACGAGTTTTCGCTCGTTTCATTCACTGTTCGACATTTCTAATCGCGGTCATCTGTCATTTCTGACACGAGCCCTTCAAAAGAATGACAGTCATCGAAAAAAATGTTTCACATAGTCAAGGGTATAGAGTACATTTTAAATTCATCTTTTCTTTTCGACCCAGCTTGGTCAGGAAAAGCACGCACGCTCAACTGGCATGTCAATAGGCCCCCCTGTTCGCAAGCATGACCTTGGCGCTGTTTTACCTGCGTTTGGACGACAGCCGTGACTTGATCGGGAAGAAAAGTTCTTCCTATGCACGTAGATAGTGGAAGAACACCTGCTCTGATCTTGACTCAGTGGTGCTTGATAAACACATGTCAGCATCTGGTGGTTCTCTTTTCAGCCGACGAGAGACAAAAACGTATTCTTCGTTAAAGCGTCGTCTATTTTTATCAAGTTAAAAGGTGCAACGTTACGTTGTGTGCTAGAAAACTGCACCGGAACAAACAACTGATTATATTGAAACATATAATTTGAACTCTATGAAAACAGAAACTCTTAGAGAGCGTCGAGTTACGCCAAGATCTCAGAAATGCATTACAAAACGACCAAATTACTTTACTAACTATTTTAAAAGATTAAAATATGATGTGTTGTGCGCTTGTGAATACGACACCCTTTCACGATCGCCAAATATTGCCATATATAATTAAGCAGAAATCTAAAAGAGAAGGTTAAATATTTGCGACTGAAGCTTAGTAGACATGTTAGGCATAGACTGAAGTGTTTCTGCATCAAATGTGATTGGATTGCAGAAAGTATAGCAATTTTTATTAATGATTCCCTTAGTGGCACATAGAGGCTTACTCTCTATGAGGTATGCTATTCGATATATCACCAAATTCAGCATGTGCTCTAAAAGTAATACTGGGGTATGACATTGAATATAAGTCATGAAATTCAATGTAGTCGTCTTTAATAGAACTCGTTATTGAATCCATATAAGTACTAGCAAATTTCTGTAGAAATTCCACTGCTGTTACGCTTTCCTCTTGCTACAAAAATACTTGTCAGTAACATAATTTTGAAATAAATAAAACGCACATTTAACGTTTTTCATTCATTTATTGTAACAATTGAAATTTAAAACAAAGTACGAAAATCATTTCCGGAATTTTTCAGGCTAGAATAGATAAGTGTTATTGTCTAGTTTATTCAGATTACTGTTCTTGTATTGAAGAAACAGCCGCAGATCCCTTCCTTGTGTAACTTATGGGGATGGAAGTGTCCTGGTGTGTCTGTGGATTAGGTGTTCCGTTCTATTAAGGTTACTGTATCACGTTCACTACTACCCTTGGGAAAGATAGAATCCATATATTCTCCCTCCAGCTATAGGTTAAATAGTATACAAGACTATGGAGTTGGTTGGCGAACAATGCTAATAGAAAGAAGACCCTCAAAATGACACTAGCATTTCTCTGTTCAACCCGACATTGTTTCCAATCGTCTTGAAATTCTATTTGCCACTCGATTCGAACAATGGAGGTTCAAGAGAGGTGCGTTTGGAATTGTGCAACCCTTTCTTCACTGTAGACTTATCGAGCAGCTTACAGGCCATTTATAGTGTCTCTCGGAATTTAAATGCTTATTTTTCTTGAAACGATTGCAATTCGTTGTATAAAACTTGGCGAGGTAAAGTATTCTTGCTCGTTCATTAAATAATGTATAAAGCATTAAGCTATAACAGTGATGTACAGGGTGGCCGAAAAGTCCCAGGACACTGGCCGAAAAGATGTTCGAAGTGCTTTCACAGAAAGATTTGGAAAGCCCGCGCCATCAAGAAGTAATCTGTATCTGTGGGAGAAGAAAGTTTTTGAAACAGGTAGCGTTCTGGATCAGGCAAGAAGTGGCAGGCCTGAAACACGAAAGGAAACGTGTGCTGGTGTTCAAGAATCACTGCAACAGTCTCCCAAGAAATCCACCAGAAAACGTTCTGCTGAACTTGGAATACCAAGGGCTACCATGATGGATCATATGAAAAAGGACTTGGATGTCAAAGCTTATAAGCCATGTGTATAGTGTCCTGGGACTTTTCGGCCACCCTGTACTTACCTTTCAATAACATAAACAAAATAAGTCTCATTTGATACGTTGTATGCCATTAAATACTATATATGTCACTAAATGAAGTACATTTCATCTAATATGATAATTTCATCTGTAATTATATACAAAAGCTAAAATATTTCATATAACTTGAAATTTGGTATAATTAATTCTGGTGATTATTTGTCTTTATAATGCCGGTACAAAGCTAAAAGATATGTTATATCTTAATTTCTTTTTTTGTTTTGTTTGTAAGGACGTGTTCGTATATATCTTTCCCGTACACTGGGTGGCCATTTTGTGTGTTGTGTTATTTTGGACAACATACGCGAAGGTGGAAAGAAAGAGGAAAGTGATAATAGTGAAGGAACAGTTGGATTTACATACACATTTATCCTCAGATAAATAGTTTGTCAGAGACAAACACTAAAGAGAAATACAAAACGTGTAAACTTAATCTGACACACGAAAGAAAGAATTACTGATATTATCAGCAAAAAAGAATACACTCTAGTCTTAATATATTTTTTGTAGCCGTGCATTGATAATGTGGAAGCTAGGTAGTATACGTGAATAATGTGTAATTAAGACATGTTGTGTTGGTTGAGGTGTTCTGCGGATCTAGGCGACTTTTAAAAAAGACGCAAAAGAGATGCAGCGTTAGGATTTGAGGATAGAAATAGCACATTGTCCACTCACTCTCGGCTGTCTTGAAAAAAATAAAACAGCCAGAAAAATGGATCTTCATTCCAAATTTTCGCACAATCATATAACATTTTTTTAAACTTCCAAACAGCATAAGTTAGGGGTTTGATCCGAAAAGTTCAAGAAATCACTCCAAGAGATATAACTCTAATATTTTTGCCGTTAAAACAGTTTATGTTATTAGATCTGCAATATTAAATACCCGTGGTGCAATTGAATAGATATCATTCATAAATACAATATAATTCATTAAATACAACATATATGCCGTTATAGCAACGTATATACCAAGAGTCGGCAACCTACGGCCGGCGGACCTTTTGACAGGCCCACAAGCCTGATTACCAATGACACTATTTTTAACACGAGATGAGGTTTTCGAATTCAACAAAAAACCTGCTGCTATCATCCGCTGATCTACCCAACCGAATTTGAATCTCAAACTTATGTAAAACAAATGACAAGTATGTCTTGTCCTACTTCGATATTCAGCACTCTTGCATTAACCGCATTAAAACACCATTAGTTCCTTCACCTCTGGAAAATATTAACCCGGAATATATATAATTATATATAACAAAATGAAACCGACGGTATCGCTGTTACACAGTGATATATATATATATATATATATATATATATATATATATATATATTTGTGTATGTGTGCACGCGTGTCTGCGTGTGCGTCCGTTTGTGTGTAATTTACGAAAAATGTTTAGCCAGTGTTCACAATAATATTTTTGATATGTTTTCTTAATTTCTCACTTATTTTTTCTTTATTTTAATTTCAGCGATTGAGGTGATACTTGGTATAAATATTAATGTATAATGTCATTTTTGACTAGTAATCGTATTGTTAAATACTTTCTATGCCTTTAAATATGTTCTACGCCATTAAATATTATAAATGTCATTAAATATCGTCCATGCCGTTAAATGCGATATAATCCATTAAATACGGTCGACGTCATTGCATAAAGTACTCCTGGGCGAAGTCAAACACGTCTGAAATTGTTCAATAATAACACTCACTAAACATATATTTCAAGTAAAAAAATACATTTTTCTCGCAAGAATATTTGAATAATTACAAAAAAGCCCAAAGTTCAAGAAGCCATTGTTGTATAAAAAGCGGCCAACAATTGAGCAAGCATAAAATATTACCTTTATTGGTTGAACTAATGAAAAGCGGGCGATAACGGGCGGCCATAAATCAAAGCAAGAGGTTTATTTGCACAAGGTGACTAAGTAGTTACATTAAAGCTATTTTATAAGGCAAGTGTCATATTAATGTTAAAACAATGGCATAATTCAAATTAAAAATGGTAATTTGCCTTCGTTGCTTTTCAGTGGCGTTCGGCTAAAAAAGCTTAGAAAATGCGATTTTGAATGTGGAAAAATTAATCATCTTTCTCGAGCATAAATTGACAGTGAATAATAATTCAGGTTTTATCGATAATAAAGTGTAAAAACTGTAACAACCTTCAATGAAAACAATATTGGTTATTTTGTAATTCATAATTTTATCTCTTTTCTACGATATTACATAATGGTTATAATCATATAATATATATATATATATATATATATATATATATATATATATGCATGTTTATATATATATATATATATATATATATGTTTTATTTTTTTATTACCGTTTTACCTGTTTGGTTACATATGTTTCGGATTTTGGACAATGTTTACGATCCAACAGCCTCGTCATACCTTACAGAAATGGTTGTTAGTATTAGGAAGACGTGTTTTAGAAGAAATACGAAAAAAAAAAAAAACATATTTGCTCTGCAATAGCATTGAGCACACTCTTCAGGTTTTTTCAAATTACCAGTTTTACTATATATATATATATATATATATATATATATATATATATATATATCTATATATATATATATATATATATATATATATATATATATATATAAAACTAATAAATAATACTCATCTCAATGAATTCCAATTAAAAATAATATATACCATTCGGTACGGACCCGACCATGGAAGGTGAGATAATAAATAAGCATAACTTTATAAGACCAAAAACTTCAACCATGATCGCCCATTCAGGGTCCGTGGCGCAATTAATAGAGACGTTGAATCTCTACGGTTCCAGGTGAGAATTGTTTGAAGCTAGCGGTTTCAATCCTACCCAAAGCCGGCCAGAGTCTTACTTGGTCAAAACGTGGTGAGACGACGACAACAACTACGGAAGGCAGTGAATGCAGTCAGCAGATTCAGGGTTCCTATCCGTCAGGGTTACCACCGTGGGTGGAAACGTCGTGAAACAAGAAAATATGAGGATAATAGTCTGCAATAACTAAAATTAATATTAAAAGACTTCGAAATTTTTATATCTTGCTATGATCACTCTTAGATTTATGCTCTCTCTCTCCCTCTTTCTCTCTCTCTCTCTCTCTCTCTCTCTCTCTCTCTCTCTATATATATATATATATATATATATATATATATATATATTAGCAAAGTCAATTTCGCAGTGCTAGCCAGGCTAATATCAGAGAATGGCAAATAAAAAGAAATATTAAGTATTCGTTTTTAAAAGAATGCATGCATTCATTTTTTATGAAATAGTAGCGTCTTCCACTGCTTGCCATGTTGATGTCATAATTTAACGCCAAATAAATAGGGAAAATGAAATTTTTTTATTCCAGATTCCGTGGTTAAAACTGAACATTTGGGAATAATGGAATTGAAATCATTTTAATGTATTCAAATTATTTATACGAATTCATGGTAAACATAAAACATAAATGTAATCTCAGCATATACCTATTTACTATGCCTCCCCACGGGACAGAGTTAGACACCAGGGTCGTTTTTTAACGTGGAGGAAAGGTACAAAAATAAAAAATTGTCTCAGTCGTGAAGGACTGCTCCTCCACCGAAAGAGAACAAGAAATGGAAGTGCAGCATCTGAAGAACAGATACTACACTTTGATCTTGTTTATATATTTTATTGAGAAAGAAAAAATTGAACATAAAAAACGTACAAAAAATTCAATTCAACAAAATTAGGCACAAGGCCCTACAAGAAATTGGGAGGGGGAGGGTACAGGGTCTTTTTGACTACGTAACAGATGAGACTTTGAAGTCTTACTCTTGACTGGCAACATTTACCAAAATACCTCAATCACTCTGTGGATCCTAATCTAACTAATAACCCCAGCGTTCAATGTAAAATTTAACTATGTACAATTTGTATATTCATTTCTGTATGTTGTGTGTGCATTTTTTTTTTTTTTTTTTTTTTGTGTGTGTATGTGTGAGAAAATAAAGTTCGATTTCATTAGAAAGAGTTCTTGAATTAATTGGCATAAAATGTTCGTGGAGTGGGAAAAAACTAATGAAAATGTTAATTTCAAAAATAAGGAAAATCTACTAATGTGTTGTTAGTAAGACCCCCCCTGTACTATTCTATGTGGCTAGATCCCCCACTGTTTTCCGGGGAACCGAAAACAAGCAGAGCATCCCTAATGGGGTTTGGGGAAGTCGCCTTAATGGAGGTGGGAGAAAATAAAGCAACGGATGGAGGGGGTAGGAAGGTGACCTCTGAGTAGGGGGATGATCGGGGGCATCAGAAAATAAAGATGAGGAGCAGGGAGGGTTGGGCAGACTCAGAGGTTCTCTAATACCAAAAAATAAAATCAGGAACAGGATCTCATTTGTACCACCAGTCAAGAGTTACTTTACTGAACTTATAATGCTAACCTAGGCGGGATGGGTTCCGTAGGACCCAGCACCGCCCATGCCATGCCTAAGGAGGGAACACGTATTGAAACTTGGCTCCTCGACGGATGCACAAACTAGTGCTGTGCACCCACCTCTTGTCAAATTCCACTCTAGGCAACCCCTTCCAATCGCATCTGATCTTTACTTTAAGCAAATGTTTAAAGTAAACGATCAGATCTCGATCAGGAACAGATGTCCCTTCGTGGACCAACTTGAGGCGCGCGATCCAAATGGTCATGCGCGCTACTGCTAGGATCGCCAGGAAAACCAAACTTTCCTCCCTGGGGAACGGCGGCTCCATGTTGTACACAAAAGTTCCTACGTCGAGATCGAGCAGACACTCGGCATCGATGCGAGCTGTTACCCCCTCGACGTACCTTAATAGGGGCTGTATCCGGCTGCAACTAAAAAATGCGTGCTCGATTGTTTCGGGCTCGCGTTCGTCACAGCACGGACAGAAGCGGCTGGTATGTTCTTTATACCGGAAAAGTACGTCGAAGAGGGGCAGCGCATTTCGGACCAGTCGCCAAGTCAGGGAGAATTCCGAGTTATTCAGAATCTCCCGTCCCGGCGCCCAACGCCATTGAGAACGGACAACCTCCATCGACCATCCCAACCGCCTACAAAGTGGATCCTTCGCGGTCCCCTCCACTAAATCCCGATACAGTTTCTTCCTTGGCTGATCGAGGACATTGGTCCCCGGCAAAGCTCTAAGAGCGGTTCGGCATTCGGAGAAGAACTTGGACTCCCCCTTCGGTCTACGACGACCTTCTACCGAAGGGTTGGGTTTGAGGTTGGGAAACGAGTTCTCAACCACAGGGACCCAAGGAGCGTCTCCTTCAAGCGAACGACCCAGGAAAGCCAATCTCTCGGCGTTTCTATGACACAAGAGACTGGGCTGACCCAGGCCTCCCTCGCTCGGATTTTGAACACAGACCTCTCTGCAGACATAATGCTTACCCTCGTTCCACAAAAGTGAATCGAGGCGCCCTTGTAAGCGGGTTAGTCGTTCTGCAGGGAGAGGAAGTACAGACAAACGGTAAAGGATGAGCGGAAAGACGTATGTAGCACACGCCTCCGCCCGACCCTTCAAGGACAATTTCCTTCCAATCCAAGTCTTTACTGACGATTTGACCTTAGACTGTACTTCCGACCAATTCTTTTCCAGCTGAAGTCCCGGTCCAAACCAGACACCGAGAATGCGGACCGGTCCATCGGTCCAGCTGAAAATACCTGGAAGCGAGTTTACCCCGGTCCAGGCCCCCAACCGCAGGCCAACAGACTTGCTACGGTTGAAGATGGCCCCTGTTACTTCTTCGTATCGAGCGAGCGCCTCGACCACCGCTTGAACGTCCGTGAGGCAAGACACGAACACGGTGACGTCATCGGCGAACGCGGAAACCCTGGCTCGTGTGCCTCCAGGGAGAGCTATTCCGCGCAGGACTGGTGTAGTCGCCTCGTCCCTTAACTTGCGAAGGAGGGGTTCCAACGCCAGGACATACAACAGAGGCGACAGCGGACAACCCTGTCGCACCGACCGAGAGACAGCGAATGACTCCGACAGCTTACCGTTGATCTGCACCGCTACCGTCGGCCTGTCATACAGAACAAAGATCCACTTGCGGAAGTCCGGATTAAATCCGGCGGCCTCTAGCACAGATCCTAGGAACCGATGGTCGACCCTATCGAATGCCTTGGACTGATCCAAACTGATCAGCGCGGCTTCGGCGTCGTCTTCTGTCCCCTCTATGATCGAGCGTATCAAGTGCAAATTGTCTTGAATCGATCTCCCCTTCACAGCATAAGTCTGGTCCGGTTCGATCAAGTCAGTGATGACAACCTGCAAGCGATTCGCAAGAATCTTTGCCAAAATCTTTAACTCTGTGTTTAGCAGAGTCAAGGGCCTAAAATCATCAAAGTTTTCCCTCCCACCATGCCGTTGACCTTTCCTCAGCAATGTGATCACACCTTTGGTCACCTGTCCAGGGATGGAACCCTGGGCAAACCAATGGTTGAACATATCCTTCAGAATAGGGACCAACATGGGCGACAGCCTCAAGTAAAACTCGTAGGGTAGACCATCAAGCCCCGGGGATTTGTTATAGCCGACCTGCTTCAACGCAGTAATGACCTCATGTTCAGTAATAAGACCATCACAGCTAGCCGCCCGAGCCGCCGTGAGGCGGGGCGAGTCAGCCAAATAGCTGCCAAACTCATCAACCCTGAGTCCGGGTAGTTGGGTGAAGCGCACCGATAGATGCTCCCGAAACCCCTCGCAGATCTCCCGAGTCGATACTAAGGGGTGTCCTTCCAGGTTATGTACTTTACGAATGTACCCATCCGAACCGCGCCTTAAAGCAGCCTTACGCTCAACAGCGTCAACATTCACAGCCTCGTTAGAAACTTTGTTTAACCTAGCCCTAACTACTTGACCTTCATACCGCTCGCTAGCCAAGCGGTTGAGATCTTGTTTAGCTAGTGCTAACTCTAGGGGGTCTCCCCCCTCCACCGCCCGGGTCAGCTTATCCTCTAAACGCTTCTTTGCCTTAGCCTTATCTATCGCGAGGCGTTGGCTATACTGGACAGAGAAGCGCCTAATTTTGGCCTTGAGACTAACCCACCACTTACTCCCTGTAACCGCCCCCACTAAAGCCCGCTGAATTAGCTCAGTGACCTTCAACCGGTAGTCCTCCAGCTCCAATAAGGTGCTGTTGAACTTCCAGTATCCGGCCAGTTTAGGCCTAGCACTTAAGCTCAAACGGGCCATAACAAGTTTATGGTCCGAGTGTCCTAGCAAGTGGAACGTGGGGCAAGATAGGAAGTCTACATCGCCTCTTCTAACTAACATCCGATCCAAGTAAGTGCTTGGATGGGAAGGCACTACAGGATGCCACGTCCACATCTCCCGCCCAGGATGATCCAGACGAAATCTGTTGACGAGATCGCACGAGGCCATCAGGTCAGACAGACTGCTGTCACACCACGCCGACCCGCTAGTCCCCCCGACCTTATCTATTTTGGGATCAAGGATTGCATTCCAATCCCCCATTAAAACTAACCGTTCCGGATCCACTAAGAAGCCCTCCAACCGTCGAAAAAAGGTTGCCCTCTCTACAGCAGCATTGGGAGCATAAACAGCAACAATCCGAAAAACACTACAATTAACAGCAACATCAACAACAAGCGCCCGCCCGTCCTCGCCTGCGTGAACAACATTCACCGACGCTGACAGGGTGCGACTCACTAGCAAGGAGATTCCACGACTATAGGTATTGCCATATGCTGAGTAGACATCGTAATCGTTTACCAACACCTGACAATCCCCGTCACAAACAAAGTGGGTCTCCTGGATAGCGGCAATATCTACCTTGAGGGACACCAAGTCTCTCACAACGCGCGAGGCCTTGCTTCGACACCTGATGCCCCTCACATTCAATGTAGCCAAGTTCAAAGACATGATCACTTACCTCAAGCACTGTCACAGACGGGTCTGAAATCCTGGGCAGTGAGGACATGGCAGGCCTGGCCAAGGCTGCCGGTAAGTAAATCCGATGAAGGTGATCCATCCTTGGCCACGCCCCCCACGTCCAGGGGGAAGGTTAGTTTGAGTGCCCTGTATAGCGATGGGTGTACATACATGGGGATTCTACCCTCACATTTAAAGAAAATGTTGGTCAGCGAAGGATGGTCCCTATCCACCAGCTGCTGGCCTGGGATCGCATTCTTCGCTGCCCACATTCCTCCAGTCCTAGCGTCCTTGTCGACCCTAACGAAAGTGGTCAACAAGGGAGCGTCCTTGAATTTAGTGGGGTCTGTTACTAGGTCTCCACCGACTTTTTCAAAGTTTTTGAGTTTATTGTACCGGACCTTCTGTTGTCCTTTAAGGTCCGGAGCCGGTTGGAGAGGGTCTGTTTCACAAATCCTGCTTCCTGGCAGGAAGGGGAGCTTTTTGGTCCGTTCAGTGCGGACTTTGGGAGTGGGGGAGGGGACCTCTTTTGGTTGATGGGGAGGCTGAGCGCTTGGGGAGGGGGTAGCCTGCTCGTTTTCTTCTTTTTGGCTCCTGTCACGGGATGAGGGGCGGGAAGAGTTTCTTGGGGCCTTTATAGGAGAGGGGGAAGGTTGTTCGGGTTGCTGGGGTGTTGGGATCACAGGGGGCTCATCCTGTGTTGTTGTTGCGAGGGAGTCCTTCTCAGTCTCAGTGGGGGTAGGAGGGTTTGCGCGTGTCTTGCGGCTTTTCCTCCTCCTGGCCCTCCTGATCTCTGTTGCGCTCAGGGCCATAGAGACTGTTGTTGTCTCTTCCTCTGTTTGATCTTGGCCAAAAAACCAAGAAGTATATAACTCCAGCATATATAATGTTAAGATGTCGAAGGATTGTAATATTTTTTCAGATTGCATAAAATGAATATGGGCGTTATCCGATACAAAAAATATATTTCCCCTTATATATTTTTCGAAAACTACATTTTGCATATTAATTAATCCAAAATTAAACACACACACACACACACACACACACACACACACACACACACACACACAAACACACACACACACACACACATATATATATATATATATATATATATATATATATATATATTATATACGCTTTGGAGGTATCTCATTATCAGTAATTTAGAAAATAAGCATCCCCACATAATATATATATATAATCAATAAGCGTATATGTTGTAAAAATGTTTTAATGATAAATTTACTGAGTAAAAACGAAAATATCGACACACGAATTTTTTGTAACATATGATCCCCTCCCACACAAAGATAAAAAATGTTAACGAAGCAGAATTGGAAAAACCGAAATCACTGGTTGTTCGTTTGCCATATTTTTTATGCGAAGAAGAAATCGTACTAGACTGTGGTAATTTTACTGAAAGAATGTGATATGCATCAGGAACAATTGGGTTTTGATGGTGTTTGGGGAATTGTGCAATATTTGCAAGATAGTAAAATTGTATATAATATCGATTGAAATTGATTTTCTAACCGTTGTTGCGGAGATATAGTTTTCAATAGAAGTTATTCCCCAAAAAAATATACTGGAGTTTTAGATCAAATAAAATCCAGTTTTCTAAATGTTCGTTCAAAGAACATGGTTATCGTTTCCAACTAGAATATTTATAAAATGTAGTGAATTAACCTACAATCAAAACATTAAATTTATTATAACACAGGCCGGTGTCTTCGTAAATAAGTCAGCCATTTTTATAATCTTTTAATAGCTGAAAAAGATAAGTGACTTTGTACGATATTTTGTGATGAATTAAGTGAAAGTACTGAATAGTTATAACAAGGCCGATAGCCATTAGTCGCGTGCTCTCGTGTAATGAATGAATGCGTGAATGTAGGATTGACATGAAATTCTTAAAGATAGACTAAAATGACCGAAAAATGAGCTGAAATGACTTAAATAAATAAAAAGTAAATGACTTAGAATGACTTTAATGAACTGAAGGATGAATTGAATGACCTTAAGAATGACTTGAATGCTTAAAAAATAACTGGAATCCTTCAAAAACAACTTGAATGATCTGGAGAATAACTTGAATGGCTTTGAGACTGACTGGTTGTAAAGTAGGTGATCATTTTACATTAAATTAATACAGAAAAGTGATCCCCCACTTTATATCACAATAAGTAGAGCATGTAGTAAGACAGATACTACACTTTGATCTTGGCCAAAAGGCAAAGAAAAGGGTATTTATTTGCTCCCCCACCGAGCAAATTAGGCACAAGGCCGATTTTTAATGTGAGGAGTGAAAGGGAAATGGGGACCAACTCCCCGGGGAGTAGGGGAGCTGGATAGTGACAATTGGTATGAAGGGTTGGTATTTATTTGCTCCCCCACCGAGCAAATTAGGCACAAGGCCGATTTTTAATGTGAGGAGTGAAGAGGAAATGGGGACCAACTCCTCGGGGAGTAGGGGAGCTGGATAGTGACAATTGGTATGAAGGGTTGCCCCTACATTAACAAAGGTCTTATATGTGGGTTCACCCCCACATATGGTCTTTTCTTGCAGTATCTGCCGAACACATTGAGATATTAAATTTTTTATTCACAGGAAAAAAATACAATTGGGAAAATGAACAAAAAACTTAGGCACAAGGCCAACTCAAAAAGAAGGGGACATGGTGAGGTTGGTTGATCCATCTCGTCTCTGTTGTAAATTTTAAACGATTTTTCTCTCGGCTAGCATCTTTTATCATGGTTACCCTTTTAAATTTGTATTTATGTGGTGGGAGGGGGAGGTTGTTCCTACTTAAACCCAATTTTTAAAACATTTTTTATTTATATCAAAAAATACAAAAAGGATAACAATATTAATAAAATTTCATTTGTGTCGAGGGCCTCCCCCCCGGTTAGTAAGGCCCTCCCAACCCTATCTGAAATGCTAGACCACCCGTTCCACTCTGGTTTGTAAAGGAATCAGGTTTTCGCAGGCAGCCTCTAAATGGAGGGGGGAGGGGTGTCCTTAATAGGGGAAAAAAGAAAAAATTGGCGGTGAGGGCGGGGGGTAGGTGTTAGTGTTTGATTTGATTTCCTCCAAGATGGGTTGAATTTTGAGAGGAGGGGGGGGCAAAAGAAAAGAAAAATTGTTGTTTTTGAAGGGGTGGGTCTTGGAGGCTTTCTAATAAGGGAAACAAGATTTATTCGGCTGGTTGAGAGACTGAAGGAAGTAGAATTGGAAAGGGGCGGGAGTCCAATAGAAACCCCAGAACCGTGCGCTCCACACTTAGGCAGGGAACACCTATTCAAATTTGGCCCATCTTCGTACACACAGACTTATTACATGTATCTTTCAAAAGTCACACGATGCAGCCTTCTTCTGTCGCATCTGATCTTTACTTGTAGTTGGTGTTTAAAGAAAGGGATCAGATCCTGATCAGAAAAAGGCAGCGCCCCTCCCCGGCCATCTTGCAGACTCGACTGCCGTGATGTATCGACAGCCTACGACTGTTGTGCAAGTCAACGGAAAGTGCTCGAAACCCTTTGTTATCTCTCGGTCGGTTCGTCAGGGATGTCCGCTGTCGCCCCTGCTTTACGTCCTGGCCTTGGAACCTCTGCTTCGCAAGCTGAGACGTGGGGAGGCAAATTCGGCCCTGCGTGGAATGGCTCTGCCTGGCGGCTCAGCTGCCAAGGTATCCGCATTCGCTGATGATGCTACGGTCTTTGTGTCGGGCTTCAGAGACATCAAGATCGTGTCGGAGGTGCTTGCACAGTACGAAAGAATCACAGGGGCCAAGATAAACCGCAGCAAGTCAGTCGGACTGCGGTTGGGTGCCTGGAGTGGAAACGCAAACCTCCCGGCGCCCTTCAGTTAGGCAGATGGTCCGGTTCGGATCGTCGGCGTGTGATTCAGACCGGGTCTCCAGCTTGATAAGAATTGGTCGGAGGTACCGTCAAAGGTGGCAGCTGCAGTCAACGCATAGCTTCCAAGGAAACTTTCCTTAAAGGGTAGAACTGATGCGTGCGCCACATACATCTTCCCTCTTATCCTTTACCGATTGGCCGTACTTCCTCTGCCTGCACAACACCTAGCATCTCTCGTCGACCTCTTGTCCTCGCTCCTTTGGGACAGAGGAAGACACTGGGTGAGCAGACAGGTCTGTATTCAACGTCCGTGTGAGGGAGGTTTTTGAATGCCGGACTTGAGGTGTCATCAAAACGCCGAGAAGCTGGCCTTCCTTAGCCACTACCTTCAAGATGATCAACCCTGGCACCCCGCGATCACTGCCGCCTTTCCCGACCTCATTCTTGACTCCGCTATCGAGAGTCGTCGCAGGCCGCGGGGACATTCAGCCTACCGGAAAGAGTGCCGAGCAGTGCTAAAACGACTACCAGGGTCCAGCGACCTTGTGATTGCCACCCGTAGGGAACTCCACAGGGATCTAGTGAGGGGGGCTGCTGACGACTCTCTATGCGCACGTTTGGGTTGGCAGCAGAGTGAGATCCGCTCCGCGTGGAGCTGGGCGCCGGGTTTGATTCATCTGAACAATTCAGAGTTCTCTCTGACCTGGCGATTGGCCCGAAATGCATTTCCCCTCAACAATATACAATGCAGTTCTGGTTTCTTGGAGTTGCCGGCCTGTCCCCGTTGCGGGACGATGGCCGCAGAAACAACTGATCACGCATTTTTTGATTGCCGTGAACTCCGCCAGTACTGGTCGTATGTTGGCGAGGTGACGGTTCGCATCGACCCCGAGCATCCTCACCCGATTACTGTATCCAACATAGTGAACAACGTGAGGCCGCCGTGGGACCGGGAGAGATAAATGGTCCATCACCTTTTCTCAGCAATGTGATCACTCCCTTGGTTACCTGCCCTGGGATGGATCCCTGAGAAAACCAATGGTTGATACATCCGCCAGAAGAGGCAGAAACATGGGCGACAGCCTCGAATACAATTCGTATGGCAGACCATCGAGTCCCAGCGATCTGCCACAGCTGACCTGCTTCAGCGCAGTAAAGACCTCCCGCTCCGTCACCCGGCCCTCGCAACCAGCCGCTCTAGCCGCGTCAAGACGGGGAGAGTCAGCCAAATAGTCGCTAAACTCAAGGACTGGAAGATCGGGCTGCTGGGTAAAACGCTCCTCGAAATGTTATCGAACCCCCTCGCAGATCTCCTGAGTTGATTCAAGGGTGCGTCCATCTGGATGTCTAACTTTTTCAATGTATTTGTCCGAGCCATGCCTAAAAATCTCACGACGCGCAACAGCATCAAAGTTGACTGCTTCGTTGTCTATCTTTCTAAGCCTAGCTCTGAATACTTGACCTTCGTAGCGCTCACTAGTCTCATGCAGAAGGTCCTACCTAGCTAGTTCCTAACTAACCCTATCACCCTCCCCCATAGCCTGGGCTAGTTTCTGCTCTAACTGCTTCTTCGTCTTGGCCTTATCTAGTGCAAAGCGCTGGGCATACTTGACGGAGAAGCTTATAATGTTGGCTTTTAGACCTAACCACCACTTACTCCCGGTAACCGCCCCCACTAGTGCCTTTTTAATTAATTCTCTTAATTGGTCTCGGAAGTCTTGTATCTCCAGAAGGGAGGTGTTTAACTTCCAGTACCCCGCTAACTTGGGCCTATTTTCTAGCTTCAGCCGGGCCATAACTAGTTTATAGTCTGACTGACCTAACCAAGTGAACGTGGGGCAAGATAGGAAATCTATTTCGCCTCTTCTAACTAGTATCCTGTCCAAATAGGTATTCGGATAGGAGGGAACGCTATTGGTCCACGTCCACATCTCCCGCCCTGGATGCTCAACCCGAAACCTGTCGACCAGATCGCATCTAGCCATCAGGTCAGCCAGGCTTGGCTCACATCTCTCCGACCTTCTAACTTCGCCCCCTACCTTATCTAACTCTGGGTCTAAGATGGCGTTCCAATCTCCCATTAGCACTACCCACTTCTGACAATCTACAAACGCGTCAAGCTGACCGAAGAATGAGGCCCTCTCACATGAGGTGCTGGGCGCATGAACCGCAACTACCCGAAACATAAAATCTTTTACGGCAACATCGGCCATGATCAGCCTGCCCACCGTATCTCTATGAACACCCGGATTGTCGCGGACAGAGTTTGTTTCACTAGCAAGGAGACTCCCTTCCCCCGCGGGCTACCATATGCCGAGAAAACTTCGAAATCCCGGTTCAGCACCTGACAGTCCACAAAAGAAACGAAATGCGTCTCCTGGATCGCAGCAACATCCATTACCAGGGACAAGAGGTCGTGCCAAAGCCGAACCGCCCAGCCCGGTGATCTCAAGCCCCTCGCATTCAAACTGGCCAAATTTAAAGACATGGTACCTACCTTAAGGTGTGTCGCACTTGGCTCCGAAGTCGGTCGGCATAAGGACGCCGATGTTGTATGCGATGTTCAAGGAGGTCAGATTTTTCAGATCCTGGCCTTCTCTCACAATGCCGCCAACATCTAGGGGAAAGGTCAATTTTAGGGCCCTGTAGAGAGACGGATGGACCTACACTGGGACCCTTCCCTTGCATTTTTTTGACAGTTCGTCAAGGGAAGAGTCGCTTTTTTTTTAGCAGTTTCATTCCCGGAAAGGCCCCTTCAGCTGCCCCCAGAAGTGACCACAAGTTGCTCTTGCAAGCCTCTGGCGTTCTAACGAAAGTTATTAGGAGTGGAGCGTCCAGGAAATTTGAGGGGATGTTGACGTCTTTTCCCTCTATCTGTTGGCAATCCAGCAATGGATTTAAAGTCTTCCTCTGACGATGTGAGAGAGCCGTTGCCACAGTCAGAGGGTCAATTCGACAGAGTTCTTGTCTTTTAGTCGGTCCGTGAGAGGCAGAGCGGCCCTCCCTCTCCCGGGTTCATTCGTTTCTATTTTCTCTTTGGTGTTCAGAAGAGAACAGAGGTTTGACCTCCCCTTGCGGGGACGTCGGGTTAGCAGCTCGAATCCTCCGTGAGAGGGAGAGCAGAGAAGGAAGAAGCAGTGGGTGCTAGCGGGTCAGAGTGCCGTGTCGCAATTGAGAGAGAGGGGATAGACATCTCTGCCCACAGAGGGGAGCAGAAACGAAACACCCCGCCCTACTCAAGGAAGCGAAAAAGAGAGCCCAGTCTGCTCAATCCACTGGGAGAACAGCGAAGGAAGACAAAGATTGGGCCTGGCAGGCCAGAGTGCTGCTCAGGCAATTAAGAGAGGAGAGAATAGACCATTTCAACCTCAGAGGAGAGAAGGAAACGAAGTACCCAACAAACTAAAGCTAACCCGACCAGGTCGTGTCTACCAAAGAAAGTGTTGTCAGTCCTGGAAACAGCAAACTCCCAAAGAAGGGATCGGTTTCGCGTCCAGACCATAACACAATGGCGTCAGTCCTGGGGGAGCAAAGAGGGTCTTGACTCCCCAAATCGGGGGTCGATTCCACTAACAAAAGTTAGTGCGTCACGAAAGTGACAAAAGTGACCCCTTGAACTTAACCCGGGGGTGTGTCAAGTGGCGGAGCCCTTTGAAAAAATAAAAAATGAGGTAACTGGGAGAGCAAATACTACACTTTGATCTTGGACAAAAGGCTGCATTTATTTGCTCCCCAACCGAGCAAATTAAGCACAAGGCCGATTTTTAATGTGAGGAGTGAAGGGGAAATGGGGACCAACTCCCCGGGGAGTAGGGGAGCTGGATAGTGACAATTGGTATGAAGGGTTGCCCCTACATTTACCAAGGTCTTATATTTGGAGTCGCCCCCACATATGGTGTTTGCTTGCAGTATCTGCCGGAACAGATACTACACCTTGAGGTATTTATTTGCTCCTCCACTTAGTAAATTAGGAACAAGGCCGATTTTTAAAGTGAGGAATGACGGGGAAATGGGAACCAACTCCCCGGGGAGTAGGGGAGCTGGATAGTGACAATTGGTATGAAGGGTTGACCCTACATTGACCAAGGTCTTATACGTGGGGTTTCCCCCACATATGGTCTTTGCTTGCACTATCTGCCGGAACAGATACTACACTTTGAAGTATTTATTTGCTTCCCCACTGAGCAAATTAGGAACAAGGCCGTTTTTTAATGTGGAGAGAGAAGGATGGGGGAGGGAAAAGGGGGACCAGCTCCCGATGGGTGGGAAATGGGAGCTGGATAGTGATAATTGGTATGAAGGGTTGACCAAGGTCTGATATGTGGGGTTACCCCCACATATATGGTCTTTGATTGCAGTATCTGCCGGACAGATGGTATTTATTTGCTCCCCCACCGAGCAAATTAGGCACAAGGCCGATTTTTAATGTGAGGAGTGAAGGGAGGGGGAAGGGGAAAAGGGGACCAGCTCCCGAGAGGTGGGAAATGGGAGCTGGTTAAAGGTCAGACATGTGGGGTTGCCCCCACATCTGGTCTTTGCTAGTCATAGCTAGTCATAGCTTGCAGTATCTGCCGGACAGATACTACACTTTGATCCCGGCCCGAAGGTCAAGAAAAGCTTAGAACAGCATCTATTAACAACAGACCTTTGATCGTAACCAAAAAGGCCAAGCACAAAAGTGTTACGGACAGACCGACCGACCGACAGACTAGCCGACCGACGGACCGACCGATGGACCGGCCGACGGTCCGACGGAGTGACTTATAGAGTCGCTTGCACGTGACTAAAAATTTGTGGTTGTTTTATATTGGAGCACATGTAAAGCAAATAGAACTGTTATATTATTAGTAGTAGCATTAACAATAATACTAATAACAATTAATAATAACAGTAGTAGTAGTGGTAGTACAATAATAATAATAATAATAGTAATAATAATAATGCCGGAAAGTGTACGAAGAAAATAGGGTTAAATTCAAGACCCCCCCCCCTCAAGGATGCTTACTGCCGGAGTGTCAGACTAAAATCAAACATAATGAAAACTTATCCAAATAAGAATATTCCCAAAATGTTTTTTTATTTACAATTAAGATTTATTGAAATAAGAAAAAAAACTACTTGGGGAATATTATGTATTGGATACGTTTTTTTTTAATGATGTTTGATGTTAGCTCTACTCAATGAGCAATGTTTAAGTAAAAACTAAAAATCGCGATTTTCAGTTTTTACTTAAACATTTCTCACTGCTAGGGTAGTAGGTTCTTAAAATATATTCATGGCAATTGCTAGCTTGCTTGCTTGCATCTTGTCTTCAGAAAGTCCAGTGTTATTTTGTGAAAGTTTGGCATAGGCGGACCATAGATTGGAGTCCAGACGAGCACTTATCATGAAAATATCGACAGAGCAGAGATAGGCTAGCGACATCTTTTCTGTGGGAAAGAGGTTGCAGGGAAGAGAAAAGATCACCTACTAGGTTTTGAAGTTTTTGAACTCTACCAAGTTGTTGACCAATATCAGTTGCGGTTTATTGATTAATGCTTTTCTCTTTTTTCCATTACACGTCTTATTTTACACAGAAACTAATTTGTTAAGATTACACTTTCTTTTCTCATTCTGAGCGCCTACAAGCAAAGGACGATGTTTGCACAAAATATATATGCCGCAGTTTGATGAATAATGTTCACTTATTTTTTATTTTATTTATATATTTTGCAAATACAAATAAAGTTATAAATGTTTTAAAGTGCACACGGACTTTATGGACACCCTGTATATATATATATATATATATATATATATATATATATATATATATATATATATATATATATTAAAGTCACCTTGCATATCAATATGATATTTTATTTAATTAAATAAAATGCTACTAAATCTAAACACGTATTTTCTGTATGGAATCATTTTGTGTAAAATTTTTCCAGTCGATCAAATCGTATAAATCCACATAAAAGCTTTCAATGATCAACATTTAAAAATAACCATTTCGTCCGTTTTGTGCGCCAATTATTTCGATCGCCAGCCCAACTATTTCGCTACTTGTAAGACATTCACAGCAAGAACTCGCCCTTCACCACTACTCAAAAAACTGTCATTTCTTCCTACGTGTTAACGAAATTTACATGAGCAAATGTTCTTTCTAATATTCATCTGTGAAACACATTACCACGGAATTCCTTCTCTTTGAGTTACAACATGATCATATTCAACGTCAATATTAATGATTACTTCCTCGAAAATAGATAATATCAACTAATACTTTATCGGTCTGATAAACTCTTTTCCTTAAGTTGCTTTTAATATGAGAAATATGACTTATTAGAAAAGAAATTAAAATATGCCGGAAGTCCAATACGTCTCCTATGCGTCATGAGTAAGTTGCTGGAATCTGTGTTAAATAGCAAAGTAGTCGACCATCTCAGCAAAAATAACCCCCTCAGTGATATGCAATATGGTTTTCGTTCTGCTAAATCTACAGCAGATATGTTAAAAGTTATATCTCATAGGATTAGCGTATCTCTCGATGGAGGCTTTTTTTCTATGGCAATTGCTCTTGACGTATTAAGGGCCTTTGATAGGGTATGGCATAAAGGTTTACTTCATAAGATCTCCAGCTACAGTATAGCTGGAAATGTCTTCTCAATTATTAAATCATTTCTCTGTGATAGGTTCATAAGAGTAGTGGTTGATGGGCAAAAATCAGAAGCTCATGGTATTAATGCTGGGGTTCATCCTGGGCCCAACTCTTTTCCTGATCTACATTAATGATCTTCCAAATCACATCCTTACATTATTTGTAGACATTTATGCTGATGACACTACCATCTATGGAAACACATCAAAGACCGTAAACGACCAAGTTATCTTGACCACGTGGTACAATGGGGAAAGAGTTGGCTTGTTACTTTTAATGCATCTAAAACCAAGCTTTTATCTTTACATCATCAACGCTCTGATCCCCATCTGGCATCAATTGAAATGAATGGCTCTCGTCTTGAGGAGGCCTCATGTTTTGACCTTTACTCCTGATCTGAAATGAAACACATACGTTGCCAAGGTCGCTGGAAAAATGGTGGAATCCTTCTATCGATCCAGTAGATGTCTCACAGCTGATGCAATTCTATATAAGAGCCAGGTACGTCCAAGGATGGAGTATTGTTGCCATATCTGGACAGGAGCTGCTAGAAAGGACTTATCCTGCCTTGATAGAGTTCAAAATAGATTTCGTAGCCTAGTAGGGGATGCCCTTTTCTCTTCCCGTCAACTTCTTTCTCACAGAAGAGATGTTGCGAGCCTGTCTATGCATTATCATTTTCATGGCAAGTGCTCGTTTGAGCTCCAATCTGTGGTCTCCTCTCGCCAAACTTTCAGGAGAAAGACTCGTCTAGCTGAAAACACTATCAATAATTTCTCACAGTATTTATCTATGCCTAAACCTAAACGTAGATTTCATGAACAAAGCTTCTTTCTTAGAATTGCACGCCTGTGTCTTCAGTTTGCCTGCTTTCCAGCTGACTACACTATAGTTGTCTTCAAGTCTAACGTAAACAAGTTCTTGATGAGCTGTTTCACTTGGGTTAACAAATTTAACGAATTTCCAATTCTAACGATTACTATATTGTCCAGTTGACTACTGTACACTCTTTAACCCTTATCCTCGAGTGACCTCTGAGCCTTGATAAGAGGTGATGCCTATGTAAAAAAAACAAAAAACAAGTCAAACATTAGCAAAAAGCTTCAATAAAAAGCGTTTGGCTATTTTCTCCTTACTGAGAAAACTATTTTAAATGAACATATGATTAAATAATACCGAAAAAACAAAAACAAAAAACAAAAACAAACAAATATCATCCACTAAATAAGATGTGATTTATCTGGACAATGTTGATTTTCGATTCACCATATATCCGCTGGGTAAACGGTTTATACAATGACAGCTAAACCTGGTCTGTAGAGGCCTAGTTCGAATTTTGTATACATCTCATATATCTCGTTGTAAATGCAGCCTCGTAACTCTAGTTTCCCTTCTTTTTTTGTCTTCATATTCCATGAGCAATTTTTATGACAAAGGGGAGGGGGAGATTTGCTGTTTTCTACGTCAGCCTATATTCTATCTAATACTTATCGTTAGCTTGAAGTACTATTTTAACTCCTTACATCAAGTGGCTTCATGACTTGTCAGAAGCGATTTCCATTAAAAGAGTGTATTTTCAACGTGCCTAGCTCTAAATTTAAGCAAATGATTTATGAAAACGTAAGTATTTACCCTGCGATGTACTAACACAGTATAGAACTCTACAGAGAATATATAAACTCTATGCAAAGGCGAAACACTACGGCAAAAATGAATGAAATAATTTGAACAAAACTATTCCACTGAGGTTTCTAAAATTTTGAACGACTGTCATAAAAATGGGAGAATCTTACTTAGCTGATTTTGTTATTTATGGATCTTTTGTTGATTGTTAAACCAATTAAATCATCCATTTATAAACAAGTTTAAACTATAAAAGATATTTCAACCAGGGTCATCCATAGAATGCGGTATTGCAATAACTGTTCAATTGAAACTGATGGGCGAATACTGAAAGAATGAAAAGAAACGATGTTCAAATGAATCGATTATAACAGATCCATCAACGACCCACACTTTTGATGACCTTGTGTCTAATTTGTTAAAATGTATTTTTATATTTTTTGCAAATAAACAATGTGATATCTGTTCTGTCCTCGATCGGTAAGAAGAGATCTTTCTAGATTGGAGCACTTTTAAGTCTTGCCCTAATTACATGTACCATTATTGGTGAGCTAAATATTCCCCACATCAAAAATCGACATTGTGTCTAACTGTTCTCGTGTTTCATAGAAACCTTCATTTGGTAATACATGAAAACTTCTATGCGGAGTTGAAGCTATGTGAACATCATAACTCTACCATAAAGAACTTCATCTGTATCCTCTCGCTTCCTTGGCTGGCATACGTATGGATCCGCCCCTTTCAGGGAGGGAACTCGCAGTACAACGACTTTCGCCCTCGGCTATTTTCAACATCAACAACAGCCACTAATATGAAAATCGACGCCTTGCCTGCTGCGTTTCCTCATCATGTTTGTTGTCGCTTCTGTGCAGTCAACCTTTCCAGAACTGCTCATTTTGTTGTACATAAAAAGGACGCACACAAAAGTTTATTTGGCATAAAATGAGTAGTTGCTCCTCCGTAGGCATTGGGAAACTGCAGCACACTCTATTTACTTGATTATATATATATATATATATATATATATATATATATATATATATATATATATATATATATATATATATATATATATATCTGTGTGTGTGTGTATAAACCCCATGTATCGCTTTATTGCAGGTCAATATTTTGAATTTTTAAATTGCTACGAAATGCAGAGAAGTGAAATTTGGTATAACACTGAAGAGCATAACAAGGTGCCTTATTTCCATGATTTTTGTGGAATTTGAACAAATATTTTCGAAAATTATGCTAATTTTTCTTTTTTCTGGCAATTGTAAGCGTGTATCACTTTATTGCAGGTTTCCCAAAATGCCTCGAAAGGGTTGATTTTGGGAGACCTGCAATAAAGTAATACACACTTAAAATTGCAAAAAAAAAAAAAAGAAAAGAAAAGAAAAATTAGCATATTTTTCAAAATATTTGTTCAAATTCCACAAAAATTAGGGAAATAAAGCACCTTGTTATGCTCTTCCAGTGTACCAAATTTCACTTCACTGCGTTTCATAGCTATTTCAAAATAAAAAAAAATTGGCCTGAAATAAAAAGATACAGTTTATAAACAATAAAATCAAACATTCTTTGCTTATGTAGAAAAAAGTCTTTTATCCATGTTTTTTTGGGATTGTTTCTAGTGTTCTAACAATTATCGGTATAATATTTATTTTCTTCATGTTTCATACTCCTTTAAGTTTTCTGGCAAATTGCATATCTATGTTGCTGCTGGGACGGCAAAATCTACAATTTAGCGTCCGGTCTCCTTGCTTGGATGAGTTAATCTGTTTGTAGCTCCATATACTAAAAGCTTTTGTGGTTTTCATTTTCTAGTACTGTTTCCGATTTTTGCTCGTACCATTTACCCGCAAGTTCGAAGTACATTTATTTGAAGAGCTCCCAGTGTACTGCCTTCCCCACAGTCGTGCCTGCTCTGATATTCTTTTTGAGCGAGTTTGCTGCATTCATTTATTATGTTATTTACTGTTTTATCTCTTTGTCCACAGAGTTTACATTTACTGTTTTTCAGTGTTTTATCAATTTTAGCTTTAATGTGGTTAATTCTGTGCAGCTGTTAGTAGAGATTCTGTTTCTATGTTCGTGTTCTTTCTTAGCTATATCCAGGTGTTTTCGTGATTTTTTTTCTCTTGACATTCGTATAAATCTTTCATGTTGCCCTTTCCTTTTCTTCACTTTTCTTGTTTTTTGTTTCTTGTTTCATCGCTTCTTATATTGCAATGATTAGTCTTTCTGTGTTCCGCTTTATGTACTTCTCAAAGTCTCTTTTATGCGTTCTACGGTCTTCTACACTTATAATCACACTTCTCTCTTCATTCCTTTTCAGGTAGAGTTGGTCAGTATCATCTTTCGGATGTAATATATTGCGCATTCTAATCAGTTTCCTCATCTTCTGATCAAGTTGCATAAGTTCTTCTTTAGAACCTATGAACGGTCCAGAGTACCTTATAAGCAAAACTGTCCAGATGTTTATTCCTTTTAGATTTCTACGTCATAGTTTTGTTTCTAAGAGTCTCCTTGTTTTTTTTGTTTTTTGTTTTTTGTTTTTTGTTTTTTTCGGATACTCTTTTCCAATCTTCCCTTTCATTTTAATAGATTTGAAGATGTCTGCTTTCAGAACTCCAAAATATTTGTAAGTGTTATGTTCATTAAGTGCCCTGATATCCTCTTTATTGGGTAGCTAAATGCCCTCTGATGTCTCTAGTTTTCCCTTTTTATTTTCAGTAGTGCACGTTTTTCCATTCCAAATCCTATTTTAATGCCCTGGCTGTATATTCTGATCGTGTTTATCAGCTTTTATAGCTCCCATTTTTTTTCTTGGAAATAGCTTCACGCCATCCAGATGTGGTTTATTTTTTGTTCTTTGTTATAAAATTGTATCCGGCATCATATTTCCGAAATATCTAGGTGAGTGGCATAACGCCTATGATAAACAGTAGTCGTGATAGCGAGCTTTCTTGGAAGATGCTTCTCTGTATTCTTTACGTCAGTTAGATATTGCCCTCCAGCAATTTTAGTCCCCATGGTTCCATTGCTTTTATAATATTGATGATCGTATCATATATCTGGTACATTTTTAAGCATTCAGTGATCTATATTTGAGAGATTCTTTCGTAGTCAACACTATGCGTTTTACCTCTTTTAGCATCTTTTGAGCTATGTATAGCAAGTCGTGTGTTCCTCTTTTTCCTTTTCAGCACACTTTTCGTTCCTAACGCAGTAGTCCACGATTGGTAAGGGAATGGTAGATCAATTCACTTTTTCCTCTTCTTCTTCTTCTTCTTCTTCTTATCCTTCTTCTTCTTATTATTATTATCCTCCTCCTCATCATCATCATCATCTCACCGGTTTTCACGCAAGTCATTATTAGTGATTTCTCACCAGATTTGTTTGTACATTCTAACTTTTTGGTCGAAGTTATTTGGTTGCAATAGTTTCGGCTTCTATTGTTTCTTTCACAAGTTCTTATTTCGAAAGGATCGACGACTTTATGGCATTTATTCTTCTTTTATTAACCCCAAAAAGGCATATTGTCAGTGGTACTTAAAGAGGCTATTGTGATACGAGTCAGATTTATAGCTGGAATGCAACTTAAATGAGAAGTTGGCAGCAAATTTTTTGTTCATATTACATCGAAATATTTGCATGTTGATAATGTCAGGGAAACAGGAAGCAAAGAGGGAATACCAGAGGCAAACGGTTGGAAAAAACGTATTAGAATACAATATTTTTCAGTATCTTGACACCTCTACAGTGAAGGGATAAACTTTTGCTGCTAGCCAAATGAGTCAGAGGGAGTACAAGTGCAGTTAGTTCATCGGAACACATTCAGTAGAAATTACGTGTCAAACTAAGATAATGGTGCAATTTGTTATTTGTATTAATTCTTACCAGTTTAGAATCTGATCTAAGTATTAAATACCCTTCCAATTGTGGAAATGAGATATTTTTAAAACGATTTCACTACTCCAGAACTCTAACCGATATTATTGAAGCGGTAGTGACAATGAGATGCGAGGATATGTCTTTGACTTGTTCATTTTTACTTGTTCATTTTCGCACTGTTTTTCTCTTCGTTCTTTTTTCTGTTGGCTTGTTGTTGAAACTCATTTTTTTCTGTTTGTCTAACAAATTTGTGTCGTGTCACTTATTTAAGACTATATTTTGTTTTTTTACGCCCATACTCTCATGTCACTGCTTGTTTAATATTATTATATCGAATTAGGCTTAATGCAACTACTACTATCAAAAACTAACTCAGTAGTTGTATATCTTTGTAGGTGCTTTTCTATATTGGCGTCCTAACAAATGTGTCGCTCATCTAATGGTTTGCGTCGACATTGACTCGAATTCTGTGTGTGTGTGTGTGTGTGTGTGTTGCGAATCAGTACCATAAATAAATTGTCTTGAGCAACTCAGAAATGTCAGTTTTATAATGAGGATTGCGACTAAAAATACGAATTTGTTGCATTAATATCGATTAAGCTCTGTAACACAAAATAACAAAGATTGCATGTTCATGATGATTTTTAAAAGTCGGTTTCAATAAATAAATCGAATCATGCGACTCGTTGGGTTACTGGGGTTAGATTGCTTGAATCAGGAAAATTGAGATGAAAAAGTTAATGTTTATCAATTTTAAAAAAATCCAAAGTTATTAATTGCACTTGTTATATACTCTCTCTTCGTCTCCTTTTTTTTCTCAAACTATGGATTAAAAAGTAATAATAAAATTAATCTCTTGTTTCATATTGAGAGGTGCGGGTGACTATATGCACTGTGTAAATAAGAGCGGGGATTCCAACAACATAGAATGAAAGAGGGTGAGAGTAATAGACTAAGAAAAAAAATGAATAACTTCGTAAATAAATTAAAATTATGGTAAATATAGGAATACGCTACAACAGAACACCAACCACATTAATTAGTTTTTCTAGGGGTAATCGAGGTCGCTGACAGCGAATCTGATAATCAAATCCATCGCAAATTTACCGTTTGCATGGTATTAACCCCTGAACTTACGAACTACTTTCCGCCATTTTACAGCTTCCGTTTATGCTACGCGCGAGCGCGGTAACATCAACGACCGCGGTTGAGTGTGCCTTCATGTAGCAAACTGCATTTTCACATGGCGTACGAATCTTTTGTGGAACATTTAAAGTTATATGAAAAAGAAGAAAAACAATCCAAGTGTGTGTGTGTGGGGGGGCCAATGACGAAAAGACATTCTCTTTTTCATGACAGAATTAAATTTTTTTTATTATAGGCGGACAATTTAAAATTCGAAGAAAAAATTGTCAAAATCAAGAAATACTTAAACTCGTAATCTGTGTGATAGAAATATATAGGAAACAAGAAAAATTTAGAGAAACAAACGTTGATTAATTCAACTTTAGTATATTAATAGATTATCCAGTATTATTTTCTTCTTCTTACGGGAAGCGAGAATGTTTATAAGAATGATCCCTTACCCTAGCAAGTTGCATGAGGGGAGAGGAACACGCTTTTATTTTTCCTATAAAGTGATCCCCGATGAACTATGACATTCCCTACTGGAATTTTTCTTTAATTCAAACTTTACTGAAGGGTAAACCATAAAGAAATGACAGAAAATCTTCTTTAGATCCATAACTTCTGTTTGCTAATGAGTATAACTGTAGCAGGTTTTGTTTAGTTTCCGTTTTTTAAAACAATTAAAAAACCGACGAAAGCACAAGTATAAACCTTAAGATGATCGATGCAAACATTTTACTTTGCTTTTCACAATAGAAACATATATTAAGAAATATGTTATTGCGTATGTGCATTACTATAGCAATCTAATTTTAATCGTGTGCCCTTTTTTAATAATGACTAATCGTCTCTGAAGCGAAACCTATAAAATCAAAGATGATATATGCGTTGGGTTATGAAATGCTCGTAAGGTAGAAAGGAAAAATATAGGCATTAACTGAAATAGAAAAAACTGATTAAGTGAACATGGCACTCAATCCATAATCATAACTTTGGTCATTTGAATTGCAACTAGCCAGTATATATATATATATATATATATATATATATATATATATATATATATATATATATATATTGTGTTGGGACGAGTAATCGGAATCGGAATCCAGAATCGAGAAAATCGGCACTTTTTAAAGTATAGGAATCGTGGAAAATTGTCTACTATCCGATGCCGAAAACGATTCTTGTAATTGTTTATTATTTGGTTTGTTTTTGTTTAAAACTTTACTGCTACTAAAGATAAAATGGTGATCGTGCATTGATCTTGATCTACAAACAAAATTAAAATGTTTGTATCACCCACACAAGTGTATTTTTACATTCACAAAAATATTTCACGTGAGTTACTTATGATAATTTAAGGAAAACACATCTCTATCGCTAAATATTTAGTAATTTTAAAAGAATAAGAATCGGCATCGGTAACTGTATCGGAATCGGGAATTTTACGCAGAATCAGTAATTGTATCGGAATCGGGGAAAAATTGGAATCGTCCCATCCCTGATATATATATATATATATATATATATATATATATATATATATATATATATAACTGGAAATGCAACACTTGTGAACGAGTGCTTTTGTCAAAAGCTGGCTACGTCAACCACCTTAAGTCGTACAACACTCCTGTTCAGGTCAACTTTGCACTTATTAGTCATAACCAAACCGTCTGTTTAACATGCAGCAAAGTTTGCAAGTCTACTGCTGGTTTGAGAAGACATGTGATTGTTCATAGGAATACCCTTCAACCTGCAGAGGAAGTCAACTCCATCAAAATTGCTCAATTTGTATGTCACATTTGTTTCAAGATGTGCAAATCTGCAGCGAGGGTGCAGAATCATCTAAGATGGCATGGATGACGAGATTGGGAGAACTCAATGTGACGCCGATCATCTGGAAAAGTTCAGCAATCATATATATATATATATATATATATATATATATATATATATATATATATATATATATATCAGGAAGTACAAATTAAGTTTAAAAAGCCAGAGCTACTGTAAATATAAAGCGAATATATTTATTAATATTTATATAGTAATCCCAACCAAATCAAAAGTATAACCAAAAGAGGAAATAGGGCTTGTCATAAAAACACAATTTAAGATTGTAAATTATAATTTACCAGAACTTATTATTCGACAGGATGCTCAAAAAAGAAATAATAAGATTTCTTTTTTGAATATCGTTGAACAATAAATTTTGGTAAATTATAATTCACAATCTTACATTGTGTTCGTTTATATATATATATATATATATATATATATATATATATATATATATATATATATATATATATATATATATATATATATATATATATATAGCCAGTAGAGTTTAGTTTCCTAGAAGTACATCCAATGAAACAACATGTGTCTACCAAAGAGTGCTCAATGAGTAAAGAGAGCAGGTATATAAATTTATTTATACAAACATTGATGGCTGCATATTTGCATACATGTTTCTGTAATCACCCGCGTTGGGGGATTACGTCTTCAGGCCAAGAATTATCTTCGAGAACTGATATTTCAAACAAAAGCATTTTATTTCATTTTCAAAGTTAGAATGTAACAGGGGTAGGGGTTATAAGCGGGGGAGGACAAGTGAGGTCTTTGAAGATAATAAACATAACCATATATTCGGCCTGTATAGGGACGACGGCCTTTGTCTCTCACGCGATCACAACGGAATTAGCTTAGATAAGCTTAGAAAAGATCTAACCAAAACATTTCATGAACTACGTTTTAAGATAATTATTAGCACCAACCTACACAAAGTGGACTTTTTTTCTTTTTTTTTTTTACAAGGGTGTCACCACTTATCAAGGCCCAGAGGCCACTCGAGGATAAAGGTTAATAGGTATACATTAGTCATTGTGATTTTAGCATAGTAAACAGTGGGAATTTTGAAACTTGGATTACTTAGGGGGACGATTCAATTAGAACTTGTTCACATTGGACTTTTTCTTTTTTTTTTCATAGGTATCAACTCATTATCAAGGCCAAGAGGCCACTCAAGGATAAGGGTTAAATAGTGTACAGTAGAAATTGTACAATATAATAATCATTAGTAATGAAAATTTGTTAAATTTGATAACTTATATGGAACGGCTCATCAAGAACTTATTTACGTTAGACTTGAAGACAACCATATTGTAGTCAGCCGGAAAGCAGGAAAGCGGAAGACAATTCCACAGGCGTGCAGTTCTAATAAAAAAGCTTTGTTCATGGAATCTACGTTTAGGTTTAGGCACAGATAAAGAGTGGGGGGAATTATTGATAGTGTTTTACAGCTAGACGAGTGTTTCTTGTGAAAGTTTTGCGAGGGGGGACCATAGATTGGAGCTCAGTCGAACACTTTCCATGAAAATAACGATACATCAGAGACAAACTCGCAACATCTCTTCTGTGAGATAGAGGCTGCAAGGAAGAGAAAAGGACATCTCCTACGAGGCTACGAAGTCTATTTTGAAATCTATCAAGGCAGGACAAGTCCTTTCTAGCAGCTCCTGCCCAGATGTGGCAACAGTATTCCATCCTTGGACGTACCTGGCTCTTATATAGATAGAGAATTGCATCAGCAGTGAGATATCTACTGGATCGATAGAAAGATCCCACCATTTTTCCAGCGGCCTTGGCAACAGATTTGATGTACGTGTTCCATTTAAGATCAGGAGTAATGGTCAAGCCCAGAAGCTTGTCAAAACTTGAGGCCTCCTGAAGACGAGAGCCATTCAGTTCAATTGATGCCAGATGTGGATCAGAATGTTGATGATGTAAAGAGAGAAGCTTGGTTTTAGATGCATTAAAAGTAACCAGCCACTCCTTTCCCCATTGTACTACATGCTCAAGATCAGAGGAGAGAGAATTGGAGAGAACTTGGTCGTTTACTGTCTTAGATGTGCTACCATAAATGGTAGTGTCGTCAGCATAATGTCTACAAATGATGTAAGGATGTGATTTGGAAGATCACTAATGTAGATCAGGAAAAGAGTTGGGCCCAGGATGGACCCCTGAGGGACACCGGCATTAATACTGTGGGCTTCTGATTTTTGCCCATCAACTACTACTCTTATGAACCTATCAGAAAGAAATGATTTAATAATTGAGAAGACATTTCTAGCTATACCATAGCTAGAGATCTTATGAAGTAAACCTTTATGCCATACCCTATCAAAGGCTTTAGATATGTCAAGAGCAATTGCCCTAGAAAGGTTGCCTCCGTCGAGAGATTTGCTAATCCTATGAGATATAACTGTAAGCACATCTGCTGTAGATCTAGCAGAACGGAAACCATATTTTCCACTTGAAGAAAGTTATTTTAAAGTGAATTTAAGAGATCTGTATTTTTAAGACATTACATATACTGAGATGGTTGCATAGTTACAGTAGGAGGAGAAATATAGATGAAGAAAAAAGAGAGAGAGAGAGAGAGAGAGAGAGAGAGAGAGAGAGAGAAAGTAAGTTCTAGACACAACTCTAAATCTTAATCTTAAGACACAACTCTAAATCTTAATGAATTTCAAAATTTTCCACTTGAAGAAAGTTATTTTAAAGTGAATTTAAGAGATCTGTATTTTTAAGACATTACATATACTGAGATGGTTGCATAGTTACAGTAGGAGGAGAAATATAGATGAAGAAAGAGAGAGAGAGAGAGAGAGAGAGAAAGTAAGAGACACATGTCTACTAACAGATGGTGAAAAAATATTTATAATAAAACTGTCTACTTGTTAACATTGTTTCTTTATCACGTTATTTGGGGACATATATTGATATCTAATAAAACAGATAGGGAGTAGAAACTTGGTTGTATTAGTGTTGTGGTGGCCTCCTTGTGTAGCTTGCTGATTTTTTAAACCAACGCATTCAGATGAAAACATTATGTACTTGCGTGTTTGTCTTTTAACTTATTTGAAAGCGTTTTTCTTACATAGAAAAGTAGTATAAAAGACAAGATAAGCTAAAGTATTCTGAAATAAAAAAAATAATATATTTGTCCAGAATTCTACCCATATAAAAGCAAATCTTACCCATGATTGAAAGAAAAGGTCGTACAAAAAACAAACAAAAAACAAACAAAAAAAACGTAAAATCATTAGGTAGTCTTATTTTTAAATAAGAAATATGGTACTTGTTCATAATTCTATAAAAGCAAATCTTACCCGTGATAGAAAGAAAAGGTCGTACAAAAAACAAACAAAAAACAAACAAAAAAAACGTAAAATCATTAGGTAGTCTTATTTTTAAATAAGAAATATGGTACTTGTTCATAATTCTATAAAAGCAAATCTTACCCGTGATAGAAAGAAAAGGTCGTACAAAAAACAAACAAAAAACAAACAAAAAAAACGTAAAATCATTAGGTAGTCTTATTTTTAAATAAGAAATATGGTACTTGTTCATAATTCTATAAAAGCAAATCTTACCCGTGATAGAAAGAAAAGGTCGTACAAAAAACAAACAAAAAACAAACAAAAAAAACGTAAAATCATTAGGTAGTCTTATTTTTAAATAAGAAATATGGTACTTGTTCATAATTCTACTCATATGAGAATCAAACAAAATTTTACCCGTGATGAAAAATTTCATACAATAAAATCACATAAAATCATCGAGTAGTTTTATTTTTAAATAAGAAATAAGGTACTTTCACAGAATTCTACCCATATAATGAAACACACATACCCGTAACGAAAAGAAAAGGTCGTGCATCAAAAATCACGCAAAATCAACGAGCTGTTTTATATTTAAATGGGATATAAGGCATTTGAAAAATTACTAGCGCACTGGAAGCCACCTTGGTTTTAATTAGTGCATTAAGTAGCACTAAATAGTTTTAGTAGTGTTCTGGATGCCTCTTTACTTTAATTTAGTGCTTTTGGTAGGGTTCTGAAAACCTCTCGTTTTACTTTTTTCAATGCTCACGTAAAAGTAATTTCTCTTTTAGGAGCGGGAGCTAAAAATTGTTTTTAGTATTGCCCTAGAGGCCTCCTTAATTTTATTTAGTGCTTTTCGGTATAGCTCTTGAGGCGTTTTTGCTTTTATCTTATCGCTGCTCACTTAAAAAAAATCTCATGGAGGCTGTTATAAACTTGCTTTCAATAGTACTCTGGAGGCCTCCTTAATTATCAGTGGTACTCTATAGGTCTCCTGAGTTTTATTTATTTCACTGATTACTGATAAAATAATCCCTCTGATAGAGTGTCGGGTGAAAACACGGTTCTAGTAGCCTTCAGGGGCCGCCTTACTGTTATTCAATGCTTTCAGTAGAGCTATCAACGCTTCCTGAGTATTATTTTTTCAGTTTTCACTTCAAAAATTTATTTCTCTTCTCTGAGGTAAAACCTTGTTTTATTAGTGATTTTGAAGCATCCAAACTTTAATTTAGTGCTTTCATCAAGGACGTTTAATAATTATATTATTTTCATTTATTTTGATTACTTATGTTTTCTTTTTAATTGGAACACGTCTTAACGCGTATGTTAGACACAACCGATAACTTTAAATGCGACACGTAAAATGCCATCCGTTAACTTAAAGAGAAATCACTACATTATTAAACGCTCATTTTTTTAAAATTGATTTGAACAGTTTATTTGCAATTCAGATCATATGGCCTCACATCAGTGAGAGGGGCAAATACACATAGAAATCTTTCCTGATGACTCGACGTCATCTGCAAACCGAAGTATAATACTGCACAAATAAAAATAGCTTACAACAATTTGACGAATGGAATAGGAATAACTACAAAAGGTAGCAAAACGAGCCATATTTCTACCCTGAATACCCGACACTAACTGGGACCTGAAAGGATATACTTCACATTTGAACAGTCTTTTAGATAAAACCAACTGAACAAACGAATCGTCGAGCATTTTGTTCATTCCATTTCCTTTTATTATTCTCTCTCTCTCTCTCTCTCTCTCTCTGTCTTTATATATATATATATATATATATATATATATATATATATATATATATATATATATATATATATATATATATATATATATATATATATATATATATATATATATATATATATAAAGGATAATGCCACCCAACAAGAAAAATACCACTTTCACGTAATAATTTATTAAACTTATCATAAATTCACTGAGCTTTCTAGTATTTTAAAATGTTTGAAACTTTTCATACGAACATCTAACATTAACAATAATCAAATGTTAAATGTGCAGATAGTTTTGCAAGCGTAAAAATACACTTGTAAGGGATGATCTATAGATTGAAGTTTTACTCCAAATAAAAATCAAGAAATATTCATTATTTTATCATTACTGCCAGCAGTGGAAGATTTCGCTTTTAATAAAATTAAATAAAAAAAAAGACATTTAAAAAATTGTTTTTAACATCGGAAAATAGATACTAATTTTCCCGATTCCCGTACTAATTCCGATACCCTTAAACGTTCCAATTTTTCTGATTCTCAATTCCGATTAATTGTCTCAACCCTAACAGATAATCGTTAATCGTGACACCCCGCACTGATGATTCCCGAAAGGATGAAGCACTAGTGCCTGTAGGTATTTAATAATTATCATATTAAATAATTATGTCAGCCCCTTCAACTTAGCTCATACGCGCAGATCGTCATATAATGATTAGATCACTCTAACTGACGTTAAAATCATTTAATAAGAATAAATGCTTAAAATTTCAACTGTATATCTCGTGGTTGACGGTAACCGAATGGTTCAGGTAATTACTAATGAAGCCAGACATGACGTCGGTTGCTAGGGTTGGAATCTCTCGACTGGCGTTAATCGCGACATCCTGCACTGATGATTCCCGAAAGGATGAAACACTAGTGTCTGTAGGTATTTAATAATTATTATAGTAAATTATATATATATATATATATATATATATATATATATATATATATATATATATATATATATATATATACAGTCGATTTATTATACAAACATTATTGGTTATATATGTGCATACATGTTTCAGTGGAGTTCCAATTCAGGAACAATACTTCATCAAACCAAAAAAGAATCGAAATTGAAACGAGTGTCAAGATTACATTGGTTTTTATAAGATATTTGGGTGCGATCTAGATTCTAGATTTCTAGAGAAAGTTGGAATGTATACTTTGTGAATGTGAGCAGTTGGAGGTGTGGTGGGGGGAAAAGTTAATTTCCTTTTTGACAAGGTGTTATTTTTATTTATTAATTTATTTTAATAATAAATATAAAAATAACACTTGTCAAAAATCAAGTGCATTGTATCTCAATTGTAATATAGACCAGAAAAACTTAAACAACACAAAATAATTTTAGTTTTTATATTATGCTTAAGTTTTTAACATAATATTTTGACTTTGTCTTTGGTTATCTCTTCTTATATATAAAAAAATCACTTTGTCTCTGTGTAGACTCCGTAGGTGTTGTATCGGAATTTCACCAATATGTATCGAAAATCAATAATCGAAAAATTAAAGATTTGACTAATGTTAACACCCCTATACAACCTAAAATCACAAATGCATTTGAGAAGTTTTATCCTTGCACATACAGCGCATAAAACCAACAGTAGATTCTTTGATAAGACAGGGACACGTTCGAAATGAATGTTTCTGTTTAGAGCACACTTGAACCACGATATTTGACGTTTGCATTTTAAACGCCAATTCAAGCGTTTAGCTAAAAGTTATTTTATAAAATCAACCATAGGTTCTTTACAGTGCAATGTATACTACAATATATTGTGGACTAATTCACTGCGGAGAGGCAGGTGAAGCTTCCTCTCAATGCACCGCGGTGCGTCCCAAACTAGAGCAGGCAATCAATTGATTTGATTAAAAAATGAGCGATTTCTACCGATTTCGATGACAGAAGATGGAAGTGTGGAGCATTCGTTGATCCTCATTACAAAATTACAGGTAAAGTCAGATGTCCCTGCTAGCAGAAATATATACGAATATGTGTATGGAGACATTTGCGTAAATACTGTGTCTGAATATGTTTATGCATATTCAGACACATTTTTATATACGTGGTGTATACCATGTGTGTATACGTAAGTGGTTGCGTGAGTGTGCATGTTTGTGTGTGCATTGAGGATGTGTGAATTAATAGATTAATTTTGTAGTTTATCGATTTGTAAGAAATATAAATAAATGAAATAAGTAGGGAAAGGATGTATTTGCTCTGAAGATTTGGCAGTTTCAACACGTTAACACTCACTTTCGTCAATTCTAGGTTTTACAGACCAAAGCAAACTGTTGGTGAATTTTAACTGAGATGCTGCTGATTTTATTAATCATATTAACTGTTGTGAAGCTTAAATATAACAAATTTCGAGTTCAGTAGAACACACACAGACACACAGACACACGCGCGTGCGCACACACGCATATATATATATATATATATATATATATATATATATATATATATATATATATATATATATATACGTTTTATGTTTTATTACTGTATACACGTATTTATATGCATAGGCGAGGACATATTACAGCTATACGTATTTTCCTTTAGCTCTGTCGGACAACGTTGTCAGAATGTTAACAAAAATGACAAAACTTTTGTACAAATAAAAAAATATATATCTGCTTGTTATTTATAACTATTATATAAACACAGTAAATGTTCATTATACCTATCTATATATCTATAAAAGTGAACGTGTCTGTGTGTCTGTGTATATTTTCCTTCGAAATAACTCTTTTAATTTTTATTCTACAGACTCAAAATATGATATACAGGGCACTGAGATTTGGGAAACTCTATGTGATCGGTTTTCGCCCAGAAATTTGGCTGTTAAGGAGTCAAAGTTCAACGATTTGACCTTTGAGAACTCTACCAAACTCCTCCGATAATTTGGAGTCTACGCACTTGAAATTTTAGATATAGGTTCCTTGGACATGGATCTAACTTAATAACGTAGTTTGAGCTCAAAACAAATGTTAAGGGGTCATAATAGGGGTTAAAGTTAAAAAAAAATTACCACATTTTTTTTTTTTTTGCTCAACGTACATCTCCAAATACCCGGGCAACACCGGCCAGCCATGCTAGTATATCTATAAAAGTGAACGTGTCTGTGTGTCTGTCTGTGTCTGTGTGTCTGTCTGTGTACATTTCCCTACGCAATAACTCTGTAAATTTTTAGTCTACAGACTCGAAATTTGATATATAGGGTACTGAGATTTGGGAAACTCTGTGATTGGTTTTCGCCCAGAAATTTGGGTATTAAGGGGTCAAAGTTCAACGATTTGGCCTTTGAGAACTCTACCAAACTCCTTCGCCAATTTTGAGTGTAAACATTTGAAATTAAAGATATAGATTCCTTGGACATGGATCTAAGTTAATAACTTGATTTGAGCCCAAAACAATAAATGTTCAGAGGTCATAATAGGGGTCAAAGTTTAAAAAAATTGACCTTTTTTTTTTTTACTGCTCAGCATACACCTCGAAACTCCCGGGCAACGCCGGGATGAAATGCTAGTATGTATATAAATGTTAACGTGTCTGTGTTTGTGTCTGTGTGTGTACATTTCCTTACGCAATAACTCTGTCAATTTTAAGTCTGCAGACTCGAAATTTGATATACAGGGTACTGAGATTTGGGAAAATCTTTGTGACCGGTTATTGGCTAGAAATTTGGCAGTTAAGGAGTCAAAGTTCAACGATTTGACCTTTGAGGACTCTCCAAAACTCCTCCAACGATTTTGGGTCTAAACTCTTGAAATTTTAGATATGGACATGGATTAAAAATAATAACTTGATTTGAGCACAAAACAATAAATGTTAAGGGGTCATAATAGGGGTCAAAGTTAAAAAATTGACCGCTTTTTCTTCTTTTTTTTTTTGCTCAACATACACCTACAAACACCCGGTCACCGCCGGACCCAAATGCTAGTATATATAAAAGTGAAAGTGTCTGTCTGTGTAAATTTCCCTACACAATAACTATGTCAATTTTCAGTCTAAAGACTCGAAATTTGATATACACTGTATTGAGATTTCGGAAAATCTTTGTAATCCGTTTTCGACGAGAAATTTGGATGGTAAGGGGTCAAAGTTAAACGACTTGACCTTTTAGATCTCTACCAAACTCCTCCGCCAATTTTTGGTATAAACAATTGAAATTTTAGATATACGTTCCTTGGACATGGATCTAACTTAATAACTTGATTTGAGCCCGAAGCAATGAATTTAAAGGGGTCATAATAGGGGTCACTGTTTTTTAAAAAAATTGACCTCTACGATCTCTACCAAATTCCTGAGACAATTTCTGGTGTAAACATTTGAAATTTTACATAAAGGGTATTCAGAGATAGGGCAAGCGTTTTAATCGGTTTGGGTCAAAAATTTGAGCTACAAATATATAAATGTATGTATGTATGTATGTTTGCATCAGTATCGTTTTGAAGCTCTACCCTTTAGACGACAAATACCGAAAAATAGGCTAAAAGCATTAATTTGTTCACCTTCAACTGGACACTTTTCTACAGGGAGAGGTCGCATTTTTCGCCAATATTTTCGACAGTCCTCCCCTCTTTTCGATTGTCCAACCCTAATTGAAACCTACGTCACTTCCGGTTTGACGGTGGTCATAACAGCAAAGACGTCATGTTTTTCCCCCGTTCTTTTCCTCTTTCGTGGTTCGGGTTCGAGCCTGCCTTCCTGCTAACACTTTTTAAAATTTTATTTACTCAACACACACCTCCAAAAACCCGGACAACGCAGTGCACCCGTGCTAGTATATATATATATATATATATATATATATATATATATATATATATATATATATATATATATATATATATATATATATATTCAGTAAAATTTAGAGTAGGTTTTTTGTTATTTTGTATTTATTGTATTTCTATGTCTTTCCGGTTTACTTGTTTTGAAATTCGTCTACGTCTGTTATTCTATTGGCTTAATCCGGTCACTGCCGGTCGAGCCCGAACTATAATTAACGAAAACATCCCGAGAATCTGTGCTAAATTCTGCAAGAGTACCAAAATTTATATCTATACGGGGTGTTCATTGTACAGGTCGGCCGATCAAAAGGGTGCTTCTTCAATATTGTAGCGAAATCCGACATCCGAAAAGTTGATAATTAATTAAAAAAAACTATGATAACATTTCCTTATCAATCTTGCAATGTTATTTACCTAATTAACATATCACAACTATTTAAGTCTTCCATGTTTCAACGAAAAAAGATTTCGACTATGTTTGTTTTGTCACGTGACATGTGATGAGGGAACTAGCTAAAATTTCTAATTTCTTCGAAAACTATTTTCTTCAATGATTAATATGTACTCATATTTATCGTTTTCGCAAGTTTTGGATATTTTCATTACTACGACATAGCAGTTCAGTAGATACTATTGGTTTTACTTGAAAATCAATATTTTGATTTCCGATTTTCGATACAATAACGAAGAAGCACCAAAATGTTTACAAATATTCTCATTAATCATATTTGAAAGTAATATTTTCTCCAAAAAATGGGCGAAAATAAGGATATTTATTTGAATAAAAAAACAACAGTTTGCCAAACTTTTTCAAAACTTATTTGTACATTCTTTTCATCTTTGTTTCTTCTTTGTGGATTATCATCGGTGTTTCACTTACTTTCTTATTATTTAAACAGTTTTCTTTTCACTTTTTTATCGATTTATTTTTGATAAAAATCTATACTTTTATACAAAAAGAAAATCAGCTAAATGTTTTAATTTCCGAGATTTTCCAGCGCGTGCTCACATACATTTCTTTAGTAAAATTAACCCCTTATGTTTTCTCTTTGTAAACGGGCAGTGAATGTGCATTGAATGATTTAAACGGATATATCATTTTAATTTAAGATATTGCACTTCACAATTCGCTTGCCGTTTGCAATAACCATTAACACGGTTCAGTGACAATTTTTACATTTGTGTTACTGACATCTACACCCTGATTGCTTCTCACATAGACAAGTATATATTGCGTGTTCTACATTCTGAAAATCAAACAATCTCTACATCTGCACAAAAAAGGAACAACTCAAAATATTGTGGATCCACAAGTATTGAGGACATAAACGTAAGAAACGTACATTTTATCTTTTTTATTTTTGTGTTCCGTTTAAACAAACTGAGCCACAGAAATATATATATATATATATATATATATATATATATATATACATATTGAGTAAAATGATTCATAATTTTGAATCAAAAATCAGTTTCAAAAGAAAAAACAAACAAAATCAATAGATCCATTGATTTTTTTTCCTTTTGAAACTGATTTTTAATTCAAAATTATGAATCGTTTTACTCAATATTTAAATAGATCTAGGATATCTATACCTATTGAGCTTATTATACATCTACATTACAACGAGCACTGTTTTCTTTTAATAGTATTAATACATTTACTAGTTCATTAAAATACACTCTGCTATGTAGACTCTAGTTCTAATTCTCTACAAATATATATAAAATGGTTGCATTGATTGATTTCCTAGAGGTAAATCCAATGAAATTCACGTGATTATTCAAGAGTGCTCAATGCAGGACAGAGCTGGTTCATAGTCTGTTTATTATACAAACATTATTGGTTACATATGTGCATACATGTTTCAGTGAAATCCCAATTCAAGGATAACACCTCATCAGACCAAAAATGAAAAAAGAAAAAAGAATCGATATTGAAACGAGAATCAAAATGACATTAGTTTTAAAAGATATTCGGGTGTAATTAACGTTCTGGAAGAAAGTGGGGTCCATACTAAGTGAATGTGAGCAGTGGGGGGGTTTGGAATGAGGTATGGTGAAGGAAGGGAGTAAGGCCCATTTCAAGGATTAATATTTTATTTGGATACCAAAGTTCATATCCCTTTTCTGGTTTCAACATTCATCCACTTACTCTATGTCCCTTCAAGGGATTTAAATTCTTTAATCTTCAATATTGTCTCGATATGTGCTATTTAGCAAAACAATTTCAAACCAGTACTAATATTCTGCGAGTGATTTTCCTCTGAGGAGATGTACTTCCATTGAAAATCCATGGATTAAGGAAATTATTTTAAACATGGTATCTTTTGTTTAAAACAATAAAGTTTTTATTTTGAAAAGTATTTCTTTCGAAATTTAAATATATAAACTCTAATTATATATATATATATATATATATATATATATATATATATATATATATATATAAAATTTATTTATACAACATTGATGGCTTCATATGTGCATACATGTTTCTGTAATCACCCGCGTTGGGAGATTACGTCTTTAGGCCAAGAATTATCTTCGAGAACTGATATTTCAAACAAAAACATTTTCTTATTTCGTTTACAAAGTTAGAATGTAACATGGGTAGGGGTTATAAGCGGGGGAGGACAAGTGAGGTCTTTGAAGATAATAAATATCTTTTTTATTTCCCTTTTTTATATTCCCTTTTTTTATTTAAGTTCATCTATCCCATCTTTTGGTTTTTATGGCACAAGGTACTTGAGAATGTAGCATTTTTGTCTTGTGGTCTGTAAATTAAAGACATAAACATGGGCATTAAGTACTGACCGGTGCCGTTCAATCCCCCCCCCACACACACACACTAGAAGCAAACATACGCTTACATCTATACTCAAGAGTGTTGTATTTTACTCACACACACTCACACACACGCACTGGAAACAGACCAAAACAAAATAAAAAACAAACAAAACAAACAAAAAACAAAGAAAAAACGCCGAAAGTTATTAAACTCCTCACGCATACATATATATGAATACACGTATATATACCCACACCTTGATACAACCGCGCCTATATACACATACACACACACACATATATACACATATATATACATATAATGCTCATATACAGTTATCATATGTTTACATCTCTACCTACATACACAGTTATATGCAATGCATGGACGCTCAAACACAGATATCCATGTACATACCTGGATACCATACATCATGACTGTTATTATATCAAAACTAATATAAATCCCGCTAACAATCCTAATAATAATAATAATTCTTATAATATTGATCATACTATTGACACCACCAATACTAATAATAAGACTGTCGATTGGGAACCCCAAAACCTGTGGACCCCAACCGGTCAGACGTCCTAACAAAATACAGATATACATACATACATATATATATATATATATATATATATATATGCACACACTCATATTATATACACATACAAACACATATACATATATATATATACACACATACATATATACATACACATACACATAAAAACATATATATAAAGCATATATATATATAAAACGCACACACATACACACACTCAAGCTATTTATAATACAGCACTTAAAAATAGTGGGTATAAGGAGATTGATATAAAATATAAAGTAACTAATGCTAGCACAAATAGGTTAAGGAATCGTAATAGGAAGGTCATTTGGTTCACACCCCCTTTAATATTATGTTGAAAACAAAACTTAAAACAAAATTTTTACAAATTATTAACAAGCATCTCCCACCAAATAATATATTACATAAAATATTTAATAAAAATACATTAAAATTAAGTTATATTTGTGGTGATAACTTGGAAAGACTTATAAAAAAGCATAATGGAAGAATTTTAAGGATGACTAATAGAGAAAGTCTAAATACTAGTGATAGCACGGCTGCGGATAAATGTAACTGCAAAAAGCCTGAGGAATGCCCTATAAAAAATGAATTTCTAACCTCATCAGTGGTATACCAGGCTAGGATATTCCCGGTAGAGAATCCAAGGGATGAAAGATTCTACATAGGTAGTACCCAAATGACTTTCAAAAATAGATTCTATGGGCATACGCGTCCGATGAATAATCAAACATATGAAAAGGACACTTCCTTATCGTTATACTACTAGAAATTAGTTAGAGAAAATAAAACACCTAGAATAGAATGGAAGATTGTTAGAAGGGGCAATACTTGCCACTCATTAAACTCACCATGTCCATTATGCCTATCAGAAAAACTTGAAATAACTAGGTTTAAAATTAGAAAATCAGAACAACTATGAGTACAACTATCCCCCATCCAGTAACCCCCCCCAAAAAAAAGAGGATAAGTGACACCGTAACTATGATCATACCCGTATGGATTACATGAGTCGCTTGATATTCTACTTTCTCAAGCAGTTATAATATTACCAACCTAAATAAATACCTGTATCAAAGTATATTTGAACCAAGCGAGTAATAGATTGCTTAGGTGAACCTCGTAATAATGTATGCATGTGGATATGTTTGGGTGTGAGCATGTACGTGTTTATGATCTGTACGTGGGTTGAAAAAATAAAGAAATAAATAAAACATAAAGGGAAAGAAAGATAAAAAATTAAAAAAAATTAAAATAAATAAGTAAATAAATAGATGAATGAATGGAATGGAATAAAGTGGAATAAATGAAATAAATGAATAATAATGAATAGAATGAATAGAATGAAACATAAATAGATAAAAAAAAGTAAAAATGAAAAGTGAAAGAGAAGGAAATAAAGAAATAGGGGGGATAAATAAAGATGAAGGTAAGTACCACAATATATAAGCCTTTATACTCCGTTTATATAACCTAAATATTCTGATTTTTTGTCATATGTTATATATTATTGTTATATCGTTATATATCGTATGTATATCTGTGTAACCCTCAAAAGAGTGTTTACTAAATATGGGGAGAGACCTACGGACTTCAAGCTGAATTCACTATAAATTTTTACGTAGTATAAATTTTTACGTAGTACAAAAAACGTACAACTTATGAAAAAATAGCAAGCGGGTGGGGCGGGTAATATAACTTTGCGTGTCGTGTTGGATAGAAAAGGAGAATTATGTAGTGAATGAGTTCATTTCTATTTCTATTTTGGATGCATCATTTGGTGACAGTTTACATCTATATATATATATATATATATATATATATATATATATATATATGTCTGTATTTTGTGTAAATATGCATGTATAAGTGTATTTATGTATGTATATGTATGCACGTGTGTGTATATATATGTGTGTATATGTGTATATGTGTGTATATGACTGTATATGTATATATATGTATGTATATAAATGTATATGTATATATATATGTATGTATATATATATATATATATATATATATATATATATATATATATATGTATATATATATATATATATCTGAACTATTAAAATAGGCTGTCTGGTATACGATGATTGTAATAATGTATATTACAAAAATGTATGGCTGTCTGGGTATATATACATGTATGTTGTGTATGTATATATACGCCCGTGGTGACTGGAGTGTGTATACTGGTGTGCACGTGTGTGTGTGTGTATGTGTGTGTGTTTTATATATATATATATATATATGTTTTATATATATATATGTTTTTATGTGTATGTGTATGTCTATATGTATGTGTGTATGTATATACACATATGCATGTGTGTGTATATATATACACATATGTATGTATATATATATATATATATATATATATGTATGTATGTATGTATGTATATCTGTATTTTGTTGGGACGTCTGTCCGGTTGGTGTCCACAGGTTTTGGGGTTCCCAATTTACAGTCTTATTATTAGTATTGGTGGTGTCAATAGTATGATAAATATTATAAGAATTATTATTACTAGGATTTTTAGCGGGATTGATATTAGTTTTGATATAATAACAGTCATGATGTATGGTATCCACGTGTGTACATGGATATCTGTGTTTGAGCGTCCATGCATTGCTATAACTGTGTATGTAAGTAGAGATGTAAACATATGATAACTGTATATGAGCATTATATGTCTATGTATGTGTATATATGTGTGCGTGTATATGTATATAGGCGCGGTTGTATCAAGGTGCGGGTATATATACGTGTATTTATATATATGTATGCGTGAGGAGTTTGATAACTTTCGGCGTTTTATTTTTGTTTTTTGTTTTTTGTTTTTTGTTTGTTTGTTTGTTTTTATTTTGTTTTGTTTTATTTTTATTTTTGTTTTGTTTTGTTTTATTTGTTTATTTTAATTTGGTATTTTAATTTTATTCCTGTGTCGATATAGTTATGGTCTGTTTCCAGTGCGTGTGTGTGAGTGTGTGTGAGTAAAATACAACACTCTTGAGTATAGATGTAAGCGTATGTTTGCTTCTAGTGTGTGTGTGTGTGTGTGTGTGTGTGTGTGTGTGAATTGAAAGGCACCGGTCAGTACTTATTGCCCATGTTAATATATTTAATTTACAGACTGCAAGACAAAAATGCTACATTCTCAAATACCTTGTGCCATAAAAACCAAAAGATGCGATAGATGAACTTAAATAAAAAAGGGAATATAAAATAAAGTGAAATAAAAAAGATGTTTATTATCTTCAAAGACCTCACTTGTCCTCCCCCGCTTATAACCCCTACCCATGTTACATTCTAACTTTGTAAACGAAATAAGAAAATGTTTTTGTTTGAAATATCAGTTCTCGACGATAATTTTGGGCCTGAAGACGTAAAATCCCAACGCGGGTGATTACAGAAACATGTATGCACATATGTAGCCATCAATGTTTGTATAAATGAATTTCATATACCTGCTCTATTTACTCATTGAGCACTCTTTGGTAGACACATGTTGTTTCATTGGATGTACTTCTAGGAAACTAAACTCTACTGGCTAAATATATATATATATATATATATATATATATATATATATATAGGTGTGTGTGTGTGTGTGTGTGTGTGTGTGTGTAATAAGGTCATCCAAAAGTAAAGCTTACTATTTTTTTACTCAAAATGTTGGAATCATGTTTAAGAGTGGTACCATTAAAAAAAAAACGATCTTTTGTTCCCCAGAATCTGTTTTTCTACATAATCATCAACATTTTAATTTTGCACGTTCCAAGAATTCAATAATTTATCTCTGCTTCAACACATATCTATGATAGATGCTGCTTTCTTACCGTCAATATCTGCAATATATAGATTAAACTTTTAAGTCATCAATTCATAAGTTCAGTTAATATAAGAATGCAATTTGCAATCACGTCTGATCAATTCGAGTGGATTAAAAAATTACTTTTAAAACGCCTCTTATATATATATATATATATATATATAAATTTAAAGGAGATTAGAATAATAGTCTAAAGAGCTAAGTGTATTTTAATGTAATAGTGAAATTACTAGTTTAATTAAAATACAGGAAATGCTCGTTGTAATTTAGATATATAATAAGCTCGATAGTTAAATGTCCTAGAGCTAATTCAATATTAAGTAATGTGATTTATAATTTAAAAGTTTTAAAATTTTTTAAAATTTAAAAATCAAAATTTAATTAAATTAAAAATCAGTTTCATAAGAAGGAACAACAACAAAGTCAATTATCTGTACGATCGTTTCGGAAATCCGTGCTTTTTATTTGTGGTATCCATGAAGTCACGTAGAATAATTATACATAGTTTTTTTGGTAAGCACGGTCTCCTCATCAGCAAATTTAGGAGGATTTTTATTGAATTGAAAAGACACCAAAAATAAACCTAGCATTAAAAGTAAGGCAGATGAATCTGAAAAATTGAAGTAAAAGGTTTGGATATAAAATTTATAAGAAAATTAATAAGGAAATTGGTATAGGTTAGAGATAGAAATGAGTAGAAAAAATATATATATTTTTGAATTTACATAATAAATTTGATTTAAAAATATATATATAATTACCTTTTGGTTTTCCTTTTTTTGAAATCAGGAACTGTATTTAAAGTAGTCATTTAGATGTTTGCTATAGCTTTTTATTTTATTGAATGATGAATTTTAAAAGGGCGACGCTCGTGCAGTAAATTGTTTCCGTTAGCGTATTTGATTTAGAGACGCTACAGTTAATATCTATAGAGAGAGAGTTTTTTTTTTTTTTTTTTTTTTTTTTGCAAGTTTTTAAGGGGAGATAATTGTCATGGCTTTATTTATTATTTGATTTACGAGTCTAAGGGCGGTAATTGGTTTAACTTAATTTATTAAAAAAAAAAAAAAAAAAAAAAAATCTATTTTTACTAATGAGTAATTTTTAATGATTTAAGGTGGTTTATATTTATTAAATTTAAACCAACGTTTATGATTACACGATAGAAGCTCGTGTCTTGAATTTACTAGTTTGGTTGTGCTTTTTATATCTTCATATTTTAAAATTTTTACGGTTTCTTTTGTACATAATGTACAAAATTTATCTCCTGGTTTATATGATTTGCAAGTCTCAATTATTTGCCATTTTAAGTTGAAAGAAATATTGCTATTTTTTAGTTGCCAAATATAGTTGGATAGAGTAGTTTGGTTTGATAGAGAGTTATTTTTAAAAGAATGTTTGTGCGTTGAAATTCTATGTTTTATTGGGCCAGATGTGGAACCAATATATATTACCTCTTGATTATTATGATTATTTTCCGTTAGGTCTATTGTTGGATTATAATGTGGTGGGTTGGTTAATAATTGATCGGTAGATTGATTTAAGTTGGTGTTATTATTTAATTCGGTAGTTGAGTTATGGCTGTTGATAGGTTCTTGTATATTTGGAGTTTTTGATACTGTGCAGCTATAGATAACATTTTTAATTTTACATGAGCCTTGTAGGGGACATTTATTTTTTTCTCCTATGGTTCAACCCCCCGTATTCCAAAAACCTAGAAACAAACATAGCTAGAGAATTTTTTAAAATATTAGATAAGAACTTTAAAGCCCCCCATAGATATAATAAGATTTTCAATAAGAACACAATTAAAGTCTCTTACTCTACTATGCCTAACCTTCATCAGAAAATAATTAGCTCTAATAATAATAAAATTAATAAACTACAAAATGCAACTATACAAAATACATCGGACTGTAACTGTAGAAGAAAAAATAAATGTCCCCTACAAGGCTCATGTAAAATTAAAAATGTTATCTATAGCTGCACAGTATCAAAAACTCCAAATATACAAGAACCTATCAACAGCCATAACTCAACTACCGAATTAAATAATAACACCAACTTAAATCAATCTACCGATCAATTATTAACCAACCCACCACATTATAATCCAACAATAGACCTAACGGAAAATAATCATAATAATCAAGAGGTAATATATATTGGTTCCACATCTGGCCCAATAAAACATAGAATTTCAACGCACAAACATTCTTTTAAAAATAACTCTCTATCAAACCAAACTACTCTATCCAACTATATTTGGCAACTAAAAAATAGCAATATTTCTTTCAACTTAAAATGGCAAATAATTGAGACTTGCAAATCATATAAACCAGGAGATAAATTTTGTACATTATGTACAAAAGAAACCGTAAAAATTTTAAAATATGAAGATATAAAAAGCACAACCAAACTAGTAAATTCAAGACACGAGCTTCTATCGTGTAATCATAAACGTTGGTTTAAATTTAATAAATATAAACCACCTTAAATCATTAAAAATTACTCATTAGTAAAAATAGATTTTTTTTTTTTTTTTTTTTTTTTTTTTAATAAATTAAGTTAAACCAATTACCGCCCTTAGACTCGTAAATCAAATAATAAATAAAGCCATGACAATTATCTCCCCTTAAAAACTTGCAAAAAAAAAAAAAAAAAAAAAAACTCTCTCTCTATAGATATTAACTGTAGCGTCTCTAAATCAAATACGCTAACGGAAACAATTTACTGCACGAGCGTCGCCCTTTTAAAATTCATCATTCAATAAAATAAAAAGCTATAGCAAACATCTAAATGACTACTTTAAATACAGTTCCTGATTTCAAAAAAAGGAAAACCAAAAGGTAATTATATATATATTTTTAAATCAAATTTATTATGTAAATTCAAAAATATATATATTTTTTCTACTCATTTCTATCTCTAACCTATACCAATTTCCTTATTAATTTTCTTATAAATTTTATATCCAAACCTTTTACTTCAATTTTTCAGATTCATCTGCCTTACTTTTAATGCTAGGTTTATTTTTGGTGTCTTTTCAATTCAATAAAAATCCTCCTAAATTTGCTGATGAGGAGACCGTGCTTACCAAAAAAACTATGTATAATTATTCTACGTGACTTCATGGATACCACAAATAAAAAGCACGGATTTCCGAAACGATCGTACAGATAATTGACTTTGTTGTTGTTCCTTCTTATGAAACTGATTTTTAATTTAATTAAATTTTGATTTTTAAATTTTAAAAAATTTTAAAACTTTTAAATTATAAATCACATTACTTAATATATATATATATATATATATATATATATATATATATATATATATATATATATATATATGTGTGTGTGTGTGTGTGTGTGTGTATGCATATATTAGGTTTTCCTGAAGCATGAAAACGATGTTCTTTTGTATCAAATATTTTATTTTTTATATTTCAATCGGTCCTCCACTCTTGTTCACACAAATATCACAAAATTTGTGAACTAGAGGAAAGGACCACTCGAAATATATTTAAAAAAAAAATGAAATATTAAATACAAAAAACAAAAACGTTTTCATAAGACCCCATATCAATGAAATTACTATTTTAAAAGCATACACGAGCTTTTAACATTATATATATATATATATATATATATATATATATATATATATATATCTATATATATATATTTAGGCAGCATTTTCTCATTTAGACAAACATTATTGCACGGAATTATTCTGTTTTACAATTTTCCTTTTTATCTTCTCCAATCCCCGGATAGTCCTTCTCGAAATTGTATATGTTGGATCCATAATAGCTTGTTAATTATGAGTGAAGCCGGAACGTTTTGAAATATTTGGGATAAATTTTTGAAAATGTATATATGTGTTTGTATATATAGATGTGTTTAATATATGTAAAAAAAAAAAAAAAAAAAAAAAAAGTCCGCCCACCTAACTTGTAACAAGCTTCCACATGACTAGGAAAAAATGTATATCTAAGTAAATTAAAAAAACAATTTCTACATTTATTTCTACAATATGCCTGAGGATGATAGAAGTACTTCTGTCGAAAGCGCTCGCGATTATGGATCCAACATATACAATTTCGAGAAGAACACAAAAAGGACTATTCGGAGATTGGAGAAGACAAAAAGGAAAATTGTAAAACAGAATAATTCCGTGCTATTCAATAATATTTGTCTCTCTCTCTCTCTCTCTCTCTCTCTCTCTCTCTCTCTCTCTCTACATATATATATATATTTATATATATACATATATATATATAGATAGATAGATAGATAGATATTTACATGTATGCATATACAAATATACATGTATACAATTATATATATATATATATACACTTGTGCCCGATATTATTCATACCCCCCTTGAAAATTGAGTTTATTAGGTGTAACTTTTGTAAGAATTTATTGTTTACGTCCATATTGATACATATTCTTAATAAACCTCTTCTGATCATTTTCGTCATTTTAAAATCTCGGGATACTTGTAATAAAAGAAATATACAGCTATTTATAAAATCTGCAATGTTCAAAAATAATCATACCCCCTTATTTTTTCAGTATTAATCGAGTTTCTGACTTTGTTTTCTGTTTGATTCTTATTTTGAATGCTTTTATACAACCTTTGATTAATTTCATTTCGTTTTTTGCATTTTTCAGAAATTAAAATGATATCAACTGAAAACCAATAAAAGAATAAAAATTATTAGAATGGGGAAGAAAAAAGAGCTTAGTAATGATCTTAGGACTAAAATTGTGAATTCACATAAGGATGGTTTAGGTTACAAGTCAATTTCCAAGAAATTTGAGGTCCCTACAGCAACAGTACAGAGCATCATCAAAAAATTCCAGAGCCACCACACAACAAACAACTTGATTGGAAGAGGAAGGAAAAGGAAACTGTCTGCTAGAACCACCAGGAATATTGTAAGAAGTGTTAATGCAAATCCAACCACCACTAATAAGGACATTTTAGAAAATCTGGAGTCTTCTGGCATAAAAATATCAAGGCAAACATCGCAAAGGACTCTGCATGAAAATGGTCTGAAAGGAAGAAGACCAAGAAGGACTCCATTGCACACCGGAAAACACCTTGCAGCACGTCTAAAGTTTGCTAGGACCCATGTGAATTCTCCAGAGTCCGTTTTCTCAAGTATTTTGTGGACTGACGAAACAAAAATTGAATTGTTTGGCCATATGGATGCTTCTTACGTTTGAAGGAAGAAAGGAGAAGCTTACAACCCAAAGAACACCATACCCACAGTGAAACATGGTGGTGGTAGCCTAATGTTTTGGGGCTCCTTTTCGGCTAGTGGTCCAGGTAGTTTGGTCAAGATAGATAGAACCATGAAGAAGGAGCAATATTTGGAGATACTCCAGAAAAACATTAGACAGGATGCGGAGAAGCTCCATTTAGGACCAAACTGGGTCCTTCAACAGGATAATGATCCAAAACATACTGCCAAAATAGTCAAGAAATGGTTTGAGGATAATCAAATTAATGTTTTGGAATGGCCTAGCCAGAGTCCCGACCTGAACCCTATCGAAAACCTCTGGCACATATTGAAAACTGAGGTTAAAAAGCGGAAACCTAGAAATTTGAGGAATTTGGAGAACTACTGCATTGAAGAATGGTCAAAAATCAGTGTTGATGCTTGTAAAAACCTTGTTGATAAATATCCCAAACGGTTACAGGCAGTTATTAAGAATAAAGGGCATGCTATTGACTATTAGTAAGAGAGGTATGAATAATTTTGAACCAGTGACATTATTGTTTTTCTTTGTATAATGTTTCAAACTTGCATAATTTATTTATTTGTTGAGTTTAAATTAAATGCTTATGCTTGATTTATTGTTTGAAATCCCTTTAATATTGTCTACCTTTTGGTTTGAGCAATATTCTTATAGAAATCTCAAAGATCCGAGGGGTATGAATAATATCGGGCACAAGTGTATATATATATATATATATATATATATATATATATATATATATATATATATATATATATATATATACGCCCGGCATTGCCCAGTTGTAAAATACTCTTAGATATTATATTTTGATTTATGCGAATATCGTATTTATTATTTATAAGTAATGATTTAAAAAATTGACTCGTTCGCCACCACCGAGAATCGAAACCAAAACGTTTAACTTACGATCTACTTTTTCCTTTGGCATTAATGCCTGAACTATGAAGACGTGTTTGCTGTAAGGCTAAAAATTAAAACATGAACAAATAGCTACTACGTTAAGCATGCATATTCGTAATACCGTCGTTTGACAGTCACCTGGCAAATTACATGTTCTTAATTTTCACAGTTTTGCACCAATTTTCCCTGGCTAAAATCCAAATACAAAGTTTCGCATATGTTCGAATAATATCAAAAATAATAATCATGTCAGTAGACCAAATACTGACAAAGAATATCTGCATGAATATAATTACACATAATAGTTAACTAAAGATGATCATTATATATGAAAACCAAAAAAAAAATTATTATAGGAAAATAATTAAAATGAATGTTTAAAAGAATATGCAAATTAGCTAGATCTTTTGCAGATGAATGCAATTCCACGACCTATATATAACGAAGTGGGGAAAAAGGGTTTTTAATATGAACATCAATACCTAACCCCTCCCCAAATTTATAGGAGTATATATATATATATATGTATATATATATATATGCGTGTGTGTGTGTGTGTGTGTGTGTGCGTGTGTATAAAAATGTGTATGTGGTGCACGTAATTAACAAAACATTGATTTTGTATAGTTCCGATCGATTTTCATAGGAATTAAATTCCAGAACAAATATTTAAGTAACTAAAAATAAAAAAAAGCAATAGATAAAAAAATAGATAGAGAGATCAAAGTTGTATCATATTGCAATTTGATGGCAGTTTCGATGTAAATAAATGCTAACGTGTTTGGGAAAATTCAAAAAACGCATTTTGGACAAATTCAGGCAATAACATAAAACGTTTTTTGCACAAAGTTGCATTTTGCTGATCTCTGATTTTCATTTCAACAATATTTAATCTATAACAAGTTATTCAGTAGTAGATTAATTCCAATGGACGGTTTGGAACAACTTTTATGTCCTTTTATGAAACTTAAAAGCAAGATATATATATCGTGAAGCATTGATCACATTAGATGAATTTCTTTCGAAAATTTTAGGATTTACTCTTCCAAATAAATTGCTAATAAGTATGGATCATATTTCATGTAAATCTGAAGTCTTTGAATTTTCAATAAGCCGCTGTGCGCATATCATGCCTCCTTAGCAATCCTCTAAAACTCTCCAAAGAAACATATTTTGGGAAATTTTGTTGTCATTATCAGAGTTGTCACGAATCATTATGCTTATTAGTTTTATTTCCAAATATATATATATATATATATATATATATATATATATATATATATATATATATATATATATATATATATATATATATATAGAACTTGTTTCTTTTCGTTGAGCACTTTCAGTTGTAATAAGTCGGTTAACTTAGCTCATATGCGTAGATCGTCATATAATGACTAGATCACTCTGACTGATGTTAGAAGCATTCAAAAAGAATACATGTTTAATTTCAACTGCATGTCGTTGTCGGTAGCGGAATGGTTCAGGTGCTTGCTAATGAAGCCAGACATGACTTCTGTTGCCAGGGTTCGAATCTCTCGACTGGCGTTAATCGTGACATCCTGCACTGATGATTCCCGAAAGGATGACATACTAGTGTCTGTAGGTATTTAATTATTATAGTAAATAATCGGAGCAGAGTCGAATCAAGACAGCAGACTATTCACACATGCTCGACGTCATTTCAGACTTTTATGAAAATAATTTCTTTATTAATAAAAATTTGTAACTGCTTTATTTATGATTAGTCGATTATTTAATGATCTAAAAATGCTTTGTATTAAAACGGCCTTTTTAAAATCCTGTTAAAGAATCATTCAGTAGTCATAGTTTAAAATTTTTATTTTTTATTTTGTGACACTTCGAAATTAGAAAGGAAATTGAATGCATTTCAACTATTGACTGGAAAGGAAATTGTTATGTATTAAAATATTGAAATTGTTATGTATGAAAATATTGAAATTGTTATGTATGAAAATATTGAAATTGTTATGTATTAAAATATTGAAATTGTTATGTATGAAAATATTGAAATTGTTATGTATGAAAATATTGAAAATATTTTTGTAGACATGGAATAAACATGATTTTAATAAAATTAGTTGTAGCTTTATAAAGATTTGGTTCGATTATAAAAATATGGTTTAATTATAAAAATAAACGAGTCAAATCTTTATAATTAAACCATATTTTTATAATCGAACAAAATCTTTATAATTAAACCATATTTTTATAATCGAACCAAATCTTTATAATTAAACCATATTTTTATAATCGAACCAAATCTTTATAATTGAACCATATTTTTATAATCGAACTAAATCCTTATAATTAAACCATATTTTTATAGTCGAACCAAATCTTTATAATCAAACCATATTTTTCTAATCGAACCAAATCTTTATAATTAAACCATATTTTTATAGTCGAACCAAATCTTTATAATTGAAACATATTTTTATAATCGAACCAAATCTTTATAATTGGAACATATTTTTATAATCGAACCAAATCTTTATAATTGGAACATATTTTTATAATTGAATCAAATCTTTTAATTAAACCAAATCTTTATAATTGGAACATATTTTTATAATTGAACCAAATCTTTTAATTAAACCAAATCTTTATAATTGAACCATATTTTTATAATTGAACCAAATCTTTATAATTGAAACATATTTTTATAATCGAACCAAATCTTTTAATTAAACCAAATCTTTATAATTGAACCATATTTTTATAATCGAACCAAATCTTTATAATTAAACCATATTTTTATAATCGAACCAAATCTTTATAATTAAACCATATTTTTATAATCGAACCAAATCTTTATAATTGAAACATATTTTTATAATCGAACCAAATCTTTATAATTGAACCATATTTTTATAATCGAACCCAATCTTTATAATTAAACCATATTTTTAAAATCGAATCAAATCATATGATTCAATAATAAAGATTTGGTTCGATTATAAAAATATGGCTCGATTATAAAGATTTTGTTTCGATTATAAAAATGTGGCTCAATAATAAAGATTTGGTTCGATTATAAAAATATGGCTCAATTATAAAGATTTGGTTCGATTAATATTTAAAAGATCGAATGATATTGTAATAAAAATTTCAAAATACTATTAAATCTAGCATAGTTAACAAAAACAGCGAAAAAAAATATATGCTTGAGATAATCACGTGAAACAATAACATAAAGTTGTATTTTAGATAAATCGATAGTTCGATACTAGCGCTATAAATATTGGTCTTAAGGATTCCACGTTAAAAAGATTCATCAGTGATACTAGACGTAGCAAGATTATATATATTGTTCCTATTTACAATGCCTCCCCACGGGACAGAGTTAGACACCAGGGTCGTTTTTTTTAACGTGGAGAAAAGGGAAAAAAAACTATATATCATTTTAATAATTATTTTCGACAAGATTAACAGGACAAGAAGTAAAGCTATATAGACCTCTAGACAATTACTAAAACCATCCCACCAGTCTCCGAGCAGACTTGCCCTCACCCCTTGGGGTGGGGCCTAAATAATGACGGCTCCACATAGGTTTATAAAAAGAGGCGTAACCAAATGCTCTATGTAAGTAAAAAGGATTTACTTTGTAACTTTTGTCTTTCCACACTTGTTTGCTTGGATTTCCTTGCTCAAATATATATGTACATGTGTCGCATCACATTAATGCTAGGACTATATATATATATATATATATATATATATATATATATATATATATATATATATATATATATATGAAGAGAGAGAGAGAGAGAGAGAGAGAGAGAAGAAGAAGAATGAAGAAAAATTACGTGTACATATATATTTTTTAAAAAGGTTTTAATTTCGTTACGTTTTTTTTTCAACAAAACTAGTTGTCATTAACCGGCGTTATCCGAGAGTATTCATTTTTATGTTTAATTTTTGTTTAGCTTTCTTCTTTAAATGTATTCTTTTTTTTTCAGCAAAGTATTTTGAAAGATAAATTTAATAATTGTGCTACCGCTTGTTTATTAAATCATTAATTGAACCAAATTGTTATTACACTAAACTAACATGTTAAGATAATGTTGTATTCAATCTCTGTTTATAAACTTATTGGGTACAAATAGCTTCTCAAATTGTTCAGCTTTTAATTAAATGAAAATTTGCTAAGAATTTGAACGTCAAAAATGATTTACTATTCAGCAAAAAAAAATGCTTTCAAATTCCATACAAATTTGGAAAGATTACGACATATTTGATTCTCTAACATTTTATATAACAACAATTACAATGACTAACTTGTTTACGAAAAAAACGAAAATGCATTCTGCTGGATTACTATTTTTAATAGGATTTAAACATTTATTGCATTTTGTATTTAAATAAGTAATATATTAATAATAAATATGTAGGTTTACGCAGAAGCGAGAAACACATTCATCCTTACACACGAGAATAATCGGACATCTGAAAAATCTATCCAGAGAGATAATGATTTTAAAAGTAATAATTTTGTGTTTTTAATCACGCTGTTTATTAACTTTTCTCTAAATAAATAAAATTAAAAAATGTGGGTTCTGAATGAAAAATTGTTCGCATTAAGTGAAAGGCTATTGTCAATCAAATAAATACATATGTAAAACAGTCAAAAAAAAAAAAGAAGAGAGATAAGAAATATCTGTCTTACTGTTTTTCTTTTCTTTTTCTTTCATTTTCCGATTTCCTCCGATTGAAGCCGAAGTATCTTCGGCTCTGGTGACAGGCGGTCTCGGACCAATAGCAACAAACGACGTGCTACTTAGTGTAAAGAGTGGGCCGGATTAGAGACAACATAATAACTAACCGAGAGAGAGAGAGAGAGAGAGAGAGAGAGAGAGAGAGAGAGAGAGAGAGAGGGGAGAGAGAGAGAGAGAGAGGGGGTAGGGGTAGGGGTGCGTGTAAGTGTGTGAGATAGAGAAGAAGGGACTGGGGAACGTGGCTGTGGAAAAATCAGGGTTGATGACGACACAAGCTGTTTCAGATCGTAGCTAAAAGCCGTCAGTCGAAAGCTGTTACTCGCCCATTCAGTCATCACAGCGCCGTCTCAATCAGTGACAATATATATAAATATATGTATAAATATACGTATATGTACGTATATTTATGAGATTCTCTCCCCATTAGGAAAATCGTTACTTCTGATACAATACATTGGCTAATATCGTTTCCACTCTCAACGTACGGGTATGTATTGGACAATCATTCACGTTTGAAAGCAAAACAGAGTGGCGAAAACCCGACAACTTTGGAATAATAATAATAATAATAATAATAATAATAATAATAATAATAATAATAATAATAATAATAATGACAACAACAACTATATTTAAAAAGTAAAGAAAAAGGATAAAAAAAGAAAAAAGTGAAAAAGAAAAAGTTCTTGATGTTTTTAATATATTTTTAACTTTTAGAAAAATTCATAGAATAAAAGTTTTTTGTTGCTATTTTTTCTTGTGGTTTCTTTTCTTATAATACGGAAAATGACTACTGCACATGATTTATAAAAAAAAAAACTCTCTACAAAATGATATAATAATTTTTTTTACCCATTTTTTCTTTCTGTCAAATAATTAATAATTTATTTATTCTTTCACTTCGACATTCGGAGACGTTTTCTCGCATTTTTTCCCTAATGAAACCAAACCAGACTTTTATATATTTTTTGCCAAAAACCCAAACTAATTGTTTCTTATTAGATATATAGGTATTAAACATTAAAATAAAATAACACTTTATTAAAATAAAACAGAATTTATAAAACATAAGAAACTTCGGAAACCCCTCAAATCTAGAATGAGTACGTCATCAGACGAGGAGCGCCCTCGTGCAACCGAGGTTAATTCAGTGATCCCTTCCGGGACGCTGGTAGGTGCGGGTGGAGGCGGAAATCAACCACCACATTCTACCCCTATTTTCATTCGAGCTGCAGATCGCTACCCACGGACTCCTAAGTGTGCTCGGTGCCGTAACCACGGCGTCGTGTCGGCGCTCAAAGGCCACAAACGCTACTGTCGCTGGCGGGACTGTGTGTGCGCAAAGTGTACACTGATTGCTGAACGACAGCGGGTGATGGCTGCTCAGGTGGCCCTGCGACGCCAACAGGCGCAGGAGGAGAACGAAGCCCGCGAACTGGGACTGCTCTACGGGCCGAACGGTCTGCTCACAATTAACCCGGAAAGTATGCCGCTTTTCCAAGGCGGTACCGCTTCCGCAAACTCTGCCGGATCTCCAGGGATGACAGCGACAACAACAACGACAACCATGGCAGGTGAAGCCCGAACGGGGGCACCTACATTGGCCGGTCAAGGTGGAGGTCATATTACCAACGTCTACTCCGAAAGCAACGCTTACAGCTGTGACACTGCTCTTAACGGCGCAAGCCCAGGTAAGCCAAAAATTGGACAAGAACATTTCACATCTCTCTCTCTCTCTCTCTCTCTCTCTCTCTCTCTCTCTCTCTCTCTCTCTCTCTCTCTCTCTCTCTCTCTCTCTCTCCATATAATATATATATATTAAATATAATATATATATATATATTAAAAATAATTATAGTAATAATTATGTGTGTGTGTGTGTGTGTGTGTGTGTGTGTGTGTGTGTGTGTTACTAATCAGTGAATATGGATACTTTTGGTTTCAGGAAGTATGCCCGTTGGACTAGAGAATACCACATGTTCTCCGCTCATCAGTCGGATTAGATCATTGAGTGACGAACGAAGACAAACGGGCAAGATATACGATACATACTGTTAATATGAAATGTATTAAATATAATATATATAATTATATAATTATAAACCTAATGGAGAATCTTGTTTTTATTTTTTTATACAAGTGCAAAAGTATATCATATATATGTATATATGCGTGTGTATATATATATATGTATATATATATATGTATATATCTATGGGTGTATATATATATATATATATATATATATATATATATATATATATATACACACACCATAAAATTTATATCTAGATATATATATATATATATAAAGATTATTGGCTACATATGTTTAGACATGTTTCAGTCAGCTGCGACTTAATTCAAAATCCAGATTTGTCCCGCCACTACTGTTACATGTATGCATATATATATAACCAAAATATAATCATACATAATGCCTACTGGAGAGAACTTGAATGCCTCAGGTGTTTATGATGTTTCTGTACAGGAGTTTGTCAGGAGTTTTGCATGGAGGGGGGGGGGGTTAGGGTTAGGGTTAATAATTAAAATAATTAACCCCACAATTTGACATTGACTAAATATTCATCTGACATAGTATTCGTAGTCCGAATAAGATCTTACTATGGCTAAACCACACTAGCTTTACGAGGGATAATACACCTTCTCCAAATGATGCTACTTCAAGTAACAGCATGACACCGGACCCCACACCAACTAGAGGAATTCTTGTCCTAGAATCTGGTAATGTCAATAGATATGCAAGATATACTATAATATATTAAATGGTCAATTTGGGAGAGAAAACTTATGTTCTCAATTTGGTTATAAACTCAGTGTTTAAGAGGTAAATGAGATTTAATAGAATATTCGAATATCTAAGGGTTTAGGCTCATTACCGTTGGGTCCCGATTCCGAATCTCGCTAGATACAGCCACTCTGATGAGTCGTAGACGACGAAACACGTGTCAGTGGATAATTTCATTTTAAAAATAATATACATACCGCTCCCCATGTGGGGGTACCAAATTGGTTAAAAGGGAAAATTATTCCCAACTCGCATTTAGGTAAAAATGCACTTTCGTAAATGATTGAATTCATTCAAAACATATCGCTAAAACCAAAACAAAACAACATCTATGTCATATCTCGTGTAGAGATCAAGTGTTAGTCCCTAGGAAAGGAACCCTTGAATTCCAAGAACTTTCACTGAAGTAAAATAGAATTTGTAAAAATAAAAATGTATACTGAATTTTAGCTCTACTAGTTGCTGAGCACTTATCTATAAACATGTAGTTTGATTGGATTAACATCCATGAACCACCAACCACACAAATACTATATATATATATATATATATATATATATATATATATATATATATATATATACATATATATATATATATATATATATATATATATATATATATATCGACTGGTGTTAATCGTGACACCCTGTACTGATGATTCCCGAAAGGATGAAAGACTAGTGTCTGTAGGTATTTAATAATTATTATGGTAAATAATTATATATATATATATAAATATATATATAAAGAGAGAGAATGAGGAACACCAAGATCTGACAGATAGCCAGATCTTGGTGTTTCTTAATTCTATGTCATTGATTTACCGAAGTATTTGACAATTAATCTATTGTTTTGATTTTTTGTTTGTTTTTAGTGGAAATTAAAGTTTATTTTTGTTGATTTGTATTTCTGGTTACTTAAATTCTCTTCTGAAGATGATCCGAATTTGAAAAATGGGTACTTGGCATTACTTTATTTTTAATTTATTCATTTATTTTTGAGAATGTTTTGCTTTTCATTTTTTAAGAACACCGTTTAAGGGAGAAACAAGTCAAGACCCTTTCCAAAAATATCAACGTTTCGTGTAACTCTTAGTTAAATACAAAGCAAATCTACTAAAGTAATTCGATAACATAAAATGAAACATTAATTATCTGAACATTTATTCAATTAAAATAAAGAAAAATTCGTTTTCTCAAAAAAAAAGTCCCATGCATTTTAATAATGATTATTTACAACTATTTGTAAATTTTAAAATCGTACATGAATGAAAATCTTCATTAATTTTAGGATCTGTTCAATTTTTAATTCAATAAATATTCAAATATTTATGTTCGATTTTTGTATTATCATATTACTTTAGGATAATAGTTTGGTTTTGAACTAAAACTTACACCAAACTTTGACATGTTCGGAAGTTGTCTTTTTGAATTCTTTTCCACTCACATCAGTTCTTAAAAAAATGAAAGCAAAAAAAAAAAAAAAAATGGTAAAAATAAATAATAAATAAATAAAAATAAACAGTTATACATAAGTGCCGAAATATGTTATTTCATTGAATAACTTAAAATAAACATTGTTTTGAAAGCTGCAAAGAACTTTCATATTTTTGTGCATAAACTTGATTTTGTTCATGATTTGAAAATTATTTAAATCAGCAAACGCATACAATATATATATATATGTATATATATATATATATATATATATATATATATATATATATATATATATATATATATATATATATATTTACTCATGTTCACCCCTTACAAAGCATATCGCCACTTGGACGTAAGGGGCTACTATCTGGGGTCATGTCTAGGAAAGGTTAACAAGATATTTGTTTATGTTACATTTAAACTTCTGCATATAAGTACAGCCAGGGAAGCAGGCAACAGGAAGGGAATTCCAAAGTCCAGCTGTTCGAGGGAAGAAACTATTAGAATAGAAAGCTTTCTGGCACTTAGGGACAACAACAGTGAAGGGTTGAGATTTTGTTGCTAAGCGGGTTTGTCGGGGATATATATGGTTTCCACGTACGCTTCATATACAGAAAGATGTGTGTTAACTCGGTCCCCTGGAAAAAAAACCCCAGGGGGACAGATAAATTTGCAAGGTTAATTGATATTCTGCTTTCCTCTAATAGATTGGACAGTTTAAGCAAAAAATCTATTATTGCTCGTATAATTATCTCAATGTTATTTTGTTTTAAGTAAATAATTTGATATGTATAATTTACTTAACAATATTCTAAAGCTGAAAATCAGAATCTAAACAAAACTGTAAATTACACATTTCTGTGATGTTACCATAGTTGTTCGAGTTAGCATTTCTTCATCTCATAGTTCCCAAATGCAGTTTCATATTTATACAACAACCTGCGATTTCTATTAACTGGAAATTTGTTCATTTTAAATTAAGATGAATCTATAAATTCGATGGTGAGTATTCAAAAACCATATTTTATTTCATTCAGTTTTATCATTCAAATTATTTTTATTGGTTTCTAGAAAATGAAGAAAATGTATCTTTAATTGTTACACATATAAATTATATATATATATATATATATATATATATATATATATATATATATATATATATATATATATATATATAGTGAGATAAATTTGTCAGATTGGGCTAAGTTTCTGTTTGATTTTTTTCTTTTAACTAATATGTATTAATTAAATGGAAGGTAAATAAAACTTATAAATTATTATAAGTTGATTTACATATTCAGAAATATCAAGGCATAAAAAAACAACCAGGGATAGTGTACGACCGTTTCAGAGACAATATCAAGTTTATTTAAAAATAGTCTCCTCATCAGCACAGAGGTTTACACTAAATGATGATAAACTGCAATCGAATTGATCGTTTACTGGAAAAAATCACAATAAATAATTAATAATACATGAGTCTACTCAAGCTTAGGTATAGGCGAAGATCATAAAAAGCGGTAACATTTTTTCTTTTTCTATTTTTTTTTTTTTGCATGGGGGTCACAACTTATCAAGGTCCAAAGACCACTCAGGAATAAGGGTTATTGCGTGTACAGTAATCAGTGAGATAGTATTGTTGTAATCATTAGTATTGGGGGTTTTGATAGAGTGTCTTACTTAAGGGGGCGGTTTGTCAGGAGTTTGTTTATGTTGGACTTGAAGACGTCCAAGTTGTAGTCAGGTAGGAAACAGCCAATTGGGATATATATATATATATATATATATATATATATATATATATATATATATATATATATATATATATATATATATATATATCAGGTTGATAAGAAAGTTCCTGCGGTTTTTTATTTTTAAATTCAGATGAATGTATCTCGGTCAATATAAACACCATCAGAATGAACACTTGTTTGCCGGCGTAAAACAAGTGTATTTTTCAGTAACGTAAAAAATTTCGTGTTCTGGTGGGTGAAGGCGTTTTTGGTATCGGTTAGGTTCTTTAAGAATTTCTCATACAGAAAGTAGTTGAGATGCTTGAAAAAGTGGTAGTCGGTGGGTGAGTGTTCAGGAAAATATGGCGGATGAAGCAAAGTTTTGTAATTGAAATCGTTCAACTTTTGTATGGTCGGTTTAGCAACGTACGGTCGGGTATTGTCGAGGAGGAGAATTGCATCTTTTTTGTTGACAAATGCTGAGTGATGTTGTCGAAGTTTCTGATGCATGTCATCCATTTATTGACGATAATTCTCCGCCGTAATGGTTTCGCCTGCATTAAAAAAGCTATAATGGATGAGACCGGTTGCAGATCACCAACAGTTAGCATGATCTTCTTTTGGTGCAGTTCTGGCTTCGGGAAGTGTCGTGGAGTTTCATCATTGTCTAACTGAGCTGAGCATCGTCGGTTGCCGTAAAGAACCCACTTTTCATCGTAAGTCAAAATCCGGTGGAGAGACGGGTCGTTCTTGTTGCGTAAAAAAGGGAAGATGACACTTCATAACGGCGTTTTTTTTTTTTTTGGTTGTCGTTCAATTCGTGAGTCACCCATTTTTGTTTGTCTTCCCAATCTCTCTAAAATGTTTGGAAATCATCTAATTCAGAAGCAAATTATCGAACAGTTGTGCATGGATTGGCTTCGACTAAGGCTCTTAATTGATTGTTGTCAACATCCGATGGCCGACCACTACGCTAATCATTTTCAAAACTCTCGTTTCCACCAGAAAATTTCTTAAACCACCATTGTGCTGTGCGTTCAGTAGTAGTTCCTGGGCCAAATACTTCGTTGATATCGCGAACTGTTTCAGCAGCTTTTCGGCCTAGCTTGAATTGAAATAAGAAAATTGTGTTAATTTGCTTTTCCCCATCTTATATGTAACGTTCTGAAAAGAAGACATAATTGTTTTAAAACGATTGTAATTTAAACAATTATATTGATCGAAAAATGCTCTTAAAAATGATATATAATGTAAAGTATTATAAGGAAAACTTATTTGAAAATACATCAAAACTAAGAATTCCGAAATAAACTTTCTTCTCAACAATATATATATATATATTTTATTTATTTTATAATATAAAGCTGAACGTCTGTGTGTGTGTGTGTGTGTGTGTGTGTGTGTGTGTGTGTGTGTGTGTGTGTGTGTGTGTGTGTGTGGTCACGAATAGGCTCCTATATGGTTGATTATTTTCAAAAACTGATTACATATAATAATAGAAGATGTATCGAGGATCAGGAATGGGTATGTTTGATCTGGCAGAACGGTGGTTCATAAAAATTGTGGGGTCTACGTTCGCGCCTGGCCCCCAAAGTATGGAAATAAAAAATAAAAAAAAAACGTTTACAAGGTTTTTTTTTATGTAGATGTACATAAGAATACTTTGATAATATGTTTCAACTAAAATTGGGATAGTATAATAAAATTGTGGGGTCTTCGTTCGCGCCTGTACTCCATGGAAATATGGCACAAACTTTAACAGATTTTTCATATCTATTTTCGTAAGTATACTTTGATTATTATATTTCAGTTTGAAGAAATATGATATAATAAAATTATTGGGTGTTCGTTCGCCTCTGACCTCCATAGAATGTAAATATGTCACAAAGTTTAACAAGGTTTTTTAAAAGTGGTGAGGGTCTACAATAACACATTAACTTTAATTTTAATTCACGTTAGCTTTTATTTTTTTTTTTTGGTTGAATCATATTGTGTCGAATAAATTCACCTCATAAATTCAGGTTCTTATTAAAGTGAAAGCAAAAAAAAAAAGTCGAAACTTTAGACAATTCTCGACACAAATTTTGCATAACTCTGTTTTTTTTCCTTCTCCACTTGCACGTGGCACTCTTTCGAAAATAGATAAATAGATAAATAATAAAAAATAGGAACGTTACTTGTTATCGGGTCAAAAGAAGGAAAAAGTCCTGCTCACGTCATTACGTGTCTTTTTAAAAACATTTACATAACCTTTTTATTTTTATTTATATATCTGTTTAAGCTTTTTTTGTCAGTGTACTAGAAGGAATTCAGTTGATTACAACCCTTTCTGCGTGTTCTTTACATTACAATAGTACAACCCTGAATCCGACGGCGCAATATTACACCGTTCAATACTGTAAAACTGAAACGAAGCTGTTCTGCTTGAAAAGGGCGTCATTTTCTGCTTGAAAAAGGCGCCATATTTATATCGATTCTTTTCTATAAAAAACTAAAGTAATTACGTGTTTACTTTTTTAATATCCCATTTTGCTGTTTCGGATTATTTTACTACAGTAAGTAAAGCTTCATTATTTTTCAAAACTGTTTTTGTTTCTTTCTTTTTTCGATATTTCGCCGATATTATTAAGTAAAAGTGTTTAGCAGAAAAGCGAAATTAAAACGAAATTTGAGGCGATAACTACTTAAATGAATTTTTATATAAACTACACATGCCGTAATCGAATATTCCTCAAGCACAAAATAATGGAAAAAATTAACATATGTTTATAAATATTCCTTACGTTGACGGAACTCTCTTAAATTGTTAACACAGAATGCTCAGGTGCCCCTCCTTCAAATTGAAAACGGGGCTCTCCATTTCAATGTCGCTGCCATTTAGATTGTTTTTTAAACCGGTTCGTAAATTAAAAACAATTTTTTTACAAACTACTTAAAAATACAAACCAATGGACTTTTCCACCATAAAAAGTAACTTTTATTGACATTTATTTCTTGTATATTTATATTATTATATATATATAACATTTTCTTTTTGTAAGGAAACACCATTTTGTTGGTCACTCTTGGCTACGAATGGAAACAAAGTTGATATAAAAAATATATTTTCGCGAAAATTATCTTTACTTTCATCATATTTTACTTAGGGTAAAATGTTTGAGTATCAAAACCTTTACAACCCCCTTCTTTTCATAACCTATCATACTTTCATCAATCACTGTCCATTTTCTGTAGGCTGCTTTTGAGTTTTTGAACCTAGTCAACGACGGGTACTTCTGGTAGTAAATATATATATATATATATATATATATATATATATATATATATATATATATATATATTACATAGGAAAATGCGAGCGTGAAAAGTAATATGGTTACGATTCAGCTTAGAAAAGTAAAAGGACTAGTTGTTTAAACTGGAAAAGAAAAAGACAACATATTCTAGTAGAAAATATAATAAATTTATAACTTAAAATATTGCAGCATTATGAATTTATATATAATGTTAAATTGAATTCCAAAAAATTTTTTATGCTGACATAATTTTTAGTTATAAATTTATTATATTTTTTACTAGAATATCTTGTCTTTTTTTCAGTTTTAACAGCTAGTCCTTTTACTTTTCTAAGTTTAATCTTAACGATATTACTTTTCATGCTTGCATTTTTCTATGTAATCCTTTTTCCAGGCTTTGAAATTATATTTTCTTTTTTGTGTTCAACATCATACACATTGCCAACAATCCATAAAAATTATTACCAACTTCTTACATTGACTAAATAAAAAAATCAAATAAAATACGTAATTAAGTAAATAAACAGAAAAAAGGGGATAAAAAGGGGAGAAACAGAATTAACGGGCGACGTGGTAAGCGAAAGTTTATCAGTCCTAGCACGGCAAAGAGCATAACTTTTATTAACTCTCTCTATATAACTCCAATAAGATGGCATGCAAGAGACATTCCCTCTATGATTTATGAAGGTGTCAACGACGAAAAAGTTGCTATGGTAACCAACAGCCAATAAGAAGAAATCGTCTCTAAAGCGTCAATGTTGAAAAAGTTGCTATGGTAACCAACAATCAGAAAAAAAATTCGTCTCACATGTTCCTTACTTATTCTGAAGACTTTTGAACAACAGTAATTTTGTTATAACTTTTAATTTAATGAATGAACATTTAAAATTTTTATTTCAAAATATAGCTGAGAAGTGACATATAAGCTGTAAAAATTGTTTGAAATTTGGTTGAATATTGAGTGAATGATGAAGTTTTAAAGTAGTTCTATATGAGTAAAACTAATGCTTAATCATATGATTTAAACACTACCGTGTTTGAATCATATTATACAATGAATCTGAAGTAACCGATCATTTAATGCCGTTTTAGTTAAAGTTAAAAGTCAAGTATTACAGTTCTGCTGTTCTTTAAAGGTGAACGAACATATATTTCACATGCACACCTGATGTATCAAAGAATCGTAATTTCTTAAATTTTATTATTTGAAAAAGTTTTGGCTGTATAGTGCACACACATATGCATATCTATACACACACATACACATATACATTTAATGCGTGTGTATCTGTCTTAAACGAAATAATAATTACAAATCGTTATCTGTATATTTCATAATCAAACGTTTAGGAATCGTTTCATACTAAAACTGAAGATAAGTTGGTTATGTTCGAATAAAATTGAAAAAATGTGGCGTTGGAAATTAAACGTTAAAATTTGATTTTACATATGTGTGTTTGACGTCCGGTAAGATGCCCCATCCCCAGTTTGAACAAACTAATAAAACATTTGAAAAAAACAAATGTATTGTATAGGAATGCACTTTTGACGATTTGGTTTACTCTGAAACTGTCATAATTTTTAAATTAACATTTTTTTATTTAATTTTAATTTTTTTCTTATTGTATTGACATAATTTCTTATTGTATTGACATAATTTTTTATTGTATTGACATAATTTCTTATTGTATTGACATAATTTCTTATTGTATTGACATAATTTCTTCTTGTATTGACATAATTTCTTATTGTATTGACATAATTTCTTATTGTATTGACATAATTTCTTATTGTATTGACATAATTTCTTATTGTATTGACATAATTTCTTCTTGTATTGACATAATTTCTTATTGTATTGACATAATTTCTTATTGTATTGACATAATTTCTTATTGTATTGACATAATTTCTTATTGTATTGACATAATTTCTTATTGTATTGACATAATTTTTATTGTATTGGCATAATTTCTTTTTACTTATTGTACTTCTTTGACTTAATTTCTGACATAATTTCTTTTTCTTATTTTATTTCTTTTTATTTCTTATTGCATTTCTTATTTATTTTTTTCTTAATGTAGTGACATATTTCTTATTGCATTGGCATATATTTGTAAATTTACTGTCTCGTCACCTTCGGTTGCTTTCAAATCAGAACATTATTACATCCATAGAAAAAGACGATTGTTTAGGACGGTATTAATGGATTTCCAACATGTGCTCAGGTGGTTCTCGTTTGTAAACTTTTGAAATGCTGAAACTTAAAGAGCCATTTTCATTTCATTTTACCCTAATTTTATTTCCTATCTAGACCTGCATGAGACACCTAAGCATTTTGTGATATAAACCTAAATGGTTCCACGAAACAAAAACAAATCATTAAAATATGAGCTTCGTTATTGACTGTAACGTTCACCGAACGTAACGTTATTGGCTGTAACGTTCATGGAATATAACGTTTAAGACTGTAACGTTCATTGAACGTAACGTTATTGAACGTAACATTCATTGAATATAACGTTATTGACTGTAACGTTTATTGAATGTATTGACTGTAACGTTCATTGGATGTAACGTTATTGGTTGTAAAGTTCATTGACTGTAATGTTCACTGAATTACACAAACAATACATGGGGTATAGATTAGAGTAATAGGCGTGACTTATGTTAAGACATTTTCCAGATTAGTTTATTAATGTTCTTCCGATAATTGGCCAATCGATAAAAGTTCAGTAAAGTGTGAGGATGAGACATCACCAAATCTGAAGAAAGTCATTATTGAGTGCAAAATGTTTCACTTCGGTCGATGATAATTTGATGAACGTTTCGAAGTTGTTGTTTTTTAATTTTTTTTATTATTCTTATCAATAATTTCTGTCAATTTTACAAATAAATTTCTTGATAATAAACTCAAGACGTATTCAAACGTTTCTTAAGTGAAATATTTCTCGGTCAATTTTAACCAAAAGAATGTAATAAATCTGGAAGTTAAGAAACTATAATATCGCAATTAATATTATCATGACATTTTAATGATGCTTATAGATAGATAGATAGATAGATAGATAGATAGATAGATAGATAGATAGATAGATAGATAGATAGATCGATAGATAGACAGTTAATTTTGGATGTAAAACAGCGAATTATAAAAACAGGAAGTTAACAAAAGGTGAATATTATTCTAAAACTGACAAAAGAAGCACGTGAATAAAACTCGGTCAATGGAAAATCAACGCGAAATGATATGAAAGAAAACGAAATAACGTGAATAAAAAACTAATGCAAAACATAAAAGAAACATTATTCCAGTTTTTATGTCTTCTAATATTAGTTAATGTTATTTACATCAACAAGCAACTAAAAGTTTCATTATTGGTTTGATTTGAACAAAAAATGATAAGTAAAATGAAGAGAACAATTTTTTTATGGTTTTTGTTGAATTTGATGAAAATATTTAGTGTTTTGGAAACCAGATCTGACATTGCTCGGGATTAAATGACAACCACTATAATGAACTTTTTTACTATGTTCATTATAACTTATTTACTTTCTTTGTTTTTTTCTTCCCAATTTCGCCCTTAATAATTTTAAATGTTGAAAAACTGTTTAAATTAAGTTTAAAATGTTTTTTTGAAAATATTTGGAATTTGTTATTATGAAAAAATATTTGGAGAATAAGAAGAAACACTTTTTTTATATAAAATATTTATTGAAAGAAATTCGGAATATTTAAATAATTATTTCAGGTTTAGTAATCTACATTCTATTCATCTACGTATTTTGTGAATTTAAATTATATATATATATATATATATACATATATATATATATATATATATATATATATATATATATATATATATATATATATATAGGGTGTTTGTATGTGTCTGTGTCTGTGTCTATGCATATATATGCATAAGTATTTGTCCGATGTAAGCAATTTGAGACGCAAGATTCCAACATATTACCTGGTTTTACTGCCCATAAAAAAAATTTAAGAGAAGTATTTCATTTATTGCTATTTATTTTTTTATATTATTTTTTTGGCTGATTAATAATTTTCTGGTATCTGTTAAATACAAATTCTTAACTCAATTAAAAGAAAACATTGAGCTTAAATTGTTTTGTGATTTGTAATGTGTCCAAGTAGATTTAATAGATTTGTTTATTTTGAAGTTTCCACATCTGCTTCTATATAGACAGCTTTGCATAGAAACATTAACATTTAAATATACGAGAGCACTTCCAAAAAGTAAATCTTCCCATTTTTTTCCTATTAAAAACATTGAAAAGCTACGAAGATGACCTTTAGTGTCCGATTATTTATTTTTCCTACATAGTCACCACCATTTCCAATGCCTAAAACTTCAATGACGCAACTCCACTTCTGATGCACGCCCGTGACAGCATATATATATATATATATATATATATATAGTGCAAAACTTTGTTGAAATTCAAAGACTTACTTTTCCTTTTTTATAACTTATGTTTATTTTCTCCTGGATTTTTTTCATTACTGCTGTTTCGTTAGTAATGAAAAAAATCCAGAAGTCTTTGAATTTCAACAAATTTTTGCATTATATATACTTTGCACTTTTATTAAATAAATACATTTAGCTTAACTTGAAATTAACGGTGATTGGGTTTTTAACATCCATAGATATACCACTTTTTTTGGCAATTTCAAATTTCATTGACTATTGGTCAGAATTTTACAAATGAAATCTAATTGGAAAGGTAATGATCCGAATCGTGTAGTGCGCTATGTGACATTTGCCCTTAAGAGGACCGTCGATCACCAAGAGCCTATTTTTGGCACTTTTTTATCTTTTAGAAATAAACAATAGATTTTTACAAACTAATTTTTTTTAACAACCTTTAACTTAATGTATGTAATAGTAAGTGTAAACTGTATCCTTTATGTCGCATATTAAGAGGTACGTCCATTTTTTTCCTATTTCTTTTTTTGTTGTTAATTTTTCCCAAATTTATACACCCCATTTCACAGTCGTAAAATGTTTTAATCATAGTCATTTGTTGTCTTAGTTTTGCATATGAATTACAAAATATCTTATTTTTCCCCAAATCCTTTGGCCTTGACGGGGGTGGGGGAGACTAAACTTTCTAATATGATTTCAAATGATCTGAAATAGCAGCAAGGCGATACATGATTCCAAATTTATATTGTGTTATTTTAAATATTATTATTCTTTTTATATTTATATCAGACACATATCAATGATAAATATTTCTCATATGGTATAGCTCTTCGCTTTGGAAATAGGAGACGGTTATGTAAATCTCCAGTATCAAATAATCCTTATGCATTGTAAAATTTACTTCATGTATGAAACCCAAAATAACCACTTTGGAAATAGGGTACGATTAGTAATATCCCCAGTATCAAACCATTTTTATTTTATATTTATAATTTTTATATACTGTGAAATTTACTTTATGCATGAAAACCAAAGAGAGGAGATATAACATATGAGAAATATTTATCGTTGATATGTATCTGATATAAATATGAAAAATGTATCTGATATAAATATAAAAAAGAATAATATAAAGAAATTCAAAATGATATAATGGAAGTTTGGAATCAAGTCTTCCCTTGCTGTTATTTCAAATAATTTGAAATCATGTTAGCAAATTTAGTTTCCTCTTTATCAAGGCCAAAGGTTTTGGGGAAAATATAAGATATTTTGTAATTCATATGCAAAACTAGAAAAAACAATATATATATATATATATATATATATATATATATATATATATATATATATATATATATATATATATAAGTGAAAGTGTCTGTCTGTCTGTGTACATTTCCCTACACAATAATTTTGTCAATTTTCAGTCTATAGACTCGAAATTTGATATACAGGGTACTGAGATTTGGGAAAATCTTTGTAATCCATTTTCGGCAAGACATTTGGCTATTAAGGGGTCAAAGTTCAACAATTTGACATTTGAGAACTCTACCAAACTCCTCCGCCAATTTGGGGTATAAACAATCAAAATATTTGATATAGGTTCCTTGGACATAGATCTAGCTCAATAACTTGATTTGAGCCTAAAGTAATAAATTTTAAGAGGTCATAATAGGGGTCAAAGTTTTAAAAAAATTGACTTCTGCGGTCTCTACCAAATTGCTCAGCTAATTGTCGGTCTAAACATTATAAATTTTACATAAAGGGTATTCAGAGATAGGGCAAGCTTTTTAATCGGTTTGGGTCGAAAAGTTGAACTATAAATATATAAATCTATGTGTGGATGTTTGCATATCTGCCTAAACTTTCGAAAGAGGCGACGGTTTTACTAAGATCAGTATCGTTTTGAAGCTCGACCCTTCAGACGACAAATACCGAAAAATTGGCTAAAACTTTAATGTCTTCACCCCCAACTGGGCACCTTTCTACAGGGAGGGGTCGCTATTTTCGCCGATATTTTTAAAAGTCATTCCCTGTTTTCGATTGTCTAATCTTAATTAAAACCTACGTTACTTCCGGTTTGTCACGTTTTTTCACATTCTTTTCCTCCTTCGTGGTACGCGTTCGAGCCTGCCTTCCTACTACCTTTTTTTTTTTTTTTGCTCAACACACACCTCCAAACACTCGGGCAACCATCCTAATATATATATATATATATATATATATATATATATATTATTTTAAAAATATAATTATCCACGGTAATGAGCCTAAAGCCCTTACCGCTCACCCATCTCGCACAACTGTCTGGTAATATCGCGATTTACTTAGATGTTGTTTGTTTTGGTTTTAGCGATATGTTTTGAATGAATTCAATGTGGGGGGGTACCAAAAAAGGGAAAATTATTCCCAACTCGCATTTAGGTAAAAATGCACTTTCGTAAATAATTGAATTAATGCAAATCATATCGCGAAAACCAAAACAAACAACATCTAAGTAAATCGCGATATAACCAGACAGTTGTGCGAGATGGGTGAGCTGTAAGGGAGTTTCGGCTCATTATCGTGGGGTCCCGATTTCGAATCTCGCTAGATTTAGCCACTCTGGTGAATAATAATATATATACTGCTCCCCCATGTGGGGGTACCAAATTGGTTAAAGGGAAAATTATTCCCAACTAGCATTTAGGTAAATTTCGTAAATAATTGAATTCATTCAAAACATATCGCTAAAACCAAAACAAACAACACACACACACACACACATATATATATATATATACACACACATATATACACACACACATATATATATATATATATATATATATATATATATATATATATATATATATATATATATGCTTTTTAATGTAATAAAATAATTATCTTACACTGGCTTCTATCGTTACAGATATGTGCTGAATGTTCGAGATAGAAAATTCACCAAATATAAAGTTACATAATTTATAACTTCATAATAATCAAATGTTTCCACAAAGAGTAAATTATGAAAAAGTTTTTACCCATGGATTTCCAAAGAAACAAATATTTCCCCTAGAAAAACAACTTATAATTGACTAATGATTTGTAAATATAAATGTGAAAACTTTAGAGAACAATGTTAAGTCATATAAATAAATAAACAACAAAAAATATGATTAGATTTTAAATTATTTCTGGCTGGCTATTTTTATAAAATCGACAATTTACGGGTTGTCTTTTTTATTATTTTATTTATTTTAAATAGATTTTATTTTTCTACAATCCTTACAATAAATAAATGAATAAAACTGAAAACATTTTTCAAAAAATTGATTTGCGTTACAAATCAAAAGAATCGGACAAGATTTGAGATTAAGCGGCAAAATACTCTCGATTCCTATATCACATAAATATCGTCATGTTACTATGCGAACAATAGTTAAACAATAATACTGTTATTTCACAAGTTAAAAATTGTTAATTAGCAGAACTTTTTTCAAAATGAACAAAATAAACAGAACTTCCTAAAAAATAATAAACACTTTTTATTTATTTTAAACATGTATGTACAGAACAATTTTTCAAATTTTAACAAAATAAATAGAACTATTTTATAATCTTAAACAATATAAACCTTTTTCTTAGAAATTTTAAACAATATACATAAAAAAATTTAAAAACAAATATTGTTCACGAATGCTTTTGATTATATGGGGAAATACTTCCCCCATTTTCTCTTCTTCACATTAATCCCATCATATGCATTCCAAATGTTTCTCTCTCCAACTTTTCTCATTGTTTTACAAGGGACGATAAACCTTCTATCGTTTGCGTGTGTATCGAGGGGTAAACCGGGTCAACGAATTTTTTTTCATGAATAATTTCGTCATGTTGATACTTTCCATGATCGAAGTAGTCCAGACCTTTATAGACCACCCATCCATCCGAGAAAATTCGTGTCTCTGGTAGGATCTACGAATTATCGGGAATAACGTGTCCCAATCCCTGGTATGAACTCTAGTAATATTACACAGATTCGAGCAACGTTCGACGTCCCGATAATCAATTCGTGGATCCTATCAGGGGCACGAATTTGATCGGATGAATGGGCAGCCTTTAAAGGTCTGGACCACTTCGATCATGAGAAGTATCAAGATAGCGCATATTTTTGCACATGCTTGCGCCTACAACAACGACCACCACTTTTAACACAGTAAATTACAGTTTAATATTTCGGAAAACTATTTATTTGCGGAAAATTTAAATGCGATATTCGTTTTCAGCATACTTGTGTCATCATTTTAAAGAGAAATGCTAAGATGGAAACTAAGTCAAAATTTACCGAAGTTTTATTCAGTCTTTATTTGAATATTTCATAATAAATTGTAACCTTTATAACAAAAATGTGTTCAATCAAACATCAGGTGTTGGTAATTTTCTTTTTACATTAAACCTAAAAATATAACTGTTATAAAAATATTTTGACTTTTTTTTCCAACGAGATTTTGTTAAAAAAATATTTATGACCTGTTTTTTTTATATAATAATATACTATTTTTTGTTTTTATGCTTGATTAAACAAAAAACAGTTCATAAATATTTTTATAACAGTTATATTTTTATGTTTGATGTAAAAAAAATTGTCAACACCTGATGTTTGATTAAAAAAATAACAGTGCATAAACATATTTTTATTATGATGGTGATAATTTTTTATATAAAAGTTCAAGTAAAGACTGTTTTTTTTAAAAGCTACATTATATACAGTGTTAGTCATCGATATTTTAAACTTTGTCTGACGTCACTTCCGTCGAATGGCTTTGTAATTAAAAGAAGTGCGACTCTAAACAATAGCTGCCATACCTATAGAGTAATACGGTATTGTAGTGATAACCCTGTATTAATTCCTAACTGTGCATCGAACAGTTACCATAATACTTAGTTTGTTACACTTATCATAACAAAAAACACACACAAAAAAACATTCGACAATTAATATATTTTTATTATGTATATGAAATCGAGTGAAAATAATCACACGGACATATACTGGGGGTATAATTAGGTTTATTCTTGAAACGATTCAGAGAAATCTATGTTTTCTTTTTAATAAACTTTCACACGAATGTTTCTGCTATGTAACAAAATATATATATTCTTGATCCAGTTACGTAATAGTTAAAAATATTTTCTTACCGGCACGAGTATCACGTTTATACATTAATTCTGTATACTCATTAGCCCATAGCTAGCTATAACATATACTGACACAAGTATATAACTATCCATTCACGTGAAATCACCTTTTTCTTCACGATATTCCCTCTGCTTCACTTTTTGTTATCAAGTAAGACCTTTGACTAACTTGCAGTTTCATCAAATACTTTTGTATGCAAAATCCGATCCCGCATTTTGCTAATTCCTACCCTCTGATGAGAAGGAAAGTATTTCTTCGAAACTCCGCGGATTAAGGACTATCCACTTATTAAGTGTTTCCTTTTCAGATTAAATATGTTTTTAACTCTTTTTCAAAGTGTTTTTTAACATGTTTTATTAGCTATTTGTTCTTATATATATATATATATATATATATATATATATATATATATATATATATATATATATATATATATATATATATATACAGAGGGGGGAGCGGGAGAGAGAGAAAGAGAGAGAGCGTCTTGGAATTTTTTTTTACCTTTAAAAATATATAAAAACTTATTTATAAGTGTAAGTTTTTAGTCCTTCACTGGAAATATATATTTTATCTTCTGCAATCGTGGAATATATATATATATATATATATATATATATATATATATATATATATATATATATATATATATATATATATATATATAACTACTTCATTTATTCGTATAAATTTAATATACGAAAGTATAGATTTATGCGTAAACTTTAAGCATTTACTTCAAAAGTGCTCAATACGTAGGTAGAGCTAGTTAGTAATTTATAAAATATATATGGCGATTAAGCTACACTGAATATTCTGCGTTTCATCCAACTATAGGATTCGTCAGGCGCATAAGCCTGACGAATCCTATAGTTGGATGAAACGAATCCTATAGTTGGATGAAACGCAGAATATTCAGTGTAGCTTAATCGCCATATATATTTTATAAATTACTATATATATATATATATATATATATATATATATATATATATATATATATATATATTATTGTTGAGACGATTAATCGGATCGGCAATTCAAAAATTCATAACTTTGGGGGTATCGGAATCGAAAAATTAAGCCTAATTTCCGATTCCAAAAACGATTCTTTGCACTTTTTGAAAACTTAAGTTTCCATTGTTTGTATTACTTATATATACTTACTGTTTTTATTTTTCGTAAAATAAACAAAACAAAAATTGAAACTTTACATAAATTCGCTATGTACACTTTAAATGAATACTGTTTATTTACAATTTTCGAAAAATATTTTAAAAATCCAATAAAATATTTTTGTCAAGAAAAGTATGATCAAACATTATTGATTATTAAATCAAAAGTAGAATATGAAAAAGTATTTTTACATCTTTTTAACTATTTATTTTGTGCTCTTCGCTTTTGTCCACTTGGGTTTTGTGTCTGGTCCCTCATCTAGCATTTGCAAATATTACAAGGGAGGCGAAACGTATGAGAAAAGGTTGACTATGAATTGAATGAGATATACATCAATTTGGGAATTTTCATACTTCCGTGCGCAATAACGGTGTCAATTCTTCTTTGTATTACTTACACTTAGACACTTAGAATTCCTGTGACGCCTTAGGCAGTCAAAATAATCCACCGTTTTCAGCCCGAAGGCAGATCCATCTCCCCATAATAGATCTGTACACAGATTGCAAAAACAAAATTAATTAAGATTGTTTGAGGTGGATATAGAAAGCCATAAAATCGAAACTACTGATAAAAATGATTCTTGGTTTATTGAAATCTTTAGGTAGTTTATTTGTCACAGAAATGTTGCACTGACTAAACCCACGTAAAAGACTGAAAATTTGCCAAATGTAGGTGTATTTTTAAATATTATTCTAAAGACACTTAAATTGTGTTTAATGAATTAAAAATTAATTATTAACATTTTTACAATTGTTTTTCATATTTAAACATATATTTTAATGAATATTTGTAGACATTAAATAGATTCATTTTTACTATATACGAACTTATAAGTATTATTATCTATACATTATTACTCTTGTCGCTTCGACCGTTATCATGCTGAAATTCCTTAAAAGGAAAGTAGAATATTTCAAATGGCTAATAAACATTTGAGTTTAAATAAAACAAAAAAAAACTGATGTCACTAAAAAAATAAAACCTTACCACATTCTGATTGGATGATGAAAACTACATCCTTATTGGTAAAAGAAATATTGCTTATCAATGAAAACAAAACAAAAAAAATCGCGACGTGTTAAATTTCCGGCTTAAATACTTAAATAATGTACGTATTAACGTTTATTCATAAAAATAGAAAGAAATATAAAAATTAAACTCAAATTGTTTATATGAGGGTTCTATTGTGTAAATTTTAAATGAACGTAATAGATTCTTTTTTTTTAATACGAATTGTGCTGTTTTTTTGTTCGGATTTTAAAGTTAAATTCAATTTTTACCGCATCTTTTGTTCATTAAATTGTCAGTTGAAAGTACAGAATTGTTTTTTTTTTTTTTTTTTCAGTTATAATGATTTCATTAACACGGACTTAGAAGGCTTTTTTCGTAATGTTACTGAAATATTAAAATATTAAACAAGACAGAATTTCTGGTGCTTGTAGTGCTATTTTTAAAATAGTATTTTCGAGTTAAATTCAATTTTTACGATATTTTTATTTATTAAATTATAAGGTGAAATTACAGAAAAAAGTTACAAAATACCTTCCTTTCCATGTTTAGAATAGCTTTCTAAAAATAACGTTATTATTTCAGCGCAGTAACAAAAGTGCGTACTGCGTAAATACCAAAACTTAGGGGTTTGATTATAAAAAAAGCAAAAATAAAGTCATGCGTTTTTTCTTAGTCAAGATATTTTTGTTTACATAAAACTAATACTAACAAAGATTAACAAAAAAAAAAAGAATAATGCGTCCATTATATTCCATGATTATTAATTAATAAATACTGAAAATTTAATTACAATTGGTTGATTTCCTGAATTTAGGTGACATTTTATGTTAAGTAGGGCGGGAGGGGGGTCAAAATGTCGATCATTCATTTTGAAGGAACCCAAAGTTCCGTATGTTAAGAATGGTTTTCTAATTAATAGAGTAATTATTTCAGCACGATCCGTATTCTGTATAAATATATTTTATTATTTAATATTATTTTTTAAAAATGCTATAACGAACTTAAAAAAAATCCTATTTAAAAAAATCCAAAATTTATTTCATCAAAATACATTTCAGTTTCTTCGTAAACAAGTTAGGTGGCCTTTTGACTTGGAGCAATGTGTAGTATCTGTTCAATACGACACTTCATTTTTCTGTCCTTGATCAGTGGAAGAGAAATCCTTCTAGATTGAGGCAATTTTTTTTCCTATGCAGAGTGCTCCGTTTTGGGGAGCTGGATTTTCTCCACATAAAAAAACCGACCCTATGTTTAACTTTGCTCTCGAGCGGAGGCAAGTAAATAGGTACAAGTCAGCCATTTAAATATTTTTTAATAGTTGAAAAAATATTTTTATTAATTTTATTGAGAAACATCTTTATATTCAGATTTAGTTTTATAAAAATTTAGTTCAATTAATAATTTAACGCAATAAGTTAACTGTATTGAACATATGACTGATTTTTGACATCGACACTTTGATTTGAGTTGTTTCGTCAGATTTCATGATAACCGACGTAAACATTACGATTCGTTTAGTCGTAAAAGTTGATGTTTTTTGATAAAAAAAATACTTGATCGATTTACATGATTTTTAGAATATGACATTTTCGTTCTGTAACGATTGCGTACATCATTCAGACTTTTCTGTATTTTCTTTACTTTTAATTGCCACCATAAGTGCCAATTTGAATAAACACCCAAAATTCATTTTAATTTCTTCGTAAACAAGTCAGTCATTTTAGTATTTTGTTAAGAGTTGAAAAAAATCAACACTACATTCACAGCACTTATTTTTATAACAATTTAGTTCAGTTACGATACCGTAATTAGTGAGTTTATTCGGCGGACGTTTAGGAAATTACCCCCCCCCCTCTAAATTTCACAATTTATATATTTTTTTCTTTTTTCACGTTAATCTCATCGATTACGAACTTAATTTTTAGATTAAAACAAAAAATTTGAAACGTTTTTTTTATGACTTTTATCGTCCGGGTCAGTTTTCAATTCTATCGTTGTACTAAATTGAACACCTACTCTGTGACCTTCTCTCTTACTGGTGAATATTCCCGTCTACAAAAAGGATTCGGATAAAAACTTTCTACCCCCTCCAATTCTCCTCTCTCTCTCTCTCTCTCTCTCTCTCTCTCTCTCTCTCTCTCTCTCTCTCTCTCTCTCTCTCTCTCTTACGTATTTGAAAAAAATCTTAATTATATGAAAAAAAAAAACTATTTAAAATATTTTTTTTTAAGAATTAAGTAACAAATTGAAATAATCATTCCAAGAATCGATCTTTTGCAACATTTTACGGAAAATAATGTGTTACATGATGCACAGACAAAACTTCTTTTGGACATGCCATGACATGTCAAAAATAACATATTAATAAAGTTCTATTTTAGCGTCGGAAAAAATGTATGATTAAATATTATTTCTATCAAATGCTATGTTAGATCCATTGAATTGTTGGATGTTTTTATTCATTCAAAAACGTGTTTTTTATTTTTCATACCATTATACAAATTAAACTTTGTATTTAATTTTTTTTCTTTTAATTTTATATCTTAAAAACTTTTTTCCGACGCTAAAATAGAATATTACTGTGATATTAATTCTCAGCATACTCGTGCCGTAATCGAGTTAGAAAGAAAGTAAATATTTACCCTAACCCCTTTTTTAACCGGCAATATTCACCGGTCACGTGAGAGATAGCCATAATGTAGGTCTTCAATTTAGTAGAACGTTATAATTGAAAACTGATCCCGGACGATAAAAGTTTTTAAAAAAAGTTTCAAATTCTTTCTTTTAATCTGGGGAAAAACGTGTTGTGTGTCGAATTTTTATTAAAAACATTCTAAATTTTTTTAATCAATTCTTTTTAGCTTTAAAAGGTTAAAAAAAAAGAATTTGCTAAAAATTGTTTTAAATTCGTTGTTTGTTTCATATTATTTTTTGTTCATTTTATTTATGCGTTTCAAAAATGTTCAACTACTGTGGAATTTCCACGGGTTCTGCGAGTTATTATTATTATTATTATTATTATTATTATTATTATTATTATTATTATTATTATTATTATTGATGTGGTTGTTGCTGTAAATCAACACCCTCAGCAAAATCACCCCTCCAAACTAAAACGGGATTCAATCCTTTTAGGCGATTACGTGTTAACATTCTGAAAAACTTGGTGGGAAGGAAAAAAAGTAAATTATTTAAGAATTTAGGAGGGGGAATCTACTTCACATAATAATTTAACATAAAATGAGTTTCATTTCCTAGACGTTGTAGCATTTTAGAGCAGTTAACCAAAACGTATTAGTTTTCAGTTAACCAAAACGTATTAGTTTTCTCTGCGTTTTAGGGAAAGTTATGACCTTGCCAGTCTGACTTAGGGTTAGTGCTAAAAATTTAGTGAACATCCCTATAAAGTCAGAATATTCTAGAAATGATGATCATTTTACAATAACTATAAAGTTAATGTAAAATGATCATTATTTTACGAAATTTAACTGCGTGTCTGAATTTTAAAATTATTGCTGTTTTTTTTGTTAATATGTAATCACCTAAAACAAAAAAAAATCCCATTTTTATTTGAGTTAATCTGCAAATTTGACATTATTAATAATAGTAGTATTTCTATTATCTGTATCTGTTTTTCTTTTTGCATTAAAACAAATCAATCTACTACATATTTGTCATATTAACAGCAGCAATAACCAAGCAATTCTTTATAATTTTGGATAAAAACATTCTTTGGTAGAGAGAACGAACGAACAGAATAGTTAACAATACATCTCTGCTCCATTCTTCTCAGCTTAAGAATGTTTTCCTGAGTGACCATGTTATTTAGAAACTCATTCTTGACATGTTAATTTTTCTGTTTCATACACTGTCTTATTTTGCATACCAGTCATCAGCTATTTTCAACGGTTCATAAAAACATTTAAATAACATTTTGTCAACTAACAGCAAGCGCATATCGACTTTGTTTTATAAAAGAAATAAGTTTTTAGTTGTTTCACTATTTTCAATCAATTACAACAAAAAGATTTAAGAAAATATTTTAAAAGATTTATTCATGTAATGTACGCCCCCCCCCCTGTATTTTTTTTTTTTTTTTTTTTTTTTTGCGAAAATATAGGCAGATATAACATGAAGATTTTACAGTAATTGAAAAAAAAAATTAAACAAACAAATATCCAATTAAATATTTAGAAATTTAAAACGAATCGGAATCGGTAAGTGTATCAGAATCGGGAAAAATTTTGTAATCGTCCCATCACTAATATATATATATATATATATATATATATATATATATATATATATATATAATAATGTATGCATTTATATGTATATATATATATGTGTGTATGTGTGAATTTTAAATTAATTAAATGTTTTATTTCATTAACGTACAATTTCTTTATTATACAGTTACCCTAGGTGGTATTATTCCATGCAAACTTTTATTATATATACCGATGTCTATTACATTCCGTCATGCAAAACTTAGCAGGCAAACCCGGTGCCCTTTCTTGGCCCCTGGACAAAACAATGTCAGTAATTGGTGACGGAAAGCAAGAAAATAAATAGCAAGTCAGACAACCACTTCAAACTTACTTCGCTGGCTTAAATAAGTTTGCAAAGATATCTTCCAATAAATTATCGATTGTGGGTAAGTTATCAGAAATAATAATTATTATTTAGATATGAAAAGTTGATATATTATTGATAGCGATTGTGAAGTTTAATTTTTTTCGTCATTTTTGACGGAAGATAAGTGTTTAGATAAGCCACATTTATTATTTAGTATTGTTATGGATATAAACATATTTACATTTATATATATATATATATATATATATATATATATATATATATATATATATATATATATATATATATATATATATACTAGCAGGAAAAGCCGATGTTGTCCGGGATTAAATGGGGTTCAAGAAATGTTTGACCCTACCATGATTTTATTGTCATCAAAGTCGGTGATATCACCCATTTTTTAAAATCAAATCGATTGGGGCTTCCCAAAGTTAATGCCTTCACGCAGTCACTTAGACCACAATAAATTGTAGTATACATTACATTGCACATTTGAGAATTTACTGTTGATTTTATAGAAATTATTAAATAGTAGATTCAAATGCAAAAAACAATATCATGGTTTGATTGTGCTATAAAATGACACATTTATTTCGGACGCGCCCTTATCTTATAAAAAAAAATCTACAGTTGATTTTATAAGCTGGGCCTTTCTGCTTGTGTGGTGATAAAATATCTTGTAATGTTATATATGATAAAAGTTTTAACTTTGCTCAAAACAGACCGTCTTTCTTTAATCGGATTTTTCGATTATCTATTTTCGATATTTATCGGAGACATTCCGATACAAAACCCATGTACGAAACCTACAGACACATCAAGTACCTTCCAGTAAAATTTTAAAAGATCAATCCAGATATTTCCGCGTTCATAAACAACGAACACAAACAAAGTTCCATGTATATATATATATATATATATATATATATATATATATATATATATATATATATATATATATGTATATATATATATATATATATATATAACTATTTAATTTACTCACATAAAATAAATATACGAAAGTATAGATTTATGCATAAGCTTTAAGTATTTACTTCAAAAGTGCTCAATACGTAGGTAGAGCTAGTTAGTAAGTTATAAAATGTATATGACGATTAAGCTACACTGAATATTCCGCGTTTCATCCACTTTAGGATTCTTCAGGCTTATGCGCATAAGCCTGAAGAATCCTAAAGTGCATGAAACGCGGAATATTTAGTGTAGCTTAATCGCCATATACATTTTATAACTTACTATATATATTTATATATATATATATATATATATATATATATATATATATATATATGCATATAATATATGTATATATACGTATATACATATATATATATATATATATATATATATATATATATATATCAAGAGAGAAAACGCTAAATATACTAGTATGCGAATATATGACCTTGCTCGGCCATTACTTCTATAAATCGTTTTTCCGGTGCTGAACCCAATGTTACTATTTTTTGTTGTTTTCGATAAATTAAATGTATATTATTTTAAAGATTATTTGACAATAATTTAAAATAAAAATAATTAAACACGGAAAGACCAGATATTTACCGGTTTCGTTCGTATCAAGGAACGTCTTCACAAAAAGTGAACATTTATTGAATAACATCTAAACAAAGGAGAAGGACGCAAAAATTGTGTTTTCGTACCCCAACCCACTTTCACACGCAATTTAAAAAAAAATAGTTACCAAAATCATCCGGTTTTGCGTCTTCTTTTTTTCTATGTTTTGTCATCATTCAGTATCTTGACATTCTCTGAGGAAACATTGATCCAAACCAAACAGGTAAATCTCTCGTTTTATTGATTTCTTCCTGTGTTTAACTGTTATTTTTTTTCCATTTGCTTTTATAATGTTTATGGAATTCAAACAATACACATTTTTTAATGCGTTTATATAATTATTTTTAATCTGTTTTGGCTTTCTTGCCACACAGACACACAATTTTATATTATAAATAAGGAAATTATTATTTCATTAATGCTTACTATAAGTAATATTTCCTTTGATAAATATCTTTTAGGGTCAAAAATGTTAAGAAAATGTGTCTCTTTTTGTCCTGTTAAAATTATTGTCATTGGCAGTCATGCTTTAAATAAATAAAACGAATATGTTTACATGCATGCATTTATGCAAAAGTTTAACATATTTTAAATTGTAACGTATTCAAAAAATAAATATCCTTTTTTATAAAACTATTTATCAACTAAATGTCTTCTTGTAAATAAAACAAACGTTTTAATGAAAACTTAACCGCTGTCCATAAATATCTCGTTTTCCAATACTATCAAAACTTTGAAAGAATCTAGTCGAATATTACCATACTTCGATCACCAGCACACACACACACACACACACACACACACACACACACACACACACACACACACACACACACACACACACACACACACACACACACACACACACACACACACACACACCACTCGGCCTCTAACCCTAACCTATTCATTTCATACATTTACAATATTTTCTCTAATACCTCACTTCCTACCTTCGCATTTCTTCTTCCTCTTTTTCATGTTTTCCCCACCGCTGTAAATTTTCTCGTTACTTCCACTGCGGCATTGCCGCGTAAATATTTACCTTGAACTATCTTAACACATTATTGACGTCTTCGCCATTTCGACTAATCTCTATCGCAATTCGTATACATGTGTATAAATACCTTATATCTACCTGTAATATAATTCCTCTTAATAAAGCCTGAATACTTTGTTTTGGGTGAAATATCAATTCCTACACTATCACTGCATTGATTTTATTTCCCTCTCTGTTTAATCTTTTATAGCTTTTTGAATTTTCTTTATAGAATTTCGGATTTTAAAACGTGTAAAATGTATTGCGTGTTAGAACGTAAAAGATTACTTTTACGGTTAAAAATTCACAAAATACCAAAACGAACCATCTATATTAATCGTGAAACATAAGCAGCGGATATACCTGTAACACATTCAATAGAAACGGAGATCATCAGTTTTTTTACTATGTAACTGGTTTTGGGGGATTTCAAAAGAAAAAACAAAAACAAAAAAAAAAAAACCAGTTATTTTATTCAGGTCTCTCTCGTAGTATTGATCCATTTCTTCCATTTCCCACACGGTGATATGATTCAGTTATTATTTCACTCAGAGTAACATTACAACTCAGCATCATGCAAGAAATGAAAAGCAGGTACATGAAAGAAACACATGAAAGAATGGAAACAGAAACCCAAAAACATGGACAACAGTTCAATTATATTCAACACGATGACAAAGTTCATGCAGACAAAATTCTCAAACATACAGAATTTAAGCAAAAAATTATCAGAATTTTCATTATGCCGACTTTTCCAAGCCAATAATGAATGAACACGTGAAGCTCAGCATGATCTATTAATCTACTTACATAAAAGCATACATAAACACATATAAAAATCATACATAAACACATATAAAAAGCATACATAAACACATATAAAAAGCATACATAAACACGTATAAAAAGCAGACATAAACACATAAACAACATACATATACACATATAAAATGCATAACTATACACATAAAAAGCAGACATAAACACATATAAAAACCATACATAAACACATATAAAACGCATACATATACAAATATAAAAACCATACATAAACACATATAAAAACCATGCATAAACACATATAAAAACCATGCATAAACACATATAAAAACCATGCATAAACACATATAACACGCATACATATACACATATAAAAACCATACATAAACACATAAAAAGCAGACATAAACACATATAAAAACCATACATAAACACATAAAAAGCAGACATAAATACATATAAAAACCATACATAAACACATATAAAACGCATACATATAAAAAGCAAACATAAACATGTAAAAAACATACATAAACATATAAAAAACATACATAAACATATAAAAATCATACATATACACATATAAAAAGCAGACATAAACACATATAAAAACCATGCATAAACACATATAAAACGCATACATATACACATATAAAAACCATACATAAACACATAAAAAGCATACATAAACACATATAAAAAGCATACATAAACGCATATGAAACGCATACATATACACATATAAAAATCATACATAAACATAAAATAAGCATACATAAACATATAAAAATCATACATAAACACATTAAAAAATCATACATAAACACATATAAAACATACATAGACATATAAAAAGCATATATAAAAGTCATAAAATCATACATAAACACATATAAAAATCATACATAAACACATGTAAAAAGCATACATAAACACATATACATAATGTAGAAAAAGAAATGTATTACATATATGTTGTAGACCCGTCTAGGGGTTACAAATGAAAGAAACAACAGGTAGTGTAAAGTGTATAAAATATATGTATTTATCATAAACAATACAGGAGCCACTAAAATGGTATGAGAGGAACGTGTTCGTAGCATGTGGTTAAACATGGTATGAATGTTTCCGTTTTGTCTTTGAAACCAGTGGTATTCATAAGACTGGTTGATTCCACTTAGTTCTACAACAACAATATATATATATATATATATATATATATATATATATATATATATATATATATATATATATATATATAAGTTTCGTGGTTCAATTTTAAATTCTGAAAAAAAAAACATATAGAGACATATATTCAATTTAAGAATTTATTGCTTGACAAAGGAATATATAGGAGGGGTTATTTTAATTTCCTTAATCCATGAATTTTCAACAATGGCTCACATCATCAGAGGAAATGAAATGCAGTTAGCAAAATGTTCAGCTGCGAATGGACCACGAAACTTATATATTGCTCTATTCTTAAATATTGAGCTTTTCCTTTTTGGCTAGGATCTCATTGAAAGCATTACTTCAAGTAATATCTTTTTTCATCTGAATTTCTATCAGTGTCTTATCTCGCTTATACAGGGTGTCCATAAAGTCTGTGTGCACTTTAAAAAAATTATAACTTTATTTGTATTTGCAATAGAAATAATCTGTAAAATGGATTTAAAAGAAGTACATCTATATTTTTTAAGCTTTTATTGGAATTTTATTTAACTTTTCACATACCCTCCATCATTAGCAATACAAAGGGTAATACGATTTTACAGTTCACGAAAAACATTTGCCAGACCGTGGTTTATCATGGACAGAGCCTGTCTCTTTAAATTTTTTTCATCCATTTAACAATGGTGTTCCTATGAGGCGCTTTTTTATTGTATTCAATTCTAAACTTTCTTTGTACAGCAATAGTAGATTTCAATTCAGCCAACCAAAGGACACGGTTTACTTTTTCCTCAATGGGATCAAATTGATTCTGAAAAACAAAAGAAAATATTTTTTACTTATTTTTTACTTATCTAAAAATTGTTACGAATTTTGTGGTGAAAAATTATTCAATAACTCTCGGCTAGCCCCCCTGCGGGGCTGGATACCAAAGTTCAAGCAAAGACCATATGTGGGAGAAACTCCACATATAAGATCTTGGTCAATGTAGGGGCAACCCTTCATACCAATTGTCACTATCCAGCTCCCCTACTCCCCGGCGAGTTAGTCTCTATTTCCCCATTCACTCCTCACATTAAAAATCGGCCTTGTGCCTAATTTGCTCGGTGGGGGAACAAATAAATATCAACTATACTTAAAACTAAATACATAAAACTTTATAACATTATTTACAGATTATTTCTATCGCAAATATAAATAAAGTTATAAATTTTTTAAAGTGCACATGAACTTTATGGACACCCTGTATATATATATATATATATATATATATATATATATATATATATATATATATATGTATGTGTGTGTGTGTGTGCGTGTGTGTGTACGCATATATCTGTAGAATATATATATACATACAGATAAATACATACATACATATATATATATATATATATATATATATATATATATATATAGAGAGAGAGAGAGAGAGAGAGAGAATATATATATATTATTCCAGATTGCTATATGCCATGAATGAAGACTTTTTATATTAATTATATAAATATCTCTCTCTATATATATAAAGAGAGATAGACACACACATACACAGATAGATAGATAGATAGATAGATAGATAGATAGATAGATAGTTTTATATTTAAAAAAATCCTTCATTCATGGCATATAGCAAGTTGGGATAATATATCCCTTTTTCAGATATGTAAATGCCAAGAGAAAAACGTGAATAGATGCATATTTCAAATATTGCCGACACGCTCTTTAAAGTTTCTTTGTTGTATGCCCTTGATCAGTCTCCAGGGGACCATGCTCTCAGGCCGATGGGGATACCCAGGCATTTTTCGTGAGCCAGAGGACGCTAATCGCTGTGCGATTTCAAAATCACATCTTGTTACTAATTTTCTTGAGAGGAGATAAATAATATACATGGAAAGTTAATTTGGAATGAAAATCCTTTTTACATAAAATTTTTCTAATCATATCAAGAAAAATAGAAGGTGAATGATTTTTCCATGTGTTTCATTTCTTCCCATTTATTTTTATTTATTTATTTTTAATTTTTTTTTGATTTATGAGGCGCTGGTGATTTGGCGTGGACAAAAAGACGTACTTTAACTCAGAGACAGTCTCTCCGTAACAATAAAACTCTGGTTTGCCATCAACAATTGTAATGTATAGTTTATATATATATATATATATATATATATATATATATATATATATATATATATATATATATATATATATATATATATATATATACATACATATATATATATATATATATTATATTTAAAAAAAATAAATAGATAAATAAAATAAAAAAAATAAAATAAAATAATATATATACCGCTCCCAATGTGGGGGTACCAAATTGGTTAAAAGGGAAAATTATTCCCAACTCGCATTTAGGTAAAAATGCACTTTCGTAAATAATTGAATTCATTAAAAACATATCGCTAAAACCAAAACAAAACAACATCTCTCTCTCTCTCTCTCTCTCTCTCTCTCTCTCTCTCTCTCTCTCTCTATATATATATATATATATATATATATATATATATATATATATATGCAAAGAGAGAGAGAGAGAGAGAGAGAGAGAGAGAGAGAGAGAAAGACAGACAGACAGAGAGACAGAGAGAAAAGATAGATAGTTGGATAGATAGATATAGAGACAGGGAGAGAAGTAATAATGTAAATGACGAAAGTACAAAATAATAATTAATTCAAATATTTGATGCATGCCCCGAGTATAATCAATCATATAAGTTTCCATACATGCACATTTAAAAATAAATAAATAAATAAATAATAATAATAATAATAATAATAATAATAAAAATAATAATAATAATAATAATAATAATAATAAAAATAATAATAATAATAATAAAAATAATAATAATAATAATAATAATAATAATAATAAAAATAATAATAATAATAATAATAAAAATAATAATAATAATAATAATAATAAAAATAATAATAATAATAATAATAATAAAAATAATAATAATAATAATAATAATAAAAATAATAATAATAATAATAATAAAAATAATAATAATAATAATAATAATAATAATAATAATAATAATAATAAAAATTATATTTTAGTAAAGATACAGACTATAAATGATTTTTTATCCATACATATCATTTTTTTTTTTCATTTTTAAGCACAAAATATTGACATACATATATTTTTTTTAAAGTCGGGGCGGGGAAATACAATAAATCATAGTTTTCAAGGCTATATTTTTCAACTATACAGAAAAAGTAGCTAAAACGAATATTTGTTTACTTATAACTATTTTATCAATCAGTTTTATTTATTGTTTTCTGTTTTCGATCAATATGTAAAATACGTCTTAAATTGTAACACAATTCAAGAATAGTCATCACTTGAAATGACTGATTTTAGATTATATAGTTTATATTGATTTTTTTCAATCAGAGTTAATAAAAATTGTAAAACAGTGGGCGTTTATTAAATCAGATCTTGCATATTTCTATGGTATTATCCCAGAAAGTATCGATCTATTCGGCGATCACCATTATTGAGCTTAATTCGATCTTCAGTATAAAACTATTTATCGGATACTTATAGGAAATAAAAATAAATAAATAATATTATGTGATACCATATTTCCTTGTGATATTATTTTTCCCACTATAACTAGGAGGTAAGTTATCGCTGCTGTGGTCTTGAATCTCACTAGATCTAACCACACTGATGAGTTATAGAGAAGAACAAAACGCATGTATGCGGATAAAAATATTTAATATACACGCTAAAATATAATTCCCCGAATAGAATCGTTTTGAACTACTTTTATTTCTCTGTATGAAAATTAAAATTAATATATAATGATACTAAATCTTATTTCTATTGACCTAACTCCGAAATTGAAATAACAATTCCAGACATAACCTTTATTAACATTTTATTTTGAGCGTAATTTTCGTATGGGATATTAAAGTAGTGCAAGATTGTTTAGTTTGAAAAATTAATTTTCTCTGTCTTCAGACAAGTAATATATATATATATATATATATATATATATATATATATATATATATATATATATATATATTAGCATGGGTGCCCAGCCGTTGACCGGGTGTTTATGCTGAGTAAAAAAAAAGATCAATTTTTTAAAACTTGGAACCCTATTATGACCCCTTAACATTTTATTGTTTTGGGCTCAAATCAAGTTATTAAGTTAGATCCATGTCCAAGGAACCTATATCTAAAATTTCAAGTGTTTAGATCCAAAATTGTCGGAGGAGTTTGGTAGAGTTCTCAAAAGTCAAATCGCTGAACTTTGACCCCTTAACAGACAAATTTCTGGCCGAAACCCGATCACATAGATTTTCCCAAATCTCAGTACCCTGTATATCAAATTTCGAGTATGTAGACTTAAAATTGAGAAAGTTATTGCGTAGGAAAATGTACACAGACACACAGACAGACACATTCACTTTTTTAGATATCTAGATAGATAGTTAGATAGATTAAACAAAAATACATAGGCATACATAAATATATATGGAAACAATTTTGTGTTCCCCGTAAACTTTTTACGCAAATATTATGCAAGTATAAATCATGTAGAATATCTGCATGAATATAATTACACGTAATAGTTAAGTAAAGATGATCATCCTATAAGAAAACCGAAAAAAAAAACTAATAGGGAATTAATTAAAGTGAATGTTTAAAAGAATATGCAAATTAGCTAGATCTTTTGCTAGTGAATGCAATTCCACAAGCCATATATAAGAAAATTGTATTTTCTTTTTAAATAAATAGAAAATAGGATTTTTAATATGAATATCAATACACGCAAAAGAAAACCGAATTCATAGGAGTATATATATATATATATATATATATATATATATATATATATATATATAGATAGACATGCATGAATATATACGAGATGGTGTGTGCAAATTGTTGCAAGAAATGCCGCAGTTGTAACTAAATAATATTTATAATTTATATTCTTACAAATAAATTTTTATAATTTCTCATTTTTAACATTAGAAAATTAGACAATATTGAAAATGAATTAAAAATTCTCGTTTGAAAAAATTAAATACTGACATATATATAGTAAGTTATAAAATGTATATGGCGATTAAGCTACACTGAATATTCCGCGTTTCATCCAGTATAGGATTCTTCAGGCTTAAGAAGAATCCTATACTGGATGAAACGCGGAATATTCAGTGTGGCTTAATCGCCATATGCATTTTGTAACTTACTAACTAGCTCATCCTACGTAATGAGCACTTTTGAAGTAAATACTTAAAGTTTACGCATAAATCTATACTCTCGTATATTAATTTTATGTGAGTAAATTAAGTAGTTATATATATATATATATATATATATATATATATATATATATATATATATATATATATGAATAACATGAAGAGCATATAGCTCTTAAAGAAACTTGTTACGGGAAAAAATAAAAATAACAGCTTTTTAAAGTTGTTAATATCGCTTAAAAACGCCAACAACAAATCTTAAATTTAAGAGCGATAAAAAAAATCGTTAATTCAAGTGGTGATTGATCGTGGCACATTTGTACATTATAAGGCAGCCGATACTGGTGTAATGTGTTCGATCCTAACCTATGCTGATGACATGTACGTGCATAGGTATAATAAAATGACAATTAAATATATAATTATTACTAAAATTACTCTTAATACCTACAAACACTACTGTTTCATCCTTTCGAAAATCAGTGAAGTGTTTCACGATTACCACTGGTCGGTCCCGGCCACGAAGCAATCTCTGACTCCATTAGCATACAACAAATCGCTGGACTAACGTTAACCGCGAAAAATATAGTTGAAATTAACATTTATATAAAGCGTACATGTCATTCAACGTCATGATCTGTTCACGTATTGAGTACGGTTAAATAATGAAAAATACATACGCCATAAATTAATAAACAAATGTGTGTATATATAAGTAGTAAAAAGATTCATATTATCAGCTCCGAGGATTAAATGCAGGAGATATTGCGTAGTTTAATTGCCATATATTTTGATAATTTACAATATGTATATATATATATATATATATATATATATATATATATATATATATATATATATATATATATATATATATATATATATATGAGTGAAATTGTGTGTGTGTGTGTGTGTGTGTGTGTGTGTGTGTGTGTGTGTACATTTCCCTACCAAACTATTCTGTCAATTTTCAGTCTACAGACTCGAGATTTGACATAAGGGGTATTGAGATTTGTGAAAATCTTTTCAATCGGTTTTTGGCTAGAAAGTTGGCTGTCAATGGGTTAGTTGACCTTTAAAATCTCTACCAAACTCCTCCACCATTTTTTTGGTCTAAACACTTGAAATTTTAGATGTAGGTTTCTTTGACATGGATCAAACTTTTTAATTTGATTTGAGCCCAAAACAATAAGCGTTAATAGATTAAAATTGGGGAATTTTTTTTTAATTGACCTCTGTAGCCTCTACAAAATTACTCAGCCAATTTTTGGTTCAAACATTTGAAATTTTACATAAAGTGTATTCAGACATAGGCCAAGCTTTTTAATCGAGGTTGGACCGAAAATTTGGCTGCCAAGAGGTCAAAGTTAAAAAAAATTTGACTTATGGGGTTTCTAGCAAACTATTCAGCCAATGTTAGGTCTAAACATTTGAAAGTTTACATAAAGGGTATTCAGACATGCAACAAGCTTTTTAATCAGTTTTGTGCGAAAATTTAGCTGCCAAGAGTCAAAGTTGAAAGAGTTGACCTTTGCAGTAAATGTAGGTTACCTGGACATGTCAAACTTTTGAATATATATATAGATATGCACATAAAGTTATGAAAAGTACATAGGGTCTGAGCAAAGCCGGGGTGAACTGCTAGTATATATATAATTATATATATATATCCGCTTCTTCAGTTCCTCGCGATTAATTGTGTGACAGTTCCCACACTGACATCAAACTATGTCTATAGACATACAGCGATCCTTACCCATAGAGTTCTTTATTTAGCCAATCAATTCTGATAGTCTGGCTTTCTTACTCCTCCAACACCTCTCATTATCCCTTACAGACATCCTGCCTTCCTTGAATCTCTTATGCCGCTTAGAAACTGATGTTTGATTCATGCAAGATGGTTCGAATACATCCTGAAGCATGCCATACGTTTCTTTAGCAATTTTTCCCCAAGTTTAAAACAGAATTCTTTTACATATCGTTCTTCTAACTTCCAGATTACGTTTTTGAAATTCACCAGCTGTGACAATCAGGCTTTAGTAGGATGCATTCCAATTCCCACTGTAGCTGTTCATTTGAACCTAAAATCATAAAAATTGGTTATAAAAATATATGATAATTAAGTTACACAAAATTCCTGGGTTTAATCCTCGTAGGAAATCGTCAGGCTACACCTTAGTCTTACGATATGTATCCTATTAGTAATAATATATAGACACATTTAATGCTATACAATAATATATTAGATGGCGTATATATTTTTTCATTATTTAACCTTACTCAATACGTGCGTATAACTTAGCTGTATGAAAACATGCTTATGGCATTGCAATTAATCTACACAGTAATGCGTATGCTTCATTTTCGAAGGAAATTCATATTTGTGTACTTTTTTTTTAGTTTTTCGCCTTTTTAATTTAAATGTTCCCCTTTTAATTTTGTTTTGTTATGTTTGATTAACAGAAATTTGAAAGTTACATGTAATTATTACCATATCAGCTGGTCTTTGATTATTAGATGAAGATGCGATAAAAGTTATAAATCCAGAAATGCCTTTCTCTCGACAGTTTAAATGCCTCCAAATTTTAAAGGTTCACAAAGTAATTTATTCTTCCTTTAAACAAGTAATTAAAATGGTTGACTTGTTTTCGAATGAAACAGTAATCCATATTTAGTATTTCATAATTTTTTAATATATTTGTTTTACTTCATTTAAGTTTGCTCCATTTCATTTTGGTATTTTAATAACTATTGTATTATTTTAAATAAAAATCAAAATAACCTAGAAAGAAATTATCCAAGTCACATTAAGGCGAGAAATACACATACGAGTGAAGTTTATTTATTATTAATATAGATGTACAAAATTGATATTATCTTAGAGAATAAACATTTATTGAAAACAAGTAGACCCGGTTTCCCGGCGTTTTACACACACACACACACACACACACACACACACACACACATATATATATATATATATATATATATATATATATATATATATATATATATATATATATATATATATATGAAATTTATTTATACAAACATTGATGGCTACATATGTGCATACATGTTTCTGTAATCACCCGCGTTGGGGGATTACGTCTTCAGGCCAAGAATTATCGTCGAGAATTCATATATATATATATATATATATATATATATATATATATATATATATATATATATATATATATATATATATATATATATATATATATGCTACATGTAAAAATTCCGAAAATAATTTATGAGCCTTATTTTGTGCTTATTCTAATTTGAGTTTCGTAAATTGTATTATTTTTTATTAAATGCTAATAAAGAAATTATTGTGCTTCCCAAAGAATCAGTGACGTCATCATTTTGAGCGTATATTATGGAACTGTTTATAGGCGTTGTGTATTAATGGATAAAACAAATATTACTCCAGCATGGATAATGTTAAAATTTAGTGCAATATATTTTCAAAAATCAAAACGAACAATATATTTTAATCACAAGCAGCAATAATACATGATTTGTAAAATGAAAACGAATGATAAATTAGTTTAACCGAAAAACAGACGATAAGTTAACAAAAATCAAACAAATTAAATTCAAACTAATAATGTTAATATAAACAGAGTTACTAGTGCAGAAATATTTCAAACAGTTTTTTTTTTTTCTTTTCCTGATTTTTTTTAATATTGTCATTGTTTTGCGAGATTAAAAAAAGCATTTTTCAACTGTTTTTGCCGCTTTTTTTTTTACTCTAACAGGGATGCAGTTAAAGAAAAATAATAGTAAACTCTAATAATAATAATAATAATAATAATAATAATAATAATAATAATAATAATAATAATAATAATAATAAATCATTTAATGATTTCTTTGATAAATAATTAATATATACGATAATACTTATTTTATAATATCTTAATAAAACTTCAAATTTTACTAATAATTAAACTAAAAAAAAACTTTCCTATTTTCTACTCGCGAAAAGTCTCTTTTAATTGCATGTATCCAAATGTAATGGCTGACGAGCGTCAAAAAATGGATTCAAAGCTGAAAAAATAAACAAAAAATACTGATAGAAACAACCCAATAATTATCACTGTGACACTTTCTGACATTTGTTGGGTAGATCAGAATTTTGTGTACTTTTTTTTTTAATTTAAACCATTTTTGACGTTGGAAAGACAGCATGTTTTTAATTTTTCGTTTTTTGGCTTCTCTGCTAAATCATTGGAAACGGTTGTGTCATTAGACATTATCTACTTCTGGTTGTTTCTTGGGACACGTGACTAGATGTACAGAATCAGATTCAATGACGTCACTAGGCTATTTGACTTTAGTTCTTGGAAAATAAAAAAGACGTATATACAAAAAATAAATCCTATTAGATAAATTATTTTCTGGAAGAATTTTTTTTTTAAATAAAAACAATAATTAATAATAATTAACAAAATGATTGTACATTTCACAAAATAAAATATTGATTTTGTAGAAAATGAACATTATCGATAACAAACAGAAAATCCGATTGGATTTACTTCATATATATATATATATATATATATATATATATATATATATATACATATATATATATATATATATATGTATATATATATATATATATATATATATATATATATATATATATATAAAGAGGGGATAGAGAGAGAATGAGAGAAAGAGAGAGAAAAGAAGACAGTGAAACATTATACAACTGGTTGTGAATAAAAAGGTTTTCATCGAGAACACAACCATGAATAAGTATTAAATAAAAACACCTTTTTGACCTTTTCGCAATCCTCGACTGGTTTTCATTTATTATTTTTATGTCTTTATTCGCTTTTTTCCCCTCCGTTTTTTGTACGAGAAACGAAAATTGATACCTATGATAAATTAGATTACTAAAAGATACGTTTTGGCAGTTTTTAATCGACAAAAAAAAGATTGAATTTCTTCCCTTCCCTCTCTGACTTTTATTTTCTCATATATTTTTAATTTCTGTATACAATGAATGAATCGCTGAATAAATGAATGTTTAGATTTCAATCGGAAACCTTTCACCTGATTTCCATCGCTGATAAATGAGCAATGTCTGATTTCACGATCGCCATAAGTGTAAAGGTTTCATAAAGGACTGAAAAAAAATGTGATTCGTTGAGTTACTGACTGAGCCCGGGTTATATATATATATATATATATATATATATATATATATATATATATATATATATATATATATATATATCAGCACTTATCAATGCCAAGAGGCCACTCAAGGATAAGGGTTAAAGAGTGTACAGTATTTTGTTGGAATCAGGGAAAAAACATGTTTTTGAAAAATGTAAAATAAGAAGACAATATTCAAAATTTGTCTGCTTGCTATCAAGCAACTTCTCCCTCCCTCTTTTTTTATTTCCATTATTCATAGGAATGCCAAGATCTAGTCTACAAGTGAAATAGAATCTATACATTGAAGATCACCCTCAGTTTAATGATTTTAATCTGTGAAATTATCTCAAAGATAATGTCGATCCAAAACAATTCCCATATTATTCCTGTAATGAAGTGATTCAACGAAGTCAGAAATATTTTGGAGAATGGCTCATCCCCTATTACTTCACATGCTTTAATAGTGTCGACAAACTCTACAGTAGTTGTAAGCGATGGCATTTTATAATTATAATTAAATCTTACAGCTGGTGTAGTAGAGTAGTTTAGTTAGTTTAGCATAGTTTTTGTAGGGTTAAAGATGTATCGTTATAGATATGCTATTGTTGCGTTATCAAGGTTTAAAAGCCACTTGAGGACAAGTGTTAATGAAATGAAATGATCGTCAGCTGAAAGATGAGGAACAATCAATGATATGAACTAACTTTGATTACTTATGAAGTAGTTTATAACAAATATTTGTTGACATTGGATTTGAAAACGGTCAGGTTATAATCTGTAGAGTAGCAATCTCACGATAATTTGTTCCACATACGGGAAGTTATTACAAAATTCTTTGGCTACGGAATTTCCGTCTGACGCTACACGCATGGACTAAAAATAGAAAGTATTTTCTCGTAGTAATAACAAGTTTTTACTATGAATGTCTTACAAGAAGAAACTAGAGATTGGAGCTCAGTCGAGCACATTATATCAAAATGACGATAGAGCAGAAACAGACCAGCAGCGTCTCGTCTGTGAGAAAAGGGTTGTAAGGAAGAGATGATCCCACCAGATTTCGAAGTCTATTTTGTACTCGCCATATGTGGCAGCAGTACTCCATCTTAAGACGCATCTATTTTAGATTTTTTGAGCACTTTACTGGACATTCTGCATCGCACAAGCAACTTTTCGGAGAGTATCCATTGTTTCCCAAATCAGAATATGATCTGTCATATTTTTTAAAATTATAATTTAAACCTTTTACCAGCTGTAAAAGTATATTCAAGCTATACTAATATATATTTTGTAGAATATAAAATAAGAAAAAAAATCAGAAAGAAAAACACGAAATATTTATCGTTGTAGTTAAGTCGATGGGATTTTCAACGAAATTGCTGCGGTGAAATATGGCCGCCCGTTCAATTTATATTAAATCACCGGTTTTATTTATCCTCCGTACGCCTGTCGAGTTTCTTGACAATCTGACTGGGTTACACGGCCAGTTAACAGACCCCAACAAGTGTGACTAAGCAGCATTCCAATAAAAACATCGCGCAATGCCTGTAGCGTATGATGCTACTCAGGAAGTGATCCTTTATCCCACCGGACATTTGTTGGCTTCTTCTGAGGTTCGAGGAAAGAGTTGGCGACACAGGGTTGGCTAAGCCCAGCATATATATATATATATATATATATATATATATATATATATATATATATATATATATATATATATATATATATATATAGAGAGAGAGAGAGAGAGAGAGAGAGAGAGAGAGAGATAAATATATAGATATGTGTGTGTATTTATTTATATATATCAGAAAAACTGAATCATTTACAGAAAAATCTGAACCATTTGCAGAAAAAAAAATAGTAAACAATTAATATGATGTAATAAAAACAAATAAGATATATAAATGAATAACTGATTTGCTATTTAAGCACTATTTATAAAAGACACGTAAATGCTTAATCTACATAATGTAGCCAGACGTTGTGGACAGTCTGTATATATTAGTTGATTCTCTTGGTTGGAAAAATCATTCGGTTGTTAACTTGACAAGAGGGTCTTATGTATTTATGATTTCACAAAAGTCTGGCAAAAAGAAAAATGTCTGGTGTCATCTGTTATAACGATTGCCACATATGTTTGATAGTTATCGGACATTACGATGGACTATACGGGGATTTTTTTTGGGGGGGGGGCTTGATTACGTGTTATGAAATCTAATGTAAAATCATATCATATCATATCATATCATATATATATGTATATATATATATATATATATGATATCGTATATATATATATATATATGATATCGTATATATATATCAATCATGCCATATATATATATATATATATACATATATATATATATATATATATATATATATATATATATATAGTGTGTGTGTGTGTGTGTGTGTGTGTGTGTGTGTGTGTGTGTGTGTGTGTGTGTGCACGGTGGAAGAACGACTTAGCATTCCTAACTCGGGGTTTGTTTTCGCAATACTTTGTTTTTTGTTTTATTTTTAGTTTCCACATATTTTAATTTTCAACACATATTTAATTCCATTTTCTGAGCACGCATACACGCACACACATAAATGCTATATACTATAGTACCCCTCTTTGAAGATATACGGGATTAAGTTTATTTCAGTTTTATTTCCAACAGGTAATGTTATTAACCTCTGATTTCTCTAACCGGCATATCGAGCTTCCAATTTTTGTGATGGCTGCTAATTTAAAAGCAACCCTTTTTCCTTATATCTGTCATTTTATGTATGTATGTATGTATGTATGAGTATATATGTGTATACATGAGTGTGCATTATGAGGAAAATAAAAAAGAGACATATGGACACACAGACGGACAGAGGAACTAGCCTAATAGTCAAGATGTTTACACTGATATTTTAATATGTTTGAACAAAAATAGAAATTAATTAAGTAAATAAAAATGAACGTAAAGAACAATCTTCGTTTATTTTTTAAAACACATTATATGTTTATATGTATAAATTAATGAAAAACGCTAGAATCTACAGTAAGCGGGCGAAAAAATGTGTGTGTGTGTGTGTGTGTGTGTGTGTGTGTGTGTGTGTGTGTGTGTGTGTGTGTGTGTGGACAAACCAAACAAGCAGCTGTTCCTTTCACCCGGTCCCGTACCTAGAACCATAATAAATTTATGATTCCAAGCTTTTGGTCAGAAGTTTCTATTTATCGACCTACATCTATTTATGTTTATATGTACGTATGTCTATAAACATGTGTGCGTATTCTGTGTGTGTACGGGTACGTGTAGAAGCATATGTGGTAGTGTGCGGGTGTACATGCATGTACGTTTACATATGCGAGTGTGTTCGTGGGATGCGTAGGTATCCAATTCAATGTTTTAATTTAATATATCTGTATATATATAAATAAATAAATATATATATATATATATATATATATTTATATATATATATATATATATATATATACATATATATATATATACGTCGACGAGAGGTAAGACCTCGAAACATGCATGTCCGTAGATTACTGTCCAATAAGTAATATATATATGTGTGTGTGTGTGTGTGTGTGTGTGTGTGTGTGTGTGTGTGTGTGTGTGTGTGTGTGTGTGTGTGTGCGTGTGCGTGTGTGTGTGTGTGTGTGTGTGTGATATGCAGCTTAATACTTAACTGCAGTTTCACGGAACATTCAATCATCAGATTTTATTAACAAAGGGTTCATTTTATTTATAGATTTTTAACGATTGGATTTATTTAACGTGTTGTTATAAAGATCTATCTGAAAGGATGTCAAACCTTTTGCGCGCAATCTGGTTTTAAAAATAATATTGATGTATTCACTCATGTAATAGATGAGAATTAATTACGAATGTTAGTGTCGTGACTTAATTTTCTTATAATTATTTCATATGTTATTAAGATTCAGGTGATAATAAATGAAATAAAATTATCCACACTGCTAATAATTGTGATTTTTTAATTAGAAATACAAAATGGAATTTCTCATAATTTTATGTTTATGTCAAAATACGGTCACAGTAGATGGCAATAATAATAATAATAATAATAATAATAATAATAATAATAATAATAATAATAATAATAATGGATGATGAAGAAAATCAAAATAGTACCGATAATAGTAGGAACACTAAGAACAATTCCGAAAAACTTCGAAAAAAGAATGTCAGAAATTGGAATCAGAGGAATAACTGCAAAAATACAACGACTAACGATAATGAAAACGACTGAAATATTAAGGAAACCCCTTGAATGCGGAGAATAATACAAGAAGACAATTTAACGAATAAGCGTTTCAGGGAATGAAGAACACCGAAGCTGCATATCTACAAGTTCTACACCCCCACCATGCATCCCCCCATTGTCTCATCACCGCTCCTCACAATAGAAAAATGATACCAAACAGCCGAGAAGAGTCAAGAAGGATTGAAAGAACGAGGAGAGAGCGCTGGCCAGACCTCGGCTGGACAAGCGCAAAGAGAACTGGGACCTTGGGGAGGCTTAGTGCCACTCAAATTCAAGTATAAACCAATGGCCACTGCCAGCGAGAAATCAATGGTAAGAGGCCGTTGTGATGGTGCAAATCCATTTGCAAATGCTATCAAAGGAGGTGGAGAGAGCTAGACGTCTGGGGAGACTTGTTGTCACTCAGCTTCCAGAGAGCACCACAGGTTTCCAATCAGATCGTTTGTTGATTTGTGTGAAAACTCCATGTGAGCCAATAATAATAATAATGTGTAACGTTTATTTATTTACAGTTAGATAACATATTTTAATCGTCTAATATCTCGGCATCATACCATTTGAGGTTCACCTTGGCAGTTAGTGTCTGGGGTTTGATCCATCAGGTTCTTCTTTGTCGCAGTGAGGTATGGTTAGTTCTATTTCGGTAGGCACATCCTGTCAGGCATAATCTCCTCTTTCGAGACTTGGGGTCATTGTTGGTTACCTGATGCGTTTTACCGCGAAATGACAAGTTCGTTTTCGGCTATTTTTGAACTTGGCAAGAGTCCTCACTTGATTTGTGTATGGAGAGGGGCAGTTTGCTGCACCTTCCGGTCTTATGACACATTCTGCTGTAGTGAGTAGAATTAAATAGGGTCTACAAAAGTGATGTGTTCGCAGACGTTCATTAGTTAGGACAGTGCAGTTAGTGGCCGTTTCTCAACAACTTTACACATGCGTCAAGTGACAAGCTTTCATCACTCATTCTCGGGTGACTTTCGCACATGCACAGTGAGACACAGCTGTATGAACTTGGATCAACTTGTATGAAACGACGTGCCCAAAAAACAATCATCGTATTTGACACTATTAAATGATTTACATCGCATTCAAATGGTTTTTAGTGAACATTTGATAACTGTTGCTATTACAAGCAGCCAACAACAGTTGAACTGTAAGTTGATGACGGATGAGATACTGTTAATAATAGATGACATTTTAAAATACCAGTGGCGGGAAGGGGTGTGTGTTACCTTAGACTGTGAGAAATAATAGTTGATTCTGTTTCGGAATTGTTTAGATTAATGATTTGCATGATTGGGATGTAAATTATTATATTGACTCTTATTTTCACAACGTTTCGGTCGATATAACTTCCTACTTTACTCAGGTACATTGTTCGAACTTTAAAATCTTTATATCAAACTCGAAAACCTATAATACAGAATTTCGAACTTAAACTTTTAGTTAATCCACGGGGGTAGATTGTTCTCTTTTAGTCAGCCATGGTCGAGTAGAAGTGCTAATTATTTTTCTTAATTATTATCATTTGTAGTACGAATTGAACCGTCATTACCTGTCACTGATAACTGATTGTTAACCAACGCTTCAACCGTTACACCACGAGTTTAGACTTGAAATTCCTGATTATAGATTTCGAAATTCGAAAAAAAAAAAAACGTCGAGGGTTACATCAGCTGAAATGTTGTACAAATAACGCATGTTGAGAATAATGTACCTATTTACTATGCCTCCCCACGGGACAGAGTTAGACACCAGGGTCGTTTTTTAGTCAAAGTACAAAAAAATCCTTTCTGAAACTTTGAAACTACGAGAATTAAATTGAAATAACAAATAAAAAATAAAAACTAGATTTATTTTCCATCGTTTTTTGTCAAAAAAATAATTATATATTTTGTTTTATTTATCTGTTTTATTGGACATAAATTTGAAGTTTGTATGTTTTTTAAAGAAAAATAAAATAAACGCAGCACTAAGCAATAGAAAGTAGCCATTTTAGTCGGAATTTAAAAAGTATGCCGTTGTGAATAATTTTAGTAATTATGATATTTATATAAATATTTATTTCAATTTTCTTTAAAAAAGCATTTCGAATGAAAAAGTAATGCATATGGTATTCTTTTTTTTTTATCTAAATGAATATAATAATAAATATAGTTAAGTTCGAATTTTAATAAACAGTTATGATCATTTAAAATAATTCTGATTTCCGATTTTTTAGTATTATTTTTTGTCAAAAGCGGTTTTTCCCATTTTTTCATTCGCACCGTTTGGCTGTTATCTCTTTGCAAATGTAATTACTGATTATCGTCCATGAATATAAAATGCCCCTTGAAATAAAAGAGGGGAATGCAGCAATTAAAGTGACGTTATAATTTTAAAAATATAAAGTAATTATCTAATGTTAACATTTAGTTATTAGAAACTAAAATTTTCATTAAGATTAGATAATCCTCTGATTTTTTGGTGTTTTGTTTTCCAGGTTTTATTCATGATTTTTTGTTAGAAACAAATTCTTTTGCATTTTTATGTCATTTTCGTAAATAAATACAACGATTTGAATTTGTCTTTTCTTTTTTAAAAGTGAAATGTAAACTTACTAAAATAAATGGACTTATTTTAGTAAATCTGCTATTTTCAGAAATGAAGGAATACATATTTTATTCAGTCTTTTTTGCGGACTGTTATCCTCATCTTAATAGTTGTCGTTGGTTCACCACATTTCGGTCGACTCAGCCTCTGGCCTTCTTCATGTGATTATAAAGCCTCATCTTAAAGGATCTCTAAAAATAAAACAAAATATATAATAAATATTTCATTTCATCATTTTTCACAAACGAAAATTTTATAAATAGAAAAAATTAAATGCTTCTTTTTGAACAAATGTAACAATTTTTAACACAAAATGTATTATTACTGACAGAAGTTTTTCGCACATTTAAAGGTTAACGCTATTAGTTTAATCACAAGACATTCCTCTCCACAAAAAGATTTTACTTTTTAGGCAGTTACATGTGAACATCCTGAAAAACTTGCCGGAGATGAACACAAACTAGTATTGTAGAATTTATGGTAAAGGATAATTTTGTATGTAAATTTAACGTAAACTAATCATCATTCCAGGATAGCTTAATGTTTTAGGGTAGTTAACACAAAGAAATAGAACTCAATATCTACCAGTTAGGATTAGGATTAGGTGAAAAGAGCATGATTAATATTTTGAAAAATAATTTACTGGCAAAAATAACCTGGAATGTTTTTTTTTAAATATTTGTTCAATTATTGTCGAGATTTTGCTTTGTTTCACACATGATTAAAAATAAACATAATTTGTCTGACACGTGATTAGAAAAAAACATAATTTGTCTGACACGTGATTAGAAAAAAACAGGAATAAATATTTATCAACTGCGAAAGTTTATCTCGTACAAAATCTTTTTAGCATAAACAATAAAAAAACAAAATTGTTTTAACATAAACAATAAAAAAACAAAATTATTTCAGCATAAACAATAAAAAACTAAATTGTTTTAGCATAAACAATAAAAACAAAATTGTTTTAGCATAAACAATAAAAAACAAAATTGTTTTAGAATAAATAATAAAAAACAAAATAAGCGAAACAAAATTGTTTTAGCATAAACAATAAAAAAACAAAATTGTTTTAGCATAAACAATAAAAAAAAACAAAATTGTTTTAGCATAAACAATAAAAAACTAAATTGTTTTAGCATAAACAATAAAAACAAAATTGCTTTAGCATAAACAATAAAAACAAAATTGTTTTAGAATAAACAATAAAAAACAAATTAAGCGAAACAAAATTGTTTTAGCATAAACAATAAAAAACAAAATAAGCGAAACAAAATTCCAGTCAAGAAAGTTCAATAACATCTAGAAATCTTTGTCGTATTTATTCTAGTTTTATTTGTACGGCGTTGCCCGGGTTGAGTAATATTTTTAGAATAAAATATAATTGAAAATATAATTTTGAATATATTACATTTTTTTAAAATAGGAATTTAAAAAATATGTTTAGTATTTTTTTATATAGTTTTTATTATATTTTATAAACATTTGATTAATAAAATAATTTAATGTGTATTTATCAAAGTTACGTTGAGGTGACAAACACACACACAAGCTGGTACAGGATATCATGTGTGTTGGATGATGAAACATTTTTTGGAAGTTACATTCAATAATGCAACCAAAGCTAATAAGAAGCACAGGTTCAATTTTATACAAGGATAAGCTAGTTATGTTTGTTTAAATAAGATGTTTTTATCAATTTTAAGTTTTCCTTATTTTTATTTTTTGGTTCCAATAAAACATTCAATCGCTAGTAAATAAAAATAATTCACTATGTATTTATCAAAGTTATGCTTGGCCGAGAAACACACACACACACACACACGAGATATTGTCTAATGGGGGTTTTTAGCTGTCACTTTTGTTAATTATTAATGACTTATTTTTTAAATGTTGTCATGTAAATATGTTATAAAAATAATTGTTATTAAGAATTTTTTTAATTGAATTGTTTCATACATGAAACAAATGTTTATCAAAATCATAAATAATATATTGTATTTCAATCGCTTTCCCTATTTTCTCCCATACATAACGTAACGCAACGTTATTTTTATCTGCACATAATTTCGATTCCCATTCGTGTCTTTCTTTTTTTTCACTCAAATCCCCCGATACAGCTTTGATAAAGCGAAGGCGAAACCGGTCAGCTGACTCCCCCATTTTTTCCTCCTTTTATTCTCTTCACCTCGTTAACTTTATTTTAAACGTTAACTTTATTTTAAACGTTAACTTTATTTTAAACGTTGACTTTATTTTAAACGTTGACTTTATTTTAAACGTTAACTTTATTTTAAACGTTGACTTTATTTTAAACGTTGACTTTATTTTAAACGTTAACTTTATTTTAAACGCTAACTTTATTTTAAACGTTAACTTTATTTTAAACGTTGACTTTATTTTAAACGTTAACTTTATTTTTAACGTTGACTTTATTTTAAACGTTAACTTTATTTTAAACGTTAACTTTATTTTAAACGTTGACTTTATTTTAAACGTTAACTTTATTTTAAACGTTAACTTTATTTTAAACGTTAATTTTATTTTAAACGTTGACTAAAATAAAGTCAACGTTTAAAATAAAGTTAACGTTTAAAATAACGTTGACTTTATTTTAACGGTTTAATCATGAATTTTCGTCTTCTTTTCATAATTGCATTATATATATATATATATATATATATATATATATATATATAACTATTTCATTTATTCACATAAATTTACTATACGAAAGTATAGATTTATGCGTAAACTTTAAGTATTTACTTCAAAAGTGCTCAATACGTAGGTAGAGCTAGTTAGTAATTTATAAAATATATATGGCGATTAAGCTACACTGAATATTCTGCGTTTCATCCAACTATAGGATTCGTCAGGCTTATGCGCATAAGCCTGACGAATCCTATAGTTGGATGAAACGCAGAATATTCAGTGTAGCTTAATCGCCATATATATTTTATAAATTACTATATATATATATATATATATATATATATATATATATATATATATATATATATATATATATATATATATATAAATTTCATTAAAATTGGTTAATTCCCTGATTTTTGGTGAATTTTTAAGTAAAGGGGGCGGATCAAAATGTTTATACATCGACATTCATTTTGCCCGTACCTAGTTATAGTAATATGCCTTATTTAGGGTGAAAAAAAATTGTCTAAACATAAGTTCTCTCTCTCACTCTCACTCTCACTCTCTCTCTCTCTCTCTCTCTATATATATATATATGTATATATATATATATATATATATATATATATATATATATATAGAGAGAGAGAGAGAGAGAGAGAGAGAGAGACTAGTAGGCTCTAATAATTAATAGGAATCTAAATAAATAAAAAAAAAACACTTTAACATGATATTTAATCCATGCCGATTTCATATATATTATTATAAAGCCAATTCTTTGTTTAATATTATATTGTACTTAATATATAGTAGTGATTTCAAAAGTAAATATATATATATATATATATATATATATATATATATATATATATATAAATTGTGTGCTTATAACTAATATCGAAACCAAAATATATAGCTCTCCAGCCTTATTCATTACGCATGAACAACGTCCATACGCATATAAACATTAAAAAATTTACGTTATTTAACATATATATATATATATATATATATATATACATATATATATATATATATATATATATATATATATAGTGCGCACGTGTAGAAGACCAATTTAGTCGACTTATGCATGGAAGTCTTAATTTTTTTTTAATTTGACTCCACAGCAGCTATTTTTACCTGCTAAAGACTAAATCGATTTTGTTCCACAAGTTCAAATCCTTATATATCAACTTTCCAGTCTGTAGACTAAAAATTAATAAAGGAGTTTGGTACAAACCGTTTCTCACACAAAGAAACAAAATCACACACACACACACACACACACACACACACACACACACACACACACACACACACACACACATATATATATATATATATAAAGTAACCTTATATAATACTTTATATTAAGTTACATTAAATTATTATGAAATTCTGCAACTTTTATTGAGATGGAGTGACATTCGTTTAAAAAATAGGGTATTCGTTGTTTATTTAAAACGAAGTAACTCCCTACCTGTTCCTATTTAGTATAAAGACATTGTTAAGCACGTTTGTGATGCTTTAGACGCAGACTAATTTCTCGTTAACTGATTAGTTATAAAATGTATTTACTAGTTTGATTATAAAATTAAATTATAAAGTAAATATTAATCAATTTCTCTTTTCCATTATTTTAATTATTACAGCTTTTGTTTTCAGCTTCGTTTTTACAACGTTTTAGTCGATTTAGCCTCCAATTTTGTTGAGTTGGATCTTGTTCAACTCGGAAGTCTTTATGTCAAACTCGAAAACCTGACGGAATTTCAAACTAAACTATTTATTTAATCGACACAGATGGATAAGTGGATTGTTCTCGTTCTATCTGTCATGACTGAGTAGCAGTGTTAATAATTGTTTATCCCATTCTTCGTTATCTTCTGTGATAAGGATTGAACCTTCGACCCCCAGAAGACTATCACTTCGAACTGATTGTTAGTGAACTCATTTAACTTTTGCACCACGGATTCATTAGACGTAAAGGTTCTCAAATTTGAAAAAGATGCATATGAAACAAGATCAAAAGTTACATCGGCTAAAACGTTTTGAAAAAAATGTCAAAAGTCAAGATGATATGATAATAGTTGTCCGAATAATACAAATTCACAATTTTCATCTAGAAACATTCAGGAACGTTTTTTTTTTTTTTTATCGGATAGCTTTGTGGTATTTTCTAATTAAAGCAGAAATAAATATTTTATGAAGAATGTAAAAAAAAAATAGCTTTTTGATTTAAAACTTGTGTAAATCTTTAGAACTTTGTTAGTGCTTATTTATTTATTTATTTATTTATTATTTGCTTTTAACAACGATAGTTAAAAAGTAGTTTTAATTTGAAAAGTTTTTTTCTCCAAAATATGTAAAAATACAAAAGGGCATTCATGAAAAATAGAAATTATCAGTATTGTTTTTTAAAATATAATTATCCACTGACACGTGTTTCGCAGTCTACGACTCATCAGAGTGGCATATATAATAGTGAACAGCCATCGAAAATGAAATAAAAATACTTCGCATATATTTACACTAATGTCATAGAATTTTTAATATAGAATCATTATTAGAGAAAAACACTCACTGTTAACTTTGAGTTATAAATTTGTTTTCGCATCTTTTTCAGTCGGTGGAGGTTGTCTGACTTGCTATTTGCTTCGTCGGTATCCATGTCACCACTTTAAATAATTTCATACGTAGGCAAAAGAAAAATGCACGTTTTTACTCGAATAAACTTTACGTGACGAGATGGAATACACACACACACACAACACACACACACACATACATATATATATGTGTGTGTGTGTGTGTGCGTGTGTGTATGTATATATATATATATGTGTGTGTGTGCGTGTGTGTGTGCGTGTGTGTGCGTGTGTGTGTGTGTGGATTACTGTTTTATAAGTAAAATAAAAATAATAAATAAATAAAATATTATTTGTTTACGTCAAAATAAAATATGAGCGATTTTCTAAGAAAAACAATCTTTAAGGTCAAGACACTAACTAAATGTATTATCGTTTAAAAATCACCAGGAAATGTACGTAAGTTTAAAAACGATATAAAAAAATAACAGCAAAATTATCTCAGGTTTCGTGGCGTAATGGATAACGCATCAGACCGTAATACATATAATCTACGGTTCGATTCCTAGAAATAGTCAACTAACGCTGACGAGAGATAGGATCTCGAAACATGCATGTCTGTAGATTACTGATTTATAAGTAAAATAATACATACATATATATATATATATATATATGAAAAAGATTACGAAAAGTATAAAAGCTTATAACTTTTCTTTATTCGTTTTCAATTGGTGACGTGCGGGAATACAAAATAATATTATGGAAAAAATTAAAAAACATTTTTTACAAGTATATAATTTTCGACCGATCCTTTAGTCTTCATCGGTGTAGTGAAAGTGATGAGCATACACGGGAAAAAGGAGAAGGGAAAAGGAAGGGGGGGAGGAGAAGGAGGTATAGCCAATGAGAAGGTACTTCGTCAGTTTTAAATATATACACACATAAGTACGCACATACACACATGCACACAGTACATATACACATATAAACGAACAATTAAAAATTAAAAAATAAACAGTAAATAAAAATGAAGAAACGCTGGCCGATTGGCGTTGCCCGGTCGAATAATACGCCTAACCATGATATTTTAATTTATGCACATTGTATATGTATTATTATAGAATCAATCCTCTATCAATTTCTATATATCATGAGGAATAATTTGCCCGGTGACTAATTGGTAATATATATATATATATATATATATATATATATATATATATATATATATATATATATATATATATATATATATATATATATATATATATATATTAGCAAAAGTACCCGTCGTTGACTGGGTTCAAAAACAGCCTACAGAAAATGGACTCTGATTTATGAAAGTATGATAGGGTTGTAGGAAGGGTTGTAAATTTGGGTTGAATTTGGGGGTATCAAAACCAAAGCAAAATATGATGAAAGTAAAAATAAAATAGATAAACCCCATAATTTATTATACCATACCTGTTCACACTGAAACACTTATCACAATATTCTGTGGATCTATATTAAAAAACCTTGTTAAACTTTGTGACATATTTCCATTCTATGGAGGTCAGGTGCGAAAAAAAACACCCCATAATTTTATTATACCATATTTCTTCAAACTGAAACATAATTATCAAAGTATACTTACGCAGATAGATATGAAAAGTCTTTATTAAAGTTTGTGCCTATTTCCATTCTATGGAGGCCAGGCGCGAACGCGGACCCCACAATTTTATTATACCATCCCTATTTAAGTTAAAACATACTTATCAAAGTATTCTTATCAACATCTATCTCAAAAACACTTGTAAACGTTTTTTTAAATTTTTTATTTCCATATTTTGTGGACCAGGCGCGAACGCAAACCCCACAGTTTTAATGAACCACCGTTCTGCCAAATCCTATATAAATTATTCTTTTTTATCTATAAAAGAGAAAGAATATTTTTAAGATCGGATTTTTTAGATTCTCCATACTTATCCTATGCATTTCTGTATAAAACATATCTAAGAAAGCTGCCAGACATATAAATTACCTTTGTGTGAAATTTGCAATATGTATGTATATATATATATATATATATATATATATATATATATATTTGTGTGTATATATATATATATATATATACAAAATGTAAATACATAACATTTGCATTATAACAACTGCTTTCAGTATAAATATTATAACTACTAAAGTGCATAACTAATAGACATCATAGCTACTAAATATTATATCTATTATATCAAATAAATGTCATAACTTATAATATATAATAAATGTCATAACTACTAAGTATTAAAAGTGAATAAATCATAAAAATAAAAAAAAGCAGATTATTTCACAATTTTCTACATTCGTTTGAACTACTGAGCTTAAAAAAACAAAATATAAATATATATAAATACACACGGTTCATATTATAAAATGTATTAATGTATATATCATAACCAAATAAATAACTTTTGAATTTTCTACATTTGTTCCAGACATGTTCTAATTTCTACGTTTCAAATTGACCTTTTCACAATTATCGAATTTAAAATATTTAAAACTTTCAAAAAATACTCGTTGAGAATTTGTTATCTTTGTAATTAAATTGATAATAGTATGTAGTATTGAGAAATACCAGAAGTTTTTTTTTAGAAAACATAAAATTAAATTTACTTCCATTTTATATTTACGAATGCAAGGTAATTACAAAAGATGATGTTTTATACAAAATGATAAATAAATATTAATTTTTTTTAAACACTTCAGCTTTATAATATTTTGAAATTTGCTCAAGTTTAATATATTTCGTTAAATGAAATGCGGGGTTGCAGGATAAACATATACCAAAAATATTTCACCTCATATATTTTATCAAAAAGCTGGATTTTAAATATGAATTAATTCAAAAGTGAATCCGAGCATTAATTGATTTTTACTAGATTTATTAAATACGGGTAATGGCGTATACATAAAAACGTTGTTTTACGGCGTCGGTGATGTAAACACGTTTTTAGTCTCATATTAGAAGGTCCCTATAGAAAACTTTTTAATTTGACAGTTGAAATATATTATTAAAAATAGGAAGATTCAATTAATCTGCTGTTAAAAACAACTGATATATAAACATGTATAAACGACCTGTTTTGTCGCTTTAGTGAATAAAATTATTTTTCACAATGAAAATAAAATGTTACTATTATTAAGTAATCTACCAGAAATGTACTCCAAACCCCAAAAGTTGATTTCTTGCGAATGCACTAAATTGTAATTGAACTATTGATCTGTTTCACATAAATATTTTTCGATAATCAATTTTAAAATATGTTTTGGTTTCAGGTAATATTTCCATTCTAGTTTTAAAATTATATTTATTATTTAACTTTCTAACTGTGTGTATATTTTTCTACTATGGTCTACTTTTGTTTTAAATTGGTAATCTTTTCAACATGTTTAATTTTCATTAAAATTAATTCTCACACAATAAAGGTGAACTATGGCGGAAAGCATGATTACTCGATAAACAAAATGAATAATTCAGTTTGACTTTTTATACTTAAGAATTTCAAATGTCGATTTCAGCTTACAAAACCATCATACATTTTTGACACAATAACGAAATATTTTAATAATCGAAAACCAAAAGGCTGTAATTGAACAATATTAATTTATATTTCAAATGATTTTAAAATCACGTCTCTGGTGGTGACGTCACAAATATAGAGAACGTTATTTAACAGTAATTTAAGAAAAATGAATAATTAATTTGCTATTGAATAAAATAAAATAAATTAGTCTCTTTTGCATGTGCAAATACGCCCCTGTCTGTATCTCACTTTCTATCTTTCTCTCTCTCTCATACACACACACACACACACACACACATATATATATATATATATATATAGAGAGAGAGAGAGAGAGAGGGAGAGAAAGAGAGGAAGAAAGAGAGAAAAAGAGAGAGAAAAGGAGAGAGAATGAAGAAAATGTAAAAGAAAAAAAACAAACTATTCATATATTAATTATTAATTAATGTTTAGTCTTTATTTCAAGACTGTATCAAGATAATTAATTTAAAGAAATACAACACAGTAAAATACAATATTTGAACATATATTTGCGTAATATGAAAAAATGTTTTCCAGACAAAACAAGTCGTTAGAATTCCAAATACGTGGATCAATTAAGACGCGAAACGAATGGTTTTGTTCTTTTTTTTTTTCAAAGGAACTATTGCTGTTAGAATTATAGCTGTTAGAACTATAGCTGTTAGAATTATAGCTGTTAGAACTATAGCTGTTAGAACTATTGGTGTTAGAATTATAGCTGTTAGAACTATAGCTGTTAGAACTATAGCTGTTAGAATTATAGCTGTTAGAATTATAGCTGTTAGCACTGTAGCTGTTAGAACTATAGCTGTTAGAATTATAGCTCTTAGAATTATAGCTGTTAGAATTATAGCTGTTAGAACTATAGCTCTTAGAATTCAAATTGTGTGATGCGTTTATGAAACGGAATGGATGTGTTTTGGGGGAGTAGTATATCGATTTTATGTACAAAGTTTTGTTAGGTACGTGATGTAAAAATTAACATAGATCTTATCTCAAGTTCTGTTAGATTAATATAAATTGCATATGTTAGAGTTTGTAATGAGTGTTGATTCTAGAAATCTTCTCTGAGATTGTTTGAAATGAAACAATGAGTCTATATTGTTTAAAGTGAAAAAATGGTTGTATTAAATAATTATTAGGTTTTATATCTCTTTTATGTTAATCAGGCCTTTTCTTTAGTTAACTTGGAGTTTCACCGATATATATCCGACAACAATCAATGATTTCCTAAATTTCCATTTTTTCTTATGCAAAACTATTATATTACTATTTCCCCCGTTCTCTCTCTCTCTTTCTCTCTCTCTCTCTCTCTCTCTCTCTCTCTCTATATATATATATATATATATATATATATATCGATTCATATAATATAAATATATTCTGTATATATATATATATATATATTTCTGTAATTACCTCAACATTAATCAAGACATATTGATACGAAACATAAACATTTTTTGTGACATCAAGTGTGCACGTAGAGAAACGAGCAAACAATATAATAAGATCTACAAAATGTTAGTAGTCTATAGATGTCCAAGATACTTGAACTCGGGACAACGCCGAGTAAATCTACTCGCCTAGCATATAAAGTTATCTTGTTGGATTTTCAAAGTCGGATACATATGACTTTCAAACTGAAAAAATCGAACTTTACTTCTGACTTGCCAATTTTCATTTGTTAGTTTTGTACCATGTTATTGAAAATATGAAGACTATTTAAATCAAATTTATTTCAAAAGCACCATAGTTCGGCTCAGACGGCTGAGAATACGAAATTATTTCCCCAAAATAATTTTTTAAAAGGAGGGAGTGATTCTAAATTGAAGCTCATAATAGAAGTTGTCTACCTTAAGTTTAAAATTCACGCAAAAAAAAAAGATTATATTAAAATCCTATAATGACTTTATTGCATTCTTGGCAACATCGGTAGATAAAATTAGTAATTTATGAAATTGAGCATCTGATTTGTTTGAGTAATTGTAACGAATGTAAATAAAAGTTGAAAAAAGTTTTGTCTATTGAGACATTTTTTGCGTTTTAATTAAATATAAAACTTTCTGTCTGTTTATTGTAATCAAGAAAAATGATAAAATATAAATTAAAGACAAATCAAATTATCGGTAAACACTTTGAAATACAAGAAATTGAGCTACTGGCGCAACAAATACACACATGCAAACGCACACATACTCATCTGTCATGCTCTTTATATATATATATATGTGTGTGTGTGTGTGTGTGTGTGTGTGTGTGTGTGTGTGTGTGTGTGTGTGTGTGTGTGTGTGTGTGTGCTGTCTTTTACTATGTTTACAAAAATATATACTAAGCTTATTTCTTTTGCCTTTCAAGATAGCTGTTATGACGGTCTAGGTGTAAGGAGCTTGCATCTGAATTGTACGGGCTCGAGGGGGAGAGTGAAAGAGAGAGAACTTGTGACAACTTTGTGTCTTCATCGCCGAAGGAATTCATCAGTGTCAATGTATTTAACCTGTACAATTTCCTCAGCGATAAAACGCAAAATTTTCAATATAGCTTCTTAGCCGTAAATATAATTATAATTTATTAGGTTATACACACAAAAAAAAGTATCGAATGGATACTATATTGGATTTATCGACGAATTGTTTTCGAAACAGAAAAATTTCGAAGTATTATTTATGGTGTTCTTGAAAATTTTCTGAATAATTTTTAAAAAAATTATGTGGATTCATTATTCTTCAAAACCAAAATAATATTGCTTCCTGATGACGAAAAATCTTTTACAAACATATAATGTAAAACCTCGAAAAATCAGCATGTCTCAGGAACATGGGTAAAACAAAAATAGAGACGTCATTCATTGTCAGAAACTGTTTAAATGTTTTGAAATGTATTGATGTTTTGAATAAATCATATCTACCTGGCGTTGTCTTGTTGACTACTGATTACAGGAAAGGGGAGGGGACTAGAGGAAATAATCCAAATTATAGTCATGCTTAAATGCATTTCAAATGTAGATTTAAAACATTCGATTAAATTTTGCTTTTATTTCGTTGTAAATTAAAAAAAAATAATTTATGTATATTCATCGAAGTTACGTATAAGAGAGAAACATACGCAGACATTGCATTAATGCACAAATGAATGAATGTAGTCAAAGGAAAGTACTGTGAATATCATTATCAACGGAAGTAAACCAAAGAGCCTTACTTTTATAGATACTCGAAATAGATTTTAGAAAGTATCTTTTTTATTTGACGTTATTGTTTGTGTGATTTGAATATTTATCATACTAATAGTATAGATTTATAATGCTAATATTATTGTAAAACAATAGGAATATGTTATTCATGTGGATTACTCGATTTTAGTTTATATACGAAGTATTCTGATATACTTTTTGAAAAAGTAGAGCGCCGACAGTTTCATTATTGTTCGCTTACAGAATTCGTTTAAAACAGAATTTATATAATTAAGAAATGTTCACTTAGCAGTACGATGATCAACTAATGTTAAAAAAATAAATATGCTATTATTTATGTGAAAGAAATGTTAGCTCATAGGAAAATAAGCAAATGGTGAAAGGTGTTTTGTAGTAATGCTATTTTTTCTGTTAATGTGTTCATTTGAATATTTTTTAACCAGATTAAGTAAATTTGTGTTGAAACCGAAAGAGGTATATATATATATATATATATATATATATATATATATATATATATATATATATATATATATATATATAGTACGAGAAATATGGTATAACAACAGCAGGCAAAAATTGACTAATCAGAATCAAATATCGATCCGACAGATTGAATGCTATTGAAGTCGAATATTAAAAATTTCACAAGAATGCTTTATTTGTATGATATACAGACAATACTTTATCCACCCCCCCTCTCTCTCTCTCTCTCTCTCTCTCTCTCTCTCTCTCTCTCTCTTATTCTCAATATATATCTATAGTTTTTCCTCCCTTTTTCTTTCTTTTCATCTTCAACACGCACTCATATGCACATTCTTTCTCTCTATATACACATACTCTCTCTTTATAGTTTTCTCTCTTTTTCAATGTATATAGGCCAATAAACAATTGCCAAGTTAAAATAATACCAATACCTCTCCGCTGCAACAGTTTGACCACGCGGGATCGTACTTCCCCCTCCTCCTCAGCATTCACCTCAGCATTATTCCGTTTCTTCACCACACCTCCCTCCAAAACTTCTATTGCTCATATTCACATAGTATACACCTCACTTGCTGAGCATAAACCACACCTGAATATGTTTTATAAAAAAACGAATGACATTTTGACTCTCGTTTCAATATCGCCCCTTTTTTGGTCTGATGAATTGGGATTCCACTGAAACATGTACGCACATATGCAACAAATAATGTTTATATAATAAACAGACTATATACCAGCTCTGTCCTCCATTGAACACCCTTTAATAATCACTCGAGTTTCATTGGATTTATATCTATACACACACACACACACACACATACATACATACATATATATATATATATATATATATATATATATATATATATATATATATAAATGACTGAAAGCTTTTGTAAATGTATATTTACCTACACCACACGGACACACACACACAGGTTGAAATAAATCTAAATAAAATCATAATCCAAAGAAGCAATGACCCCGCATGGAAAATAGGTAAACTTCAAATTATGCTCACTCCAAAGAACAAGATAAATTGCTCAAAATCGATTAAAATCATGTTCTTTTTATTCCTTGAATTTATTTATATAAAAAAATAAATAACACAACCGACAGTTTTAAGCAATGGCAAATGTAATAAACAAATTTAGAGCAAAAAGTATAAAAAAATATATAAAACCTTGATTTGCACAATTTATTGCGAAGACAATTGAAACATCGACGTTGAGTACAATAAACATTTGTAAATGTTTCAAAGAAATAATTCGAAACGAAAATTGAAAGTGATTTATTATCCTGAATTTATGATCCGCAAACGTAACAACAATTTTAACGAATAAATTGTTTCAAACTCGAAATACAGGCGGAATAAATGCTTGTGTGAACGCCATAACGAGCTTTGTTGGCACATGTGTGTTTATGCGTAAGTATGGTGTGTATGAATGGTTGAATGTGAGTGCTTTTAAGCCTCAGTGTGCTTACATGAATATGTGTATATAGATGCATATGCAAGTGCCGTGGGTAATAGTTACGGGCACAGACCGTGGGCTCAGCGTGGCGGGTTCGAGTTATGCCAAGGCTATCACATTAATTTCGCTTGGGAAATATCCACCCTTCAGCTATGAATTAAATTATAGGAAAGCTATAATCACAATCCTTATTTGAAAAACTAGCCTAAGATTAAAAAAAAAGAAAAAAAAAAAAAAACTTTCAAATAACAGCTTATCTCTGCATTCCTTCCTGAATCTCCATATACCGGTTAATGAGATATGCGACTAGGGATAACGCAACACTTTTAACTGTTCTCCGCCGCGCAAGCATCCTTTTAAGTAATATCTATTGTCTCTCGAGACTATTGATACTTGTAATTATTGGTACACACACACACACACACACACACACACACACACACACACACACACATATATATATATGTATACACACACACACATATATATATATATATATATATATATATATATATATATATATATGATAAAGCCTCGATAAACAGATTTAAGAAATAATCATTTACATACGTTCAAAGAATTCAACATAAACAACAGTTTAATACTAATCTATAATCATTTATAACAAAACAATAATAAATAAATGCATCAATCTTGAAATTGGAGTGAAATCATTTTAATAAGGCGATTTCAAGAAGCAATATCAATCGAAAACCTATCTACGTGTAAATTCATATATATATATATATATATATATATATATATATATATATATATATATATATATATATATATAATATAAAGCTGCGTGTGTGTGTGTGTGTGTGTGTGTGTGTGTGTGTGTGTGTGTGGTCACGAATAGGCTCCTATATGGTTGACTATTTTAAAAAACTGATTGCATATAATGATAGAAGATGTATCAAGACACAGGAATGCGTATGTTTGATCTGGCAGAACAGTGTTTCATTAAAATTGTGGGGTCTGCGTTCGCGCCTGGTTCACAAAGTATGGAAATAAAAAATAAAAAAAAACGTTTACAAGTGTTTCTGATATAGATGTACATAAGAATACTTTTATAAGTATGTTTCAACTTAAATAGGGATGGTATAATAAAATTGTGGGGTCTGCGTTCGCGCCTGGCCTCTCTAGAATGGAAATAGGCATAAACTTTAATAAAGACTTTTCATATCTGTCTGCATAAGTATACTTTGATAATTATGTTTCTGTTTGTAACAAATATGGTATAATAAAATTATGGGGTGTTCGTCCGCACCTGACCTCCATAGAATGGAAATATGTCACAAAGTTTAACAAGGTTTTTTAATATAGATCCACAGAATATTGTGATAAGTGTTTCAGTGTGAACAGGTATGGTATAATAAATTATGGGGTTTATTTATTTTATTTTTACTTTCATCATATTTTGCTTTAGTTTTGATACCCCCGAATTCAACCCAAATTTACAACCCTTCCTTTTCACAACCTATCATACTTTCATAAATCAGAGTCCATTTTCTTTAGGCTGTTTTTGAACTATCCCAACTACCTCTTACCATTGATTTCTCGCCGGCAGTGGCCATTGGTTTATACTGGAATTTGAGTGGCACTAAGCCTCCCCAAAGTCCCAGTTCTCTTAGCGCTTGTCCAACCGAGGTCTAGCTGGCGCTCTCTCCTCGGTCTTTCAGTCCTTCTTGACCCTTCTCAGCTCTTTGGTGTCACTATTTTGTTGGAAGGAGCAGTGGGGAAACAATGGAGGGGATGCATAATGGGGGTGTAGAACTTGTAGATATGCAGCTTCGGTATTCTTCATTCCCTGTAACGCTTATTCGTTATATTGTCTTGTATTATTCTCTGCTTTCAAGGGTTTTCCTTAATATTTCAGTCGTTTTCATTATCGTTAGTTGTTGTACTTTTGCAGTTATTCATCCGATTCCAATTTCTGACATTCTTTTTTCCAAGTTTTTCGGAACTGTTCCTAGTGCTTCTACTATTATCGGTACTATTTTGATTTTCTTTATCATCCAAATCCCTTTTAACTCTCTGGCTAGTTCTGTGTATTTGCTTCGTTTCTCATTTTCTTTCATACTCACCCTGTGGTCAGCTAGGACAGCAAAGTCTACGATTTGACAGGATTTTTCTTTTTTTGTTAATTATTATTATTATTATTATTATTATTATTATTATTATTATTATTATTATTATTATTATTATTATTATTATTATTATTATATCAAATATTTAACGGGGTCCGAACACTAGAATCGTTTTTGGCGCATAACTGAGCTCAAATAACTCGGTATAGATTAAATAGACGGAAATTGCTATTGCTATAAATAATAAGAAGAATAAGAAGAAGAAGAAGAAGAAGAAGAAGAAGAAGAAGAAGAAGAAGAAGAAGAAGAAGAAGAAGAAAAAGAAAAAGAAAATGAAAATGAAATGTATAAAATTATTTCTATTAGAAGTATTATTAATATCAGAATAAAGTTTAAGCTAGAACAACACACTCGCAGGATTGGTAAGTGTAGTAAATACGCACCGATTTATTAAAGTTTTTTTTTTTATTAGATATGAAAAAATAGGCAATAAAACAAAGATTGAAATTAAATCTAATTATTTGGAGTTTAGATTAAGTCTTTATGTTATTTAAGTACTATTTAATGAAGTCATGTTCTCCCTAAAGTCTCATGAAATGTACAAATAATTTAGAATTTGTCGTTGTACAACAGTGACTGTTTCTGTTATTTGGATAGAACATGTACACTATACAAGCGATTGGAATTTTATAGAGATTTGTAGAGAATCTTCTGTTTATTCTATTAAATTATTTTTATTTAATGGCTTGAATTAAAGTCATGTATCATGGTTCAATTGTGCTCTGAACAGAAGCATTCATTTCGAACGCGTCCCTATTTATCAAAAACCTAATGTTGTTTTTAGACGCCGCATGTGCGGTGATAAAAATTCTAAAATGTACTTGCAATGTTAGGCTGTATAAGAGTGTTAACTTTAGTAAAATGACTGTTCCTTCTATTATCTTTTTCGATTATCGATTTTCAACACTTATCGGATGCATATCCTATTCTTATCCCAAGAACACTCCCACACACATGAAAAAAATCGGCCCATCCGTTTTAGAATCGATAGGTAAACAATCACACACACATTATTTTTTAAATGTTCACTGAATTAAATTTTCAATATTTACTGTTATTTTTGTCTTTTTAATTAAAAAGATATTTCTAATGCTCTGATAAAACGTTTCTACGCTTTATGTATATATCGCACGCTGTTCTGAAAAAAACAAAAAGAAAATATTTTTGTGCACATTAGTTTAGAAACCAGCTCCACCTCTCCGACGTTACCTGAGATGCACATGTCATTTTATTTTTCATTTTATTTTTTTAGGTTTTATTTGCACATTTTAAAGCTTATTAGGGAAAAGAGGGCGCTCTTTTTATTTTCTTCAATTAAAAATATGGGTTATTATTCTTGTCAATTTTAATTTGTCGATCAAATTGAAAAATATTTTCATCTTAACAGTTGTTCGGGCGAGATTGTATTTTTTAAAATAAGCTGTAACGAAGTACGTTGTTATCGTGCCAATAACAATAAGAAATTTAAATTAGCAAATCAGAAGCAAGATTAGGTATGTCAGCTTAAATGTTATTTACGTCTATTTTTTTTAACCTCATCCAATAACTTTTGCTAAATATAGTATTAAATACTATGTGATTTGAGTGCAAGTTCACAGAATAAGTTGTCTTACTCTTTCAGAAAAGTCAGTTCATTAAATAAATTCATATTAAATAAGGTGTGCTATAAATTGTTCGTTTAGTGAAGCTACATTAATCAATTACATTTTACTAGCATCGATTAATGAGTTAACGTGATTTTACTATAATGTCTTATAAATTGCACATTCAAAGAGAACATGTGAACTTACAATTTTGAGAACACCAGTTTATGCGATGAGATAGTCTTGAATACGATGTGTTATAATTGCACGTTCACAAAGAAGACGTGAAGAACTTTTAATTTTTGAAGTATCCATAGGAAGCTTAGACGCCATTTTTAAGAAGTCCATCTAACAATTTAACTTCCGGTGAAATCTGTGTGGTTGCCGGCGCCAGGGATGTGAGTGGGTGACATCAAAATATTACTCCCTTTTTCCTCTCCTTTTTGCCGCCTTTCGACTTTTGTGTTCACGCAAGCCTCGCAGATCAGAGGACAAACCGGAAGAGCAAATGTCAAACGTTTTGTGGCCTTCACGCTTTTCTTGATCTGAAGAACCGCCATTATCCCGAGGCGGAGTCGAGTTGCAACTGGGAGAAAAGAAGAAAAAGTTCGTCCCTAGCGTCACAAACATTATTTGAACAAACATTGTCAGCTGCAGCTGATTATTCATTACAATAATTAACGACATTACGTCGATTAATAAAAAAGGGGGGGCAGTCGTTGTTTGTTTTTGTGATGAAAGTAATTTGCTTAATGGGCGAATAAAATGCGTTGCTGTGGTCAACCGCATGAAAACGATTGTACACCAAACGAAGTGAACAACGTCTTTGTTATTCTATTAGCGTAATATTCTTTAATCTTTCGTGCATATATTGATACCATTGTAGTTACCTACGAATCTAACATTAACACGCTATATATTAATACTAATTATAAAAAATAATCTAACATTAACACGCTATTTATTAATACTAATTATATATTAATACTATATATAATACTAATTATATATTAATACGAATTATAAAAAAGCAATAAAAAATAACGTTGGATTTTTGTTCGTTTTATCATCTTGCATTTAGTTTATCTCAGATATTTTTAAAATAATGCATAACTACTTGCACACTTGATGACGACACGCAGGTATGACGTGATAAAAGATGGCGTAATTTGTGTAAATTGAATTGACAATAATTGAGAAAAGTGAATGACCTTACAAAATAATGACGAAAGAGATTCTTTGCCTATACGAGCCATCTCCGGAATAGCAAAAGGTCGTCTGCTAGACTTACGTGTATAGAAGGAGAGTAGTAATTTAATTCGTAAACAATTCGTTGTAGCAAACACTGAAAACTATAATTCTTAAACACTGAAAGTCATAAAATATACATATTACATAACACATAAATAGAAAAAGCCATTGTGTATATTTAATGGAATATATATATATATATATATATATATATATATATATATATATATATATATATATATATATATATATATAACTTCATTTAATCACATAAATTAATATACGAAGATATAATTTTATGCGTAAATATTTCAGTATTTACTTCAACAGTGCTCAATACATAGGTAGTAACTTATGAAAATATATATGGCGATTAAGCTACACAGAATATTCCGCGTCTCATTCCGCGAAATATTCTGTGTAGCTTAATTGCCATATATATTTGCATAATGCATAGATAAATAAATATATAGATATAGATTATACACTCTTTAAAAAATTTTAGTGATTGAGCACTCTGCTAGAGTTCTCTCCAACTAAACTACACACGAGCATACACACATATATTATTGAAAACATACGCACACACGTATATATCAACGTCTCTCTTACACACAAATATATATGAAAAATTTGAAATGGGATTATTAATTTAAAAAAAGCACAATACATAATCAAATAAATACATATTTTAAAAAAAATTAAGCCTAAACGACCTTAAGAATCGAAAGTAAACAAATTTTAAAAAATCAACTGCGAAAAATAATTAATATTTTTATCGCCTACTTGTCAAATTGAATCGGTCCGTTCAAAAATGAAGTTATAATTATTTAAATTCACTTGTACGTCGCCACGGGCATGCGCATTCTAGCGTGGAAAAATTGATGCACGCATGCATGCTGGTATTTGTGTAAATGCCTTCATGGGCGAGAAAAAGATATAAATTGAGAAGGATGAAAGTGAGGAAAAAGTTCATGCTTTTATTAAATTAAAAAGATGCGCGTGGACAATTCGCGTTTCTTGGGAACGATGTTTCGAAAATAATTGAAGGATATTTAAATTCAAAACGGTTTTAATAGTTTATTACATAACTAGAATAAAATATGTGCCTGTAAATTGAAAAACAAATGGCACGGCATCTGGTGTTATAAAAGAATGAATAAATTTTATCTTCTGACTTTATTTCAGTTTCAAAAGATCCGAAGTGTCCTTGCTACACACTTGAACGAAAGTCTACACTACTTTTTGTTATTCCATATTTGCTCCACAAAGTAATTATTCTACAAATTCAGACAAAATTTTTCACCCTTGTCTTTTGTTTATTTACTTTAATCATTTATGAATTGATTTAATTTATTTATGTATTTCTTTTATCATTAACAGCCAATTTTAATTGCTGATGAAACTATCGATTTTAATGAAAACGACTTGTCTCATGAAACATTCGATTTGCTGGAGGATGGAGGGGGGTTGTGTTAATTACTTCTACATTCCGTGTAATCATATTGTGTATGTTGTGAACTGCTGGTTAGCTGCGAGCTATTGGCACCATCGTCAGCCAGCCTCATTAACTGACAAATGCGTGTAATTGGCTCATAAAAGGTAGTTGTTTCACAAATCAGCACCACACACAGCCACGCGCGCCACCACGCCGGCCTTATTCCCGCCATTTTTTTCTTTTCTTTTTTCTTTATTTACCGATGGTCGACATCGCTGACAGGCGATTAATTGGAATTATGACAACAGCGACACACAGTAAACAGCCACACGTGACACTAAAATTAATTTTCGAACTTTAATATTATTCAAACATTTGAGAATGCTAACACGTATACAGACGCGTCGTACACATTCAAATACACAAATACACATATGCGTGCCTATGGTCCGTATTGTGTGCATGTGTTTGTATGGTTTATAAAGCTTTTATTAAGAGCAACAACGGTTTTCACTTAGTGTAAAACATTACTCTTTTTATAAGCACTGCAATCTCTCTTACTGTCGGGACGATTTCGATAAAATTCATGACTGCTAATCACAGTTACAAGTGACCATCTAGTGATCGACTTTCTTAGTGTTAAAGAATACTTATATATATATATATATATATATATATATATATATATATATATATATATATATATATATATATAATTAAAAGTGGTTATCATAACGTTTTATTGCATTTTCTCGGTAGATGTGATCATAGAAGAGTATTATATATAACGAATAAAGCTTGAATGTATTTGAACTCTTGTTCAAGTAAGGACATAAAATACACTTCCGAGCATCGAATCTACTTTGAAACTGCAATAAAGTCAAAAAGATAAATTTAATTATTTATTCTTTTATATTTACTGTCTTGATTCGACTTTGAGTTGATTTTTGATATATTTTTTAGTTTCTTAAAAAAAATGCTGAAGCTACGCTTACACAGAATGGATTATGTTTCGCTGAAAATTTCTTATCAGGCTTAACGTGATGATTAACATTCCATTTTATAAGCAACTTACATTAATAACTACCAATTAAAAAGCCTTGTTAATCAGCTCTTCAAGGAATTACGCTTCTCCTTATATTTTCACTTTCAATGCACAAGCCAAAAATTTTTCCGTTTAATTGTTTACATTTTAAAAGCATTTTAAACTTTATTACTTGTATTCTTTATTTATAGCGATGGCTATGTCAATATGAAATTTGTTCTGCGCCTACATTGAATTGTTATCTTACTTCTTTGATTTAGAATGTTTTTCGTACCTTCTAATTTTGCTCTAAAATATATAGATCATTTAAAATTTACACATCCGGATCCATTTTAATATTTTCCAACTATAGAAAAATTCCCACTCATTTTGAGTTGTGCAAAATAATTCTATAATGAGATATACATGCACATGACTTGATTGCTTCTTGAAGAAATTCATAAGCAGTGAAATCGCACAAGGCCAACCGACCCCCTTTACTTCCCAGACAGTGCTTGAATTCAGAACTTACTTCTTAAAGGAGAGATTATATATATATATATATATATATATATATATATATATATATATATATATATATATATATATAAATATATATATATATATATATGTTTCAGTATTGTACTATATATTAGAACTTTGCAAATTTTTTTTCAAATTAACTGTACTTTTTGCATGTTTCTTATAAATGAAACAGTTTTAGTAATGTTTTATATTTTTATTTTGTTTTATCTGTTTCAATAAGCAAAACACAATTATATATATATATATATATATATATATATATATATATATATATATATATATGCAGTTAACTTTTTAAAATTTGCTAAGAAAAATTAATTCAAATATCACTATTGAAATCTCTTAAAACATGATAACATCCGAGGAAGACTTTGGCAGATAAATCTGTTGTACTATTTAATTTTATTTTTAACTGCAAATCTTAATATTTACGTATTTATTTCAGTTTTTCATTTGTTTAATTTGTTTTATTTAATAATAGATGTTTTCGTCCACAGACGTCCTGATATCTAGCAAGTTAATTTTAGATATTGCATTCATAAATATTCGATAATTCTATTCTCTTAACCCCTCCCCCATTTCCTGTGCCTTATACGTTACTAATAAAACTCTTGGAACAAGAATCACGTTCTGACAGTTTATGTTTTAAATGTTTAGAACGCTGACCGTATTTAAATTGATCCGTCTTTAATAATTTGCAGAATAGACAAAAACTTCTATTATATTCTGCAATTGACTACTGTACCCTTACCCTCGAGTGGCCCCTGGGCCTTGATAAGTGGTGATGCCTATGTAATATATATATATATATATATATATATATATATTATTAAATAGTTATTCACGGGCACGTGTTCCGCCGTCTTTATGACTCATCAGCGCGACTGAATATATCAGAGCTCGGACATCTTGTCACAGGGACTATGATCGTGTGCGCATACCGTTAGGCTAAGAAGTTGCTGTTGTAATAAAGAGCTATTTGAATCGCTTTAAAGTCATGTCGATTTTTGTTGATTTCAGCGATAATTAAATTCGGTATGAGTTGTCGCCTACATGGATGTACTCTTTCTTCGACCAGAATAATCACCTTTTATTTTGAGAGCGTAAACAAATATATATATATATATATATATATATATATATATATATATATATATATATATATATATATATATATATTCATTGCTTTTGTTTATTTAATTTTTTTTTTTTTACTTATAAAATAGTTATCCACAGAATACTGAATTCAATTACCGTTGAAATGAACAAAAATCTACTTAACTTTCAAGCGATAAAAATAGCACGTAATATCAAACGGAGTTCCGTAAAGTAACGGTATGCCCATCAGATCATAATCTCTATAATTGAGTTTTCAAGATCTGGTATAGTCAACTGCGCTGGTGAAACGTAGATACAGCGAAACACATCTTCTTGGATAACTATTTTATAAGTAAAATAAATAATTAAATGAAAATAACCAATATATATGCAGATACATTTATATATATATATATATATATATATATATATATATATATATATATATGCATACATACATATATATATATGTGTGTATTTGTTTTGCGATAGTTTTTGAATGAATTCCATTAGTGCATTTTACCTTAATGCGAGTTGGGAATGATTTTCCCTTTAACCAATTTAGTATCCCAAATGGGGAGCAGCATATGCATTGTAAAAATATAATTACCCCTTGACATGTGTATTGTCATCTATGACTATAGTGGCTTAATCTAGCAAGATTCGAAATCCGGACCCCACGGTAAGAAGCATAAACCTCTAACACTAGGCTACCTCACACGTCTGCTGAATGTAGATGTTATTTGTTTTGCGATACTTTTTATTTGCGATATTTAAACTATAATCTATATATAGTAATTCGTATTCCTGTCTATTTTTATTGTTTGTTTGTTCACAATTTGATTAATATATACAAAAGATTCGCCACTTTTCTCTTCCATTTATTTCTATATATAGTATGATTCTTGCAAAATGTACAATGACGAGCTTACCTCATTTGTATATTACATTAACGAAAATCGATTTTACTAAATAGCGGTAAGTTTGTTAATGTTTCTAGCGAGAGAATTGTTTAAGTGTTCCCTTTAAAATTGTCATTTAATAAACTTTAAATAACAGTTATATTGGTAATATATTTAATTTAATTTATTTGGAATTATTATTTCCGACATCGATTTTTAAAAAACGAGCCTAGAGTTATTTCCCCGTAGGAACTTCGAAAGATAAAAAAACTCTTCCCCAAATAAAATAATTTGGTAATTTCAATAAATTTCTAGCTTTAAAAAAATATTCCGTGTAGGTAGGAAAATGTTTGGTTTTTTGTTTTTTTACATATCCAAATAGAAAAAACACTTACGAATAAACTGAAAAGATTTCATTTGTTTGTTTTTATTATTCTTGAAACGGCTATACAGGATCTTTGACCGCTTCGAATTCAAACTTAAGCCACACTTTTAGAAACAAAAAAGTCCCCCCTCAAAAAAGCAAATCGAAAATTTCCTTCATTTACGAAAAAAAGCCAATGAAAAAAGTGCTTTTACAAAAAATAAAAAATAAATAAACGCAAGTCACGCAATATAATTTTGGGTGGATCATGACAGTGGGTCAAATTGTTTTTAAATTATCTTTTCCTTTCATTCTAGTTTCAGATTCGAACCTGCTCACTTTGCTAAATTTTTTTTTGCGGTCGCTCGGGCACTCGCTGCTATATTTTATTGAAACAAAAGTTATTTTGATTTATTTTTTTACTTATTTTTTTGGGGGGAGGGAGTTTTCTTTCCAGCGTACGGGTAAAATTTGCTTAATATCCTGAGAATAGTTTCTTCTCTTTGTATCCCTTCGAAATAACTGGTGGAGAGGGTATCATGTACTTCTATTTTTTTACATGTTTTTATCCGTTCTTTTATTTTTGAAATTGTTGTGGGGGTATCGATATTGGCCATGATGAAAATGATTAATATCCTTAGTATAGCAGGTGTGTTCAAAACGGAACTTCATGTCAACCTAGGCAACGCCGGGTACTCATGTTAGTGTATATATATATATATATATATATATATATATATATATATATATATATATATATATTAAATTGGTGCAAAAGCAATATCCTTTTCTCACATATGTTACTTTTATGTATGATTTCTGAATTAATTCCTTAATATATATAACCATGTTATATATCATTTTAAAGCGCGTTTTTCGCTCCATCGAATCGTGTTATTTATTACCGTTCTCAATCTCTTCATTCATTTTTTGCTGAGGAAAGGTCAAAATTCAAATCTGCACGATTTTCTTGTTCCAGTTCAATTAGGCCTAAAAGCTGCTGAGACAGTTCGTGATATCAATGATGCGTTTGGCCCAGGAACCACTAACGAACGTGTGACACACCGGTGGTTCAAGAAATTTCACAAGGGTGACGAGATCCTAGAAGATTACGACGATCGTGGCTGGCCGGCTGCGGTTGATAAGGAACATTTGAAAACCTTAATTGAAGCTGATCCTCCCAAAACCACACGAGAAGTTGCTGTTGAACTCGAGGTTGACCCCTCAATAGACGTTCACCATTTAAAGCAAATACGGAAGTCAAAAAAGTTGGATAAATGGGTGCCGCATGAATTGAACGATATTAAAAAAATAATCGTCGTTTTGAAGTGTCTTCTACATTCCTTCTGCGCAACGTAAACGACCCATTTCTCTAGCGGAGTGTGACGCGTAATGAAAAGTGGATCCTCTACGACGACTGGCGACGTTCGGCATAGTGGTCGCATGCCGGAGAAGGTCCACAGCACTTCCCGAAGCCGAAATGGCACACAAAAAAGGTTATGATGACTGTTTGGTGGATTGCGGCCGGTCTCATTTGTCATAACTTCTTGAATCCGGGTGATCGATTACGACGGGGAAGTACTGCCGACAAATTCACGGAATGTACCAGAAGCTCCAAAGTATGTGCCCGAGATAGGTCAATATAAAGGGACGAATTCTCCTCCATGACAACGCTCACCCGCATATAGGTCATCTGACCCTACAGAAGCTGAACAATTTGGGCTACGAGACTTTGCCTCATCTGTCATATTCATCAGACTTCTCGTCCACCGAGTATCGATTCTAATGGTTTTTATTTCGATTTATAAAGTTTATCATGAAATGAGTTATGTTCTTTTGAAGTTGAATGTAAAAAAACATTGTTTTTAGACCAATCTAATATATACACCAATCTAATATATATATATATGAACCTGGTTGTAAAATACACTGAAATATGATATTTTAATGTATGCGGATTTCTTATTACTTAGTATTGTTTTATCCAATATATATTAGTGATGTCAAAAGAAAAAATATGACTTGGGTGCATCATCGAGAATCGAAGCCAAAAAATGTTGTGATTTGTAACGATCTGAACCATCATTTGGATATCAAAACTCTAAAAATTAACCGACATTAACTTATAAATGCTTGTTTGCTCATGCGTAGAGAAGCACTTAAGTCGACTAACACCTGGAAAGTCCTAATTTTATTTCTAATATTGACCCCTTAGCAACTATTTTTCTAAACATCAAATCGAATTTATTTAAGTTTCAAGTCTGTAGAGAAAAAATTAACAGTAGTTTTAGTAGACACAGTTCCTCACACAGACAGAAAATATCACTTATATATATATATATATATATATATATATATATATATATATATATATATATTTATATATATATATATATATATATATATATATACTAGCATTTCAGCCCGGCGTTGCCCGGGTGTTTGGAGGTGTATGCTGAGCAAAAAAAAAAAAGAGTATTTTTTTTTTAAATTTGACCCCTATTATGACCCTTTAAAAGTTATAGTTTCGGGCTCAAATCACTTTATTAAGTTAGATCCAGGTTCAAGGAACCTATATCTAAAATTTCAAGTGTCTAGACCCAAAATTGTCGGAGGAGTTTGGTAGAGTTCTTAAAGGTCAAATCGTTGAAATTTGACCCCTTAACAGCCAAATTTCTGGCTGACACCCGTCACATCGATTTTCCCAAATCTCAGTACCCGGTATTTCAAATTTCGAGTCTATAGACTAAAAATTGACAGAGTTATTGCGTAGGGAAATGTACACAGACAGACAGACAGACAGACACGTTCACTTTTTATAGATATATAGATAGATAGATATATATATAGGACCAGCGATGCGGGGGGGGGAGGCTAAGGCTTCGCCCGGGCGTAAAATCACGGCCACCTATTAACTAAAAAATGCCTGCAGGCAAGATTTCTCGAACTGTCACTGCCGCTACTATGTGAGGGAATTTGTAAAAAGAGCATTAAAACATGTTAAAAAAGAAAAGAAAGGAACCGAATTCGATTCGAAACTGAATTTTATTCAATATAAAATATAAATATTATCTATGTAAAATTACGTAATTTTAAAGCAATATACAATCTAATACTGATAAAACTGAATTATGAATTTATGGTAAAAACAATTAAAGAAACATAAAGCACAAACAATTCTTGGCCTTCGGGACAAGATCACAGTGGAGTATCTGTTCTGATGCTACAATTCACCTTTTCTGTCCTCGGCCGGTGGAGAAGAACTTAATGACTGAGACAATTTTCATTTTTGTTCCTATCCTGAGTGCCCTTTATTTGGGAAGCTGGATTTTCCCCACAAGATTACATGTTGAAATATTAAAATAACTATTACTTTTAATACATAAATTATATTTAAAGTTTTGGTTTTCTGGGTTTTTTTATGTCCATTTTCCTCATGTTTTTCATCAAAATATATAGCGTATTTTCATCAGTTACATGGTTAGGAATCCTATACTCGGCTAAAGTCTTAATTTTCATTTCAGTGCAGAATACAGATATACGGAAATGGAGTTCACATAACTACTAAACGACAATCATACCATACTGTGAACATTGGTTAAAACTAAGAAAATATAGTAAACATCTACGATATTAAATAAGGTTGGTGTCGATTTTGGGAGAGGACGTTATTATTATTATTATTGGCTCAGATGGAGCTTTCACACAAGTCAACAAACGATCTGATTGGAAACATGTGGTGTTCTCTGGAAGCTGAGTGACAACAAGTCTCCCCAGCTCTCTCCTCCTCCTCCTTCGATAGCATTTGCAAATAGATTTGCGTCATCGCAACAGCCTCTTACCATTGATTTCTCGCTGGTAGTGGACATTGGTTTATACTGGAATTTGAGTGGCACTAAGCCTCCCCAAGATCCCAGTTCTCTTCGCTCTTGTCCAGCGGAGGTCTGGTCAGTGCTCTCTCCTCGGTCTTTCCATCCTCCTTGACCCTTCTCGGCTCTTTGGTATCACTTTTCTATTGGCGGGAGGGAGGAACGGTGATGAAACAATGGGAGGGATGCATGATGGGGGTGTAGAACTTGTAGATATGCATTTCTCTTTTCTCGTTTTGTCATTTGTCTCTCCGTTTTTTGTTTTGTTGGGTTTTTTTTCAGTGTCACTCACTGCCATAATTATCCTTTCAGTGTTTTTTTTTTACACAGGCATTACCACGTTATCAAGGCCAAGAGGTCACTCGAGGATAAGGGTTAAAGAGTGTACAGTAGAAATTGGACAATATAGTAATAAATTCGGTAAATTTGTTAACTTATATGGAACGGCTCATCAAGAACTTGTTTACGTTAGACTTGAAGACAACCATATTGTAGTCAGCCGGAAAGCAGGAAAACGGAAGTCAATTCCACAGGCGTGCAGTTCTAAGAAAGAAGCTTTGTTCATGGAATCTACGTTTAGGTTTAGGCACAGATAAAGAGTGAGGGGAATTAGTGATAGTGTTTTCAGCTAGACGAGTGTTTCTTGTGAAAGTTTGGCGAGAGGGGACCATAGATTGAAGCTCAGTCGAACAGTTTCCATGAAAATAACGATACATCAGAGACAAACTCGCAACATCTCTTCTGTGAGAAAGAGGTTGCAGAGAAGAGAAAAGGACATATCCTACGAGGCTACGAAGTCTATTTTGAACTCTATCAAGGCAGGACAAGTTCTTTTTAGCAACTCCTGCCCAGATGTGGCAACAGTATTCCATCCTAGGACGTACTTGGCTCTTATATGGATAGAGAATTGCATCAGCAGTGAGATATCTACTGGATCGATAGAAGGATCCTACCATTTTCCCAGCGGCCTTGGCAACAGATTTGATGTACGTGTTCCATTTAAGATCAGGAGTAATGGTCAAGCCCAGAAGCTTGTCAAAACTTGAGGCCTCCTGAAGACGAGAGCCATTCATTTCAATTGATGCCAGATGTGGATCAGAGTGTTTATGATGTAAAGAGAGAAGCTTGGTTTTAGATGCATTAAAAGTAACCAACCACTCCTTTCCCCATTGTACTACGTGCTCAAGATCAGAAGAGAAAGAATCGGAGAGAACTTAGAAGTTGAAGTTTTGCATTATGTATTTTTCTGGTTCTTTTTTGTCCTTCACACAGTCTTCTATACAGATCAGTCCTCTTCTGCCGTCTTTCCTTTTCACGTAGAATCTGTCAATATTGTCCTTTGGGTGTAATGCATTATGTATGTTCTGGAGTTTCCTGGTTTTCAGGTCGAGCTGTCTCAGTTCTTCTTTTGTTCAACCTATAAACGGTCCAGAGTATCTTACTAGTGATACTGCCTATGTATTAATACCTTTTATTATGTTTCTACAATATAATTTAGTTTCCAGGAATTTTCTTGTTCTCCTGAGGTATTCCTTTCCAACTTTCTCTTTCATTTCTGTTGCTCTGATGGTGTCTGCTTCCAGAATGTCCAAGTATTTATAGTCGTCTTGTTCTCCTAGTGCCCTCATTTCTGTTTGGTTGGGTAGTTCCATGCCTTCTGTCGTTTCCAGTTTTCCCTTTTTTATAACTAGTTGTGCGCACTTTTCCATTCCAATTCCATTTGGATATCTTGGCTGAAGAGCCTGGTAGTGTTAATTAGGGTCTCTAGCTCCTTTTCGGTCCTTGCAAAAAATTTCAAATCGTCCATGTACATTAGGTGGTTCATTTCTTCCTCTGTATTGGTGAACTTGTATCCGGCTTGGCACTTTCTCAGAATATTATTCAGGGGCATCATGGCTATCATGAACGTTGGTGACCCCGCTTGGTATTTTATACATTTTTAGGCATTCTATTATCCATGCTTGGGGGATCCTGTCGTACGTTTTTTTGTAGTCGATCCATTATTATTATTATTATTATTATTATTATTATTATTATTATTATTATTATTATTCTTATTATTATTATTGCCTCACATGAAACTTTCACACAAGTCAACAAACGATCTGATTGGAGACCTGTGGTGTTTTCTGGAAGCTGAGTGTCAACAAGTCTCCTCAGACGTCCAGCTCTCTCCTCCTCCCTCGATAGCATTTGCAAATAAATTTGCATCATCGTAACGGCCTCTTACCATTGATTTCTCGCTGGTTTATACTGGAATTTGAGTGGCACTAAGCCTCCCCAAGATCCCAGTTCTCTTCACACTTGTCCAGCGGAGGTCTGGTCAGTGCTCCCTCCTCGGTCTTTCCATCCTCCTAGACCCTTCTCGGCTCTTCGGTATCACTTTTCTATTGGGGGTAACGGTGGTGAAACAATGGAGGGGATGCATAATGGGGGTGTAGAAGATGCAGATCTGCAACTTTGGTGTTCTTCATTCCCTGTAACGCTTCTTCGTTATATTGTCTTCTTGTGTTATTCTCCGCATTCAAGGGTTTTCCTTAATATTTACAGCAAATTCTACAATTTGCCAGGATTTCTCTTTCTTGATAATTATTACGACATCTGGTCTTGGATGGGTTTGCCCGTTTGTATGTCCATGTCCCATAGGATTATGTGGATCTCGTTTTCGAGTGCTGTTGCAGGTTTATGCTTGTACCATTTACCTGTGCGCTCAAAATGCAGCCGTTTGCACAATTCCCAGTGCACCGCCCTCCTCACTTGGTCATGCCTGTTTTTTTTTTTATTCCTTTTGGGCCAGTTTGCTGCATTCACTTACTATATGGTTTATCGTTTCGTCTCTTTGTCTTTTATTATTATTATTATTATTATTATTATTATTATTATTATTATTATTATTATTATTATTATATAACTCACTAGGAGTTGTCTCACAGGCCATCATAAGTGATCGCTAATTGGCAATAACTTATGGTATTCCCTGGAGACCGAGTAACAACAACTCCCCAGATTTCCAGTGTTCTCCACCTCTTGACTACTCGTGTAAATGATTTCACGTTATCGCTACAGCCGTTTGCCATAGATTTCTTGTTGGCATCGGCCAATTGTGTTTCCTGGGGTTTTGGTGACAAAATGCCATTCCAAGGTACCAGATTTTAACTGCACACTTCCAGTGAAGATCTTGTTAGTACTCTCCCACCGCGCTTTTTCCATCCTCCTTTACCCTTCACAACTGGTTAGTGTGGCGCCAGTCGGTGTTATCTGCACAATTTTTTTTTATTATTATTGTTATAATAATAATAATAATAATAATAATAATAATAATAATAATAATAATAATAATAATAATAATAATTGTGATTGTGCTGTGTACGCACCGTGCTATATTTTGAATAGTATTTCCAAGTTAAATTGGATTTTTATGGTATCTTTTTTTCATTAAATTATTAGGTGAAAGTGCAGAATAGTTAGAAAGAATGTCTTGCTAAATAATGTTAAGAATGGCTTTCTAAATAATGTTATCATTTCAGCACGGTGCGTACACATACCAAACAATATTTATTTATAAAATAAAACACAAGAAAATATGTTGACTAAAATTTAATGTACCCTTTATTTTTAATGTACCCTTTATTTTAGTTCATATCAAAGCTTTAATGAAAACTGATTAGTTAATGAATTGTTAAAGAGAATTTCATTTCCCATTTCAGTCATGTAAATTATATACAATAAAAATGTTACCAAACAAACAAAAACTTTTCACTTTTAAATATATTTCAAAGAAATAGATTACGCCCGGTGCTAAAATATTGAATTCATCAATCGTTTTAGTTTTAAAAAAAGACAAAAACAAACAAAATAAAAAAAACTGTCGTGAAAAATGCTTTTAACTTTTAAATATTTGGAACTACTCAATAAAAGTTTTATTATTAAAAGAAAAATATTCTTATATAAAATATTTTGCAGTTGAAAAAATAAATTAATTAAATATTCGACTTTCTTCGATAGACATATAAGAAAAATTCAAAAACAAGTTCACTTACTGCTATATTTTGTTAGATTAAAATTGTCCCAGTGTGCAATTATAATAATTGCAATTATATAATTATCCAAATGGAGAATTGTTCTTTCTCTTTAGAAAATACATGCACGTTTTAGACTACCTTCATAAAATTACCACAGCCATTCTCTAAGGCAACGAAAAATATTTTTTATGCCACGTAGTTGCACACAGGAAACTTTAGGCACCCTTTACCCACCTGTCAATTTGGCAACGTCGTCAAGCTGTCATGTTCACTGGCCTCCTTCTCTCTCGGTAGCCTTGGTAAAATAAGCTTAAATATGATATTATAGTTTATCAAGATTTCGTATATAGTTTATAGAGTCGTGATTTCAAAAGTAAAAAAAAAAACAATACTTGGATGCCATCAGCTAGAATCCAAACCGAAACTATAGCATTCAAAGCTGGTGACGTTACCACCGTACTAACGAGACACGCATATGAACTGATTAAAAATTAAAAATAAACTAAGATGAACGTATAAAAGTTTTTCAATACGATTTTTTCCAGTTTGACCCCTTAAAACTAATTTAACCTGCTAAAGACGCATAAAAGAGTAGTCCGTAAACAATCCAATCCTTTTAAGCCTCTAGAGCCGCTTTTAGTTTAGTTTCGGAGGAGATAGAGTTTGAAAAATGGAGACAAACTGACAGATAACTTTTCATACATATGTAACGAGAGAATATTATTATTATTATTATTATTATTATCATTATTATTATTATTTTTATTATTATTATCATTATTATTATTATTATTAGTAGTAGTAGTAGTAGTAGTAGTAGTAGTAGTAGTAGTAGTAGCAATAGTAATTTTTACCACAACTGTACTCTATCATTTTCTATAATAAACGAAATACAATTTCCTATCACAAAATACGCTTTGTTGCTTCAGCAATTAAATACAAATTACGTTTCGTCACTTATAGAATCAACGCAGGAAATATATTAAACTGATCTATCTCTAACTATTCAAATGTGTAGCTCAAAATGCTATACATATTGCTTACAGCTTACACCACCTAGGACAGGACGAATATTCATTTTAATCTCTATCTCTCTCTCTCTCTCTCTCTCTCTATATATATATATATATATATATATATATATATATATATATATATATATATATATATATATATGCGTGTGTGTGTGTGTGTGTGTGTGTGTCGCTTTGATTTATGCCAATTTATATTTTTAGCGCAGTTATTTGTTTTTACCAAAAGAATTACTGCCCATTGGCCAACCGCCGTTTCCAAATGACCCCCAAACCCGACCCACTCTACGAGTTAGACATCCGCATTTGATATGATATATTGTTTGTGCGTGTAATTATCAAAACTGCTGTTTCAAGCTGACAATATGGAGATCGTTCGCAAACCACTTGACAAAAAACGAATTAATGGACGCCAGCTTAATGTCCGCTCGTTGAACACAAAAGCACACAAAACAATGATCTTTGCTTCCATGTATAATAGAAAACATTGCCCCTCCGCCTACCTTGACCAGAAACGTGTGAGGGAGCTGGTAGGAGACGAGAAAACTGAAGTCATCTTTTACTGTTATGGCCGATCTGGATTGCAGTCTAATAAAAAGGAAATCAAAGAGGGCCAAAGATGTGAAACTTGGGGTGGGGGCGCTTATTTGTTACCGGGCGATAAAACGAACAAAAATAAAAAGAAAAAAAAAAAGATCCGCCTATTAAATACACAATGTTGATTTTGCTTTGGTAAAAATGATTATAATCAATTGCACATACGAAAATTTTCGGTCATAACAGCATAATCACCTTGTAACAGAAAATTGCTATATATTACAAAGGATTCGGCCAATGATTATCAAGAAAAAATAGTTAATAATAAAGGAATTAGTGGTTTGCACTTGTGAAATCAATACTCATTTATATACACGGTGCCTTCAATAAATTTCCAGACTTTTTGTACAATTGTAGTAGACTCTTGAAAATTCAGTATGTTATTGCTACACATATTATGAGATAACTGACTAATTTTTATGATTTCAGATTCAAATAAACAGCTACAACAGGAATTGGAACACACCCTATTAAAGCTTGATTATCACAGTCGGTGAATTTCAAAAATGCAATCTGGATGTGAGGACACTTTAGAACAACGATATGCAATAAAATTTTGTTTAAACTTGGAAAAATGCCACAAAACGCATGGAATGCTTCAGACAGCTTTTAGACCATCGTGCATGAATCGAGTATCAGTTTTTGAGTAGCATAAGAGATTCAAGGAAGCAGGTAGTCTGTGAGGGATGATGAGAAAGTTCACCAGAGTGAATTGGCCAAATAAAGAATTTCATGAATAATGATTGTTGTGTGTCTATAGAGACAATAAGTGCACAGTTTGATGTCAGTGTGGGAACTGTACACACAATTATTCGCGAGGAACTGAAGATGCGGAAGATTTGCACAAAGTTTGTCCCAAGGCTGCTCACAGAAGATCAGAAAGAAAGATGTTGTCATGAGTATCAAGACGGTTTCTCACCATCCCTAGAGTCAAGACCTTGCTCCTATGACTTTTGGTTATTCCCTAAGCTCAAGGGAAACCTTAGAGGCTGTCGGTATGAGACAATTGAGGAGGTCAAAGAGGCTGTGATGAGGGTCATTGAGATGCTCGCAGAAATTGTTGGGACGGAACAACAAGTGCATTGGGGAGATTATTTCGAAGGAAACTTATTGAAGTCACCTCGTCGAATAATTTTCAGTTTCCTTTGAATATTTTAAAGATGTTCATTAGCATGGTATTAGTACAATTCCTAATTTAGAATTAAAATATTTCAGATTTCATTCATGCTCATTAAAGAACATTGAAGCAGGATCCTCTGACTTTTTTCTTAAACCTAAGACGTCTTAATAAAAAACTGAAATTGGAGAATCTTCCTAAAATTTTTAGATGTTTTTGTTTTTTTAATTAAAATAATGTAATCAAATTTGAATAAGTATTCTAAATGTAAGCTTTAGAAGCATGTCTAAAATGAAAGTGGTACACAACTGTTTGGTACACGAAATTAATTTTATCTATCCTGCAGTATGCAAACAGTAGACTTTTAAGTCCGTTAAAACGGGCAAAAGTTATAGCCGTTCACTTCTGATAAGCCATATTGGCTTTCATTTAGAATCGGACTCCTTTGTTCACGAACTCATTCGGCGGAAGTAACATCAGACATATTTTAAGGTATGGATGACCAACACTGAATATAATGTAGCTTTTTGTAAAGCAAATATAAAGTAGAATTTTTGGTATATTTTTACTTGGTTTCCACCTTAAGCAAATATAAAGTAGTAGTTTTGGTATATTTTTACTTGGTTTCCACCTTAAGATTTTCCTTTAAAATGACGGGCTTATCGGTTTTCTGGTATGCTGAAAACGAATATTGCATTTAATTTTTCCGCAAATAAGTAGCTTTTCGGATATAAAGCAATGTAATTCCTTATGTTAAAAGTGGTGGCCATGGTTGTACGCGCGGGCGCACATATTTTTGGCATAATTAATATACTCACTATTTCATAGCTAGCTATAACATATACTGACCCAACGATGTACGAGTAGTATATATATATATATATATATATATATATATATATATATATATATATATATATATAGTAATAACAATATATTTGGTTATTTCAAATTATAGGTGGGACTGTCTGAAAGTTCGTAAACAAACTTCTTAAACGGTGGAGATATATTGATTGATTGCGACTGTAAATGATTGGAAATATCCACATCGATGATATCAGTAGCCATCGAATATTTCCACATATTTTAATGATGCGTAAGTGCAACTGTAGTCATTGTTATCGTGTTATTCGCAATCTAATTATGTATTGCGTTACACTTTAGCTTTTAATTATACAACGAACAACGGCTAATATTTAAACATATTTCACTAAAAATCGTCCAGAATAACTCATTTGTTAATTTTTTAAAATTTTAATTATAAGTACTCTTGTCTTTTCTCGTTTAAGTTTTAAAAATATGCAAACTTTAAATCTAAAATGACTTTAGACTTTTTCTAGTCATATTATTATTCATGTTTAGCTGTAGTATAATCTGCAATTATTTGCACACCATACATACACACCATACATACACACCATACATACACACACCAGTCAAATGTGTGTTGTGGTTGGGAAATGCTTCTTTAGCATAATGCAATACTCTTACTTTAGTTCAGGGATAGTTTTTTTAGAAGAAATTGGGTAGAACTGAACTATTTAAGGGGACGGTGTAGCAAGAATTTGGATTTGAGGACGATCATGTTGTAGTCAGTTGAGAAGCAGGTCAGTGAATCAGGGTTCCAGAGGAGGCCAATTTTAGATCTTTAGAAGCTTTGTTCATAGAAGTCCTCTCGGTTACTACTATCGTAATGTTTGTAAACAAATGAATTAATTAAAAACTATAAAATCTTTCCCATGCTCAGTAGTGAATTTTTTTTACTACAGCTGGTAAAACATGTGACACCAAATAAGTTTAAAATCTCAAGATTAGTGCGCTTGTTACGTCTAGCCACACTGAAGAGTTGTTTTTAGAGTTTTTTCTTTTCTTCTTCCTTGCCATGTTATAAAGTTGGCGAAAGAAAAGTCTGTAAAGAGCCGCGCGTTGTATCTCAGCGGTTGTATTTTGAAATGTTTGAACTTGACAGTATAATAATCATTTTCAGAAGATAACATATGGTGGATAACATGTAGTGACATCCTAGGGATGCCTTGTTGTTAGGTGTTGGTGAAATATAAGGAAAAGGCATAAAGATAGGGGAGTAAAGTTGATAGAAGTGCATAAAGGGACAAAGAAGTAATTGGGGGTTGGACGAATGGCGCGGTGTGATAATAGGGGAAGGAATTATAAATCGATAAAAAAAGGTTCCGAAATACCTTAGTATGAAGAGTCCCCTTTACCCTCAAACTAAATGTATGTATATCCTTATTAAATAAATGACTCATTCTATATTTTCCAATATATAGCACTTGTGAATTCATTTTCCACTCCTATTGTCTCCTATATGAGCTCCATTGAAATTTGTTAAGCTTTATATTATCCCGATAAGTTTCCTCTTATTGAATTGAATTTACTCTCCTCTTCTATCTACTCCCCTCCCTCTCTCTCTCTCTCTCTCTCTCTCTCTCTCTCTCTCTCTCTATATATATATATATATATATATATATATATATATATATATATATATATATATATACCCACTAAATAAAGTGATAAAGATAAAAATTCAAAATAATCTTCATACAATAACCTATTAAGATACAGAAAGCACTACATGAACAAATCGAGCAAATTAGATTTAAACAAAAAGAAAAAAAACAATTTATGACAATCCAAAGTTAAATAAATTTATTTTATCGTCAAATCTGTCAGGAAAAACACGTGAAATATAAAGAAAACTCTTGAACCACGGTATTTCGAAGCTTATGCATACCATCAAGAGTGAATAGAAGAGCATAAAAAACATTAGTCTGGGAATAAGAATAAAAAAATATACTCTTGGTATATAAAGGCTGAGTAGATTGTAGAAATATAATTTAATAGAACCATAGAAAAAGATCTAGAAAATATATAGAGAGAAATGTATGAAACTAAATGAGAGAAATAAAATGAAAATAATATATATAAAAATAATATAAAAAATATAAATAATATATTATGCTGATGATGAGAATAATGAAAATAGTAATGCAACGAAATACAGAGATAAAAGAGGAACAAACCAAGTTATGTGTTCATTAATGCTTCATCTTTATTTTTAGAAGATATGGATCATCGGCTGTTTACCATGAGGACAGCTTTTAAATTCATGGTTCACCAGTGGAAAATAACACTTCGCCAATAACAAAATGTAGACACAATACAGTTACTATTTGACTAATATATAAATGAACATATATAATAATATAAAGGTATATATATATATATATATATATATTTATTTATTTATTTAAATAAGTAAATAAATAAATAATAAGTAGTATATAAACACAGACACAATGACACACACAAACACACACACACACACACACACACACACATATATATATATATATATATATATATATATATATATATATATATATATATATATATATGGAGACATAGCAGAAGTTAAGATTGTCTGGTGACTTGTGTTTTTCATAACATGTGGAGTAATCCATAAAAATATCACGATGCGCTGTAAACTTCATGTACTACAAATTTGCATCACACTTAAGACAGTTGTACGCATCCTATATTAGTATTATGTCATTAATTTCCATCTTCATATTCTTTATTCGACTTATAACTTGAAAACTTCTGGCAACACAATCGTTAATGACATTTATGAGAACGCTAGTTTGTATGGATAAAATACTACGAATAATGAACTATTTATTTATCTTCATAAAGCTGTATTCTCTTTGGGTTTATTTTTCATTTACAAAACTGTATGGTTAATGTGGCATTACACACAAAAAAAACTTTCTTAGAAATAGTTAACTGCTGAAATCTATTTTTCTACGCAAATACGCATACACCATGTCATACAACTGGATGGATGGGTTGGGAATCTAAGAGGCGTGAAAAAGTACAGCAGAAAATTAATTTCACTTAATTCTTTTAGCATCATCAAAAATGTATTACAAATATAATCATAAAGAATCTATATAGTATAATTCTATTCGGTTTTGTGTCTCAGTGTATAAAGATACTTTACCAAAGCAAGTTCAATTCCCATAAACATTTCTTCAAAGTTATCTGATTTTTATCAAGTAAAATGTTCATTGTAATTGCACATTGTAATCCGTTTTTTTTATATAGTTGAATATTTTTTCTAAGGAATATGTAATTGCGTTTTGATCATATTTTTTATGTAATCTTCTTAACAAATATTGAAAATTCTATTTCCTCTGTCGTTTGTGTGTTTCTCCAAAGAAATCGACATAGTTGACGGTAAATGTCACATTATACATTCCAAATAAGCTGATGTTGGTGATGGTGACAGGAAATAACTGTTCCGTTGTACATTTTTTATACGAATATGTAATAATAGGAAAAAAAAAGACGAAACATGCATAAGTATATATAAGTGTGTGTGTGTGTGTGTGTGTGTGTGTGTGTGTGTGTGTGTGTGTGTGTGTGTGTGCTCATGCATTTTTCGTCTGTTTTTTTGTTTATTTTTCTATTATTATATATTCGTATAAAAAATGTACCACGAAAAAGTGCATTATATATATATATATATAATTGTTGAGGAGTACTGAGGGGTACAAATCACCCCTATTTGAAACTAAGTGGAATCAACCAGTCCTACGAATATCACTGGTTTCAGTGACAAAATGGAGACATTCATACCATGTTTAAACGCATGCTATGAACATGTTCCTCTCATACCACTTTAGTGGCTCCTGTATTCTTTATGATAAATACATATTATATTTTATACACTTTACACTACTTATGGTTTCTTTCATTTGTGACCCCTAGCACGGGTCTTCAACAACTGGCTGACGAGGACGATACTATAACTACCCGGATCAATCTACAATAATTGCTAGAAGCAACTGAATGACGAACATTCGGGCAACGAATTCACTCTAAAAATGAAATAGCCATTCGAAGACAGCATTTGACGATCAAAAGAATTCAAGAAAAAGAACATGCGGATATTCGAAATAATTATTCCTACATTCGGGGGAAATTTGAAACTTCAAAAGTATTTATTTTTCAAAGTTCGGTGAAAAACAGCGAAAGCTACTTGTCTACGTTGGGGAAAAAACAACATTCGAGCGTAAAAATCTACAAAAACGCGATAAAGAACACTTTGAAAAAAGGACAACAATTCTTGCCGAAAAAAGGATTTTACAAAGACGTCGTAAAAAAGCATTATCTTGAGACGAATTGCGCGGAGAATTATTATTACTGAATTAACGAGACCAAGTTTTTAGTTAGTGCAAAAATAACTTTGTCGTTCTAACAAGCATGTCTTCCTAATACGTCTTATGGTTAAAAGGTATTAGCGTTGGAAAAGAGAAAAAAACTCCTGCAAAAGTAAATGATATATTTTATTTTATTGGCTAAAGCGAGTATTTGCACAAATTCAAAAAGACGTCGGATTTTAATCCGATTAAAATAGACTTTTCACTGGTTGACGAGACTGCACGCCGAAGAAGAAAAAAAAACGATTTCGCTAAGCAAGACAAATAAAGTGTTAACGAGAAACGGGCATTCTTTTTTCGCACAGAGATAAAAAAAAATAATAGTCAGAATTAAATAAATGCTATAAACTCTCTTTCACAGATAAGTAACCTTTTCTTTTTAAAGAAAAAAGTGGAAAAACTGTGTAGGATCAACAAGGAATTGAACCTAGTACCTACACGTTACGAAAATTGAAAAATGAGAAACGAAATCTATATGAATGCAAACGCCGAATTATTTTCTCAGAAAGATTGCCACATTAGGAAGTAAATATATGAAAGAAATATTCGTTAAATAACCAGGTACGAAATTTGTAAGGGTTTTTTTTTTATAGAGTTGGTACTATACGAAAAGTAAATCAACTAATTGGATTGTTTTGTAATATTAAGTAATTCCATACCATCCCCCCCAAAAAAAAAAATCAAAATGGACGAGTTTGCAAAACAAATTTTGGAAATGGTGAAATTCCAACAAATCAACAATTTTCAATTGAAAAAAGTTTCAGAAAAGAGCAAGTGGCAATGCAGAAACAAAACGAAGACAAACAGTTAAATTGAATAAAATACCTCGAAGAAAATCGAAAAAAGAGAACAGAAAGAAATGAATGAACAAATATTGGAATTGAAAAAATTACATTTAGAGCAACAAATCAGATAAAAAATGGATTTGTTAACGAAAGTTTGAGTGAATAAGGACAGCGGAGAAGAAAGCAGCACGGCTTTTTCACAAAATGCGATCTGATCAGCTATTGATATATTTCGCTATGCTCCTGAGGAAGACCTAACGTTTGAGGCATATTTCAGAAGATTTGATGACCTTTTTAAAATGATTGCAGTGCATGGACGGATCAAAAGAAGGTTCGTTTATTGATACGGAAGTTAGGTACATCCGAATATAACAAATTCGTGGACTATATTTTACCAAGAAAAACCAACGGATTATCGTTTGACGAGGCAGTCAACTTATTAATGGAGTTATACTGTCCAAAAAGAAGCCTTTTTTTTTATAAAAGATAGAAATGCATGAATGAGGGTAATGTCGTATAGTCCTGATTCTCCTTACGTGTACGTAAGGAGAATCAGGACTATACGACATTTACGTCTATAGTTAATAAGCAGTGTGACGATTTAAAATTGTCATCATTAACGGCGGACAATTTCAAATGCTTAATATTCACACAAGGTTTGATAGCCATAAAAGACGCTGTCGTGCTCAAATAAATTGGAATTAGAACCTGATTTGACGCTTCAGAAACTGGCAGAAGATTATCAGCGGTTTGTGGCAATAATGCAAGATTCCTGAAATATAGAGGAAGCAGGTCTCGCTCACATACGCTTCAAAAATAAAAGACACCCGCCCGCCAGCAATTACCAACGAAGAGGCAATAAGTACCCTTCACAAAATTATCAGGATAGACAAAATCCTAGGAACCCCTTGTAGCAAATGTGGAGGACCTCATGGGTACAATGCATGTCACTACCAACGGAAAATAACATGTGACCTATGCAAGCGAGCAGGGCACAAGGCCTTATATTGCAGAGCAAAAGTAGCAAAAAAGAGCTACGTAAAAACTGTAAAAAATGTACCCTTCATCAACAGAGAACATAAGAAAATATGTTACGGTGAGAATCAGAAAAAAAAAGTAAAACTGCAGCTCGATTCAGGGTCGGATTTATCAATTATAAATTTTCACACGTGGACGAGAATAGGAAATCCCTTGATGACAAAGACAAATAAAGTCGCAAGATCGGTAACTGGTGAAAAAATAAATTTTGAGAGTGAGCTAGTTATTAATGTGTTAGTAAAAAGAACGACAAAAAAAAAAGCTAAATGTTTTCGTTCTAAGGAACGAAACGAACTTATTCGGGACCGATTGGATTCAGGAATTTGAATTATGGGACTCGCCAATGAGTGATTTTTCTCACAAAGTCGAAAACCCAACGACTGACGCCGACAAACTCAAAAAGGATCTCAAAAAATCTTTCCCAAGCGTTTTCTCCGAAAATCTTGGATGCTGCACAAAAATAAAGGCGAGATTCGAATTGCTGGACGAAGCAAAACCAATATTCAAAAAGCCACGGAGTTTACTGTTCGCTTCGAGGGAAAAATTGAAAAAGATTTGGAAAGACTAGTTAACACTGGGATTTTAACCCCTATTAACTACAGTGAGTAGGCATCCCTCACCGTATACGTGAAAAAAATCTAAAGAGTTTATGGTATGCGCGGACTTTTCGACCGGATTGAATGCGGCGCTCAAGGACCATCACTACCCGCTACCAAACCCAGACGAAATATTCGCTAAGTTAAATGGCGAAAAATATTTTTCCAAAATAGACTTAAGCGAGGCGTACCTACAAATACCAGTAGAGGAAAATAGCTCGAAACTTTTGTGAATCTCAACGCACAAAGGACTTTAAAAATTCAATAGATTAGCATTTGGTATAAAAATAGCACTTGCAATTTTCCAGCAAGTAATTGATACTTCGCTAAGCAGTTTGGATTTCGCAATAGGCTATTTGGACGATATTCTTATGTGTAGTCAAAATGTTGAACAACATAGAGATCATGTATTTCAAGTGTTTGACAGAATAAAAGAATACGGCTTCACATTGAAGGAAGCAAAATGAAATTTTCTTTTTTTGGAACGAATTAAATACCTGGGTCATATCATAGATAAGGACAGGAGGAAACCCGTTCCAGACAGGTCCACAGCTATAAAAGATAATACAACAATATTTTTATTTATTTAGACAAATATTACAAAGTCGCTACAATGAACATGTTAATGTTTCGGACGAGTTGATTTGCAAAAAAACAAAAGTCATTTGTCAGGAGACGTAAAAAAATTATATTTTGCTCTTTTTTTATTAAGCATTCTTAATAACCTCGTTTTAATTCTTGAGTTTTATCTCCTGAATACCTTAAACTTTATATATATATATATATATATATATATATATATATATATATATATATATATATATATATATATATAGCTGCTTTCAGGACTGCCAGCAACCACTGTAAAAGAGTAATAAAAAATGCAAGAGAACTATATGCCCAGTCTGTTAAATCCAAGGTAGCTGATCAGCGGCTTGGTTCCCACCAGTTTTGGCAAATAACAAATAGGATCCTGAACAGAAGTGTGCGTTCTATCCCAACCATTATCAATGGACCAGAGGTCATCTCGTCAGCGTCAGACAAGGCCAAACTATTTGCCAAGAACTTTGCAGCTAATTCTACCCTATGCGACGAAGGCCATCAACTCCCCATATTTCCACCTATAACACAGAACAAGCTAGGTAACATACAAATATCCGTGCATGAGGTCGCCAAGCTAATCAAGAACCTAGATTCCAGTAAAGCAATTGGCCCTGATGGTATCCCAATTATAATGTTAAAAAAGCTTCAACCAGAACTTGCTCCCATACTTACCAAACTATTTAAGCGCTGCCTTAGGGAGAAGTGCTTTCCGACTCCCTGGAAGACCTCATCAGTTTTTCCTGTATTTAAGAATTCAGGTGATAAGTCATCTCCCTCTCAGTACAGACCAATAAGTCTCCTGTGTGTTATGAGTAAGTTGCTGGAATCCATATTAAATAGAGAAATAGTCAACCACCTCAGCAGGAATAACCTTCTTAGTGACACACAATATGGTTTCCGCTCTGCAAGATCTACCGCAGATGTGCTGACGGTTATATCCCATAGGATTAGTGAATCTCTTAACAAAGGGTTCCTTTCTAGGGCAATTGCTCTTGACATATCAAAGGCCTTCGACAAGGTATGGCATAAGGGTCTACTTCACTAGATTTCCAGCAACGATATAACTGGAAATGTTTTCTCAATCATTAAATCATTTCTCTCCGATAGGTTCATAAGAGTAGTGGTAGATGGACAAAAATCGGAGGCCTGCAATATAAATGCTGGAGTCCCTCAGGGGTCAATCCTGGGCCCAACTCTCTTCCTGATCTACATCAATGACCTCCCTAAACACATACTTAAATCATTCGTTCACATCTATGCTGATGACACGACCATCTACGGCAACACATCAAAGGCTGTAAATGACAAAGTTCTCTCTGATTCTCTCTCCTCTGATCTCGAGCGCGTGGTTCAGTGGGGGAAGATGTGGCTGGTTACAATTGTGATGGATGGATCTCGTCTGGGTGAGGCCCTGTGTTTTGACAAGCTTCTGGGTTTGACCATTACTCCTTATCTGAAATGGAACACGTACATCAAGTCTGTTGCCAAGGTCGCTGGAAAGATGGTGGGATCCTTCTACCGTTCCAGAAGATATCTCACTACTGATGCAATTCTCTATCTATATAAAAGCCAAGTACGTCCAAGGATGGAATACTGTTGCCATATCTGGGCAGGAGCTGCTAAAAATAGCCTATCCTGCCTTGACAGAGTACAAAATAGACTTTGTGGCTTAGTGGGGGATGCCCTTTTCTCTACCCTGCAACCTCTCTCCCACAGAAGAGACGTTGCGAGCCTATCCTTGTTTTATCGTTATTTCCATGGCAGGTGCTCGTCTGAACTCCAATCTCTGGTCCCCACTCGCCAATCTTTCACGAAAAACACCCGTCTAGCTGAATCCACTGTGAAAAATTTCCCCCACTCTATATCTGTGCCTAAATCAAAACGCGGATTCCATGAACAAAGCTTCTTTCTTAGAACTGCACTCCTGTGGAACTCTGTTCCGTCTGCCTGCTTCCCACCGGACTACAACTTGGATGTGTTCAAGTCCAACGTTAACAAATTCCTAATGAACCGCCCCCTTAAGTGAACACTTCATTAAATCTCCACACTAACGTAATGTACTTGCAATACCATTCATCCCTGAGTGGCTTCCGGGCCTTGATAAGTGGTGATCACTGTGTAATATATATATATATATATATAATGTCTTATTTTACGGTTACAATTGATTTTTAATAAATAAAATGAATGATTATGAAACTTTGACGAATGAGGCATATTCCAATAAACACGTAAACACAAGAGTTTCATCAACTGACAATATACATAAGCGTTGTTCGTTGTTCATTCAATTTGCATTAATCCGATGATTCTATTGTTGGCATTGGCTTCCCAGATATTTTTTGTTAGAATTATATCTAGAAAAACACAGGGTACTTACGGGAGGGACCACGTTAATGTTGCTAAGTGAAAGTGTTTCTATGGAACGAACTGGATTCGAACTCGGTACACCCAGGTTGTCAGTCAGTGTCATCGTCAATTTCTTTGTTTATTATTGTAAACGGACGACACAGTGAGAAAAAATAAATCTCTTAAATATATCCGACGCCAATTTATTCATTAATTTCGTGTGGAATAAACTAAATTAGGTAATTTTCTATATTTTTTGAATAAATATACAGACGTTTTAGGAATACAAATACAAATTTTTAGGAATAAAAATACATTTTTTTAGGAATAAAAATACAAATTTTATAGGAATAAAAAAACAAAAATTTTAAAGAAATAAAAACAAACTTTTTAGAAATAAAAATAAAAAAATTTTTAGGAATAACAATAGGACATTTTTAGGAACAAAAACACAAATTTTTTTAAGAATAAAAAACAATTTTTTAGGAATAAAAATACAATTTTTTTAGGAATAAAAATACAAATTTGGGGGAAATAAAAATACAACATTTTTCGGGAAATAGAAATACAAAATTTTGCGGAATAAAAATACAAATTATTTACGAATAAAAATACAATTTTTTTGGAATAAAAACAAATTTTTTTAGGAATAATAAAAAAAATTAAACGGGTTTGTTTATGCGAATAAATGAATAAAAATTTTGATAAAAATGACACCTAAAATCAGAAAATTGTCCGAGCTAAATTAAATTTTCTCAATTTCTAAAGTAATGAATAAATCATATTTTAATTAATTAATCATAGTTAATTGAATGATTAATAATATTAATCATACTTTATTTATTGATTAATAAAATAATAATGTTTGATTCATTAGTTAATAAATTAATCATGTTTAATTCATCTATTAATAAACTAATTAAATTATTATTTATTAATTAGTTATAGTTTATGTATTAATTAATAATAGTAATTATGTTTATTTTATATTTTAATAAATAAATCATTCTAACTTTATTTATTATTATATAATTCATATTTAATTTATTGATTATTAAATAATTCAGATTTAATTTATTATACTAATTTAAATCATATTAAAATTATTGATTAAAAATAATCATATTTAGGTCTTTAATAATTAAAGCATATTTTAGTTAATTAATATTAAATTAATTATATTTAATTTGTTATTCAATAAATTAATCAAATTTAAATTAATTATATTTAATTAATAAAAATGACGATTGTTTGTAGATTAGTTTAATTATTTTATAACTTTTTTGTTATTTAGTTACGTCTTTCTACACTTATAGTTGAAACTTATAGTTGAATACTGTTAACTCTTTTACAAAGAGTTAACACTATTGGGAAAGTTCGAATGAAAAAAGTGTTAAAAATAATTAAAATTTGAAGACTTTTTATATTTCTACATTTAACTGTATTTTTGTACCATTTTTTTGTCGGGACTATATTTTCCAAATTTCTTCTTTTTGATTCGATATTTTTCTGTCGTCTTCAAATGATTACCTCACGAATTAATAAAGATTGTGTGTCTAAAAAAGATACGATACAATTAGAATTTACATAAAATCGATATCCGATTCTGGTATTTTTGAAACAAGTCAATAAAGACCACCAATCCGTGAAGCAATTCATGTAAAAGTGAAAATGTTTGAAGTAATTTTGTATCAAGAAATACGGCTATAGAAGCGAACATTTTTCTGAGGCAAAAAAATTAATTCTAATAAAAATGGTTGGGGATTGAACTGTTTTATGATTCAAATCTAGCTTACATTTTTTTATTAATGCAAATTCTATAGAAACTCTTTACAATCGATCTATCTAGCTTTGTCAATTTGTGAATGATTGGAGAATTTGTGAGAGATATTGTGGGCCAGTGTGTGTGTGTGTGTGTGTGTGTGTGTGTGTGTGAGAGAGAGAGAGAGAGAGAGAGAGAGAGAGAGAGAAAGGAAGTTAATTTCAAAAGATATTTATAACAGCACATTATAGGATCTTTCAAAGCCAGTTTATTCCAGAAATTAATAGTATAACCAAAACAACATTCTTTCTTCAAAGTTTGGAATCCTTACGCAAAACGTAGGAAATTATAAGCAATTTGGAACTGAACGTTTTATTTAATCCACATTAAATTGTATTCGTTCCGTCGGCTTTGTAATTATTTTTTATGTTATTCTTTGTTATTATCTCCAAAGAGCCACTAATATCTAGAATTTAATTATTGATTCTCATGAATGCATTAAAGCATTCAGTTCAAACTTATGTATATGCTCCCGTGTCCGATATGTTTCCAACTTTAAAAATATACACTTGAAGAAGGTCAGAGGTTAGATCGGCCGAGATGTGAGAATAACATACAAGATGTGAGAATAACATACAAGGCGTGAGAATAACATACAAGACGTGAGAATAACATACAAGACGTGAGAATAACATACAAGACGTGAGAATAACATACAAGACGTGAGAATAGCATACAAGACGTGAGAATAACATGTGAGAATAACATACAAGATGTGAGAATAGCATATAATACGTGAGAATAGCATATAAGACGTGAGAATAACATACAAGACGCGAGAATAGCATACAAGACGCGGGAATAGCATACAAGGCGTGAGAATAGCATACAAGACGTGAGAATAATATTCTGAATAATCCAAATCATCAAATTTATCTAAAAAAACAAAATTATCTGATCATGATTTACGTCAAATCAATATTTACTTAGTTTAATATTAGACCAATCAAATTATCGATTGGCGAAAATTGATTTCGATAAAAGCAATTAAAGTAATTTCGTATCAACAAAGACGTTCATCGTAACTTCAACTTCGTCTTCACAACTACAAACACAAATTGTTAAAATGAAGATTATAATTTGGATGCAAATTCTTCAATCGATTGAAAAAAAAAACAATGATAGATGATCCTTCATCGATACGTCTTGTTATCTAAACAGTATCGACAGAAAATCGAAATGAGAATTTAAAAGAAATTAATTACGAAAAGAAACGTAAAAATGAAAGACGATTAGAAATAGTAACGCTAATGCAATATACACATGTCTTAGGAAACAAAAAAAAATTATTTGTTCAATCATTGAACTTGAATTTGATTGTTTAACCAGGAAAACATGGGTTTGCAAAGTCAGCTGAATATACTAAAAAATAAGACAAAATCTAAAACTAATTTCTCTCTCTTTCTTTCGCTTTTTCTCTTTCCAACTATAGATTAAATAATATTCATATTCTTATGTTCTCGCTGTCTTTCTTCATCAAAATAGAAAGGGAGAGAGAGAAGAATAGTTTTGAAAATAGGGAGACATGCAAAGTTAGGAAGTAGCTAATTGAGAAAATAGCAGTAATCAACACTTTTGCGATCGCCGATCTTCTTACTGTCGCCCTTCGTCAATATAGATAAAGGAGGCAGTAAGAAGGAATATTGTATTAACTTCGCCTGTTAATAAACGAAAAAAGAAAATGGAGAGAGAGAGAGAGAGAGAGAGAGAGAGAGAAAGAGGACAAGAGTGTTGTACACTGTATAAGATAAGAACGAGACTGGAACAATTCGCAGTGAGAGAGGGTGAAAGTGATAAACAGAAACGTAGTAAGAGACGGATTACTGGGTAAGTTAATTGCAACGTATGACGAATTACAATAATTCAAACGGAAGTTGTTTTTTTTCCAAACATAACTCAGTATTCAAATCGAGCAATAAATTAACCATGTATAATTTTTAGTTTGATGCAAGCGGTAAAATTGCTATCAACCCCAGCATAATGTGTTCAAATTCAATTGGTCTCAAAATGTTTCTGTGATAGGTCAAATAGAAATAGTTTGTTACGATCTTACATTACTCTAACGTCTATTTGTAACGGAAACAATTCACATCAGAGACCTTTCTATCGCTACCAACTATTTCGACCTCTTGGTAAATTAGTTCAGCAATCCAATCTATATAATTATAAAACTCAAATGACCTTGTAACGGTGTATGTAACCCACTTTCCGGTTTACGACATCCGGTTGCGCATGCGTGCATGACCTGCGCACTGAAATATTAAAGTTATTATTTTGAAATTATTATTTAACATGGAAAGAGTGGGATTTAAAATAACTTAAACGTAATACAGAAATGAACGATGTAAAAAAAATGCAGACAGCATTAACAATTGTTTATTTGGATAATTAAAACGCGAAAAAAAAACAGAAGAACAATTGGGACGCTGAAATATTAACTTTATTATTTCGAAATTATTATTTAACATGGGAAGAGTGGGGTTTAAAATAACTTAGACGTAATACAGAAATGAACGATGTAAAAAAAAAAGCAGATATATCAAAATTTGAATTTAACTATAATAAGTATTATGGTGTCAGTTCAGTGCACATTTACCTATAAGTATGGCCAACCACTTATAATTCAGTAACTGTAATTTTTTTTTTCAAAAATAATCAATTATAATAAACAGAACGACTTATAGAAATCTATCTATATTCTTTTTTCATTTTAATATACTTTCATGGAAATGTTTCTGTTATATAAAAAAAGCAAACTATTTTCTTTACATCACAAGTGTCACGCTCATACATGAATTTCATAGCTAATATAATATATTGACCCAACGGGTCACGGGTAGTCTAGTATTTATATAAAAACTTAGAAATTTCAATCGTTTTGCTATATTATAAGATGTTGGTTTCATCATTAAAATGAAAATTCAGTTATTAGACAAGTGTCGCCATTTTTTATTTCAAAAGTTAATAAGAATTTGGAAAGTACCAGATTTTCATCCATTCATTAATTAATAAATTTTACATTCAAGGTAATAATAAGCGATTATGAATTTTTTTCTTGGTCGTCACTTTGATTTAACTATATTTTACTTTTATGTTCTATATTCTACTTCATGATAATCTAGTGAAAATAACCTGTCGTTTCCCTCAGTGAAAATAAAATAAATTATACTTTTCAAAGTTAGGTAACTGTATTAACTGTTAAACGAATTTAAAGTTAATTCCATTGAAATAGTTAAATTACACCCGAGTATCGTTAGTAAATACGTAAAGATTAAATAGTCGTTTACCTTCAATGTGTGCAGCCACAATTCAAAATGGCTACCAGAAAAGTCCCGTAGTCAAAATCCAAGGTGACTATATTTTTGCGGATTGATTCCGATGCAATAGAATGATTTTCTCTGTCAAAATAAAATTTCAATCGGACAATAGAAATCAGTAAAATCAACTGAAAATAACATTTTGTTATTTTAAGAAAAATAAATAAAGCGAAAGGAAATGAAATCATATTCGAAAAACGGATTTACGTATTTAGATTGTAAGAACGGCGCTTTATTAATAGAGAAAAGAGTTACGAAAACTAAAAATATTTAATATTTAAAAAATTAATAACTAAAAATATTTGATATTTCCAAAATTAATAACTAAAAATATTTAATATTTCAAAAATTAATAAATAAAAATATTTAATATTTAAAAAATTAATAAATAAAAATATTTAATATTTCAAAAATTAATAAATAAAAATATTTCATATTTAAAAAATTAATAAAAAATATTTAATATTACAGACATTTTTAAATAAAGAAAAATAGTTTGATTATTTGGATTATTTGAACTTTTATTATCATGATTTTATTATCATCACATTTCGGTCAATGTAACTTTCAATCCTCTTCCGGTGCGTCTTATTTAATTTAGGAATCAACACGGAAGTTCAAACGGGGATATATTGTTCTCATTTCGTAACCAGTAAGAATCTTACGTAATTCTTAATTATATGATTAGTTTTGCTTATATTTGAGATTGACGCTTCAACCTTAAGAAGATTGTCAATTAGAACTGATTATACTCAGTCATTTATCCGTTACGCCACAGATCCATCAGTATAGGCGATGTTAAGAATATAATAAAATATTACTAAAGATTTCTACCTAATCTTTCATCGTGGTTGATAAACAATCTATTTACCTGGATTAAATAAACGGTTCAGTTCGAATTTTAGTAAAGATTCCCGACCTCAACAAGACTTTTATGGTGTTACATCAGCCGAAACGTTGTAAAAATAGCATCCAAGATGAGCACAGTAGTTTGAATAATCCAATTTTAGAATCGAGACCAAAAATGTGTCTCATTTATCTGTGCGAGGTGAACTCCTTTTTGGTCCCCCGTTCACCCTTGTCCGTTCGTCCGTTCGTCTGTCTGCACTTTTTTCATTAACTACGCCTTGGAATGTTTTGAAATTTTGCCCAAACATTAAATATGATAGGAGTAAAAAAAGTAACAGAACGGATTTCCCGGGAAAACTTCGGCTGCCCCAGCGGGGCCTTTCGGGTTAAAATAGCTAACATTGACACTTTTGTGCTTATTAAAAAAATTAATGCCTTGGATTTTTATAAAACTTTCTGAAAAGTTGTAACTAACTGATTTCTATATAATTTTGTTTATCTAACTTCCTAACAATTCTTGTGTGTGCCCCAGGGGCTCTTTAGGGCTAACGAAAACACTCCATTTTTAGGACTATTTTACCATATTTGTCCCAAATTTTCTGTGTATGTCTATTTAGCAATTTTACATGGTGCTGAACTCAAATTTAAATATGTTAAGGCCTTGGGAACCTTTAGGGCTAAATGGGGGAGGGCAAATGTCATTTTTTATTTTTTGCATGGTGCAGAACTCAAATTTACATATGTTAAGGCCTAAAACTGCACCATATTTCATTTTACCCAAGAATTTGACGGCCCCTGTGGACTTCTGGGGCTAAATAGGCGAGGGGGGAAATGCTGAACTTAGACATTTTTTATGCATCATTCATTGTGTACTCACAGGGGACCACGCATGCTTCACTTGTTTTTATTATTTCTGAACTAGTAAAAAGCACTCGTTTACGTTATGAAGGTAAAAATAATTCCTTTTTTTTACATAGGCATCACCACTTATCAAGGCCAAGAGCTACTCGAGGATAAGGGTGAAAGAGTGTACAGTCGAAATTGGACAATATAGTAATCATTAGTAATGGAAATTCGGTAAATTTGTTAACTCATATGGAACGGCTCATCAAAATCTTGTTTACGTTAGACTTGAAGACAACCATGTTGTAGTCAGCAGTCAGTATTGTAAAAGCAGAAAAACGGAAGACAATTCCATAGACGTGCAGTTCTAAGAAAGAAGCTTTGCTCATGGAATCTACGTTTAGGTTTAGGCACAGATAAAGAGTTGGGGAAATTAGTGATAGTGTTTTGTGCTAGACGGGTGTTTCTTGTGAAAGTTTGGCGAGGGGGGACAATAGATTGGAGCCCAGCTGAGCACTTGCCATGAAAACTTTTCTGTGAGAAAGATGTTGCACTGAAGAGAAGAGAACATCCCCCACGAGGTTACGAAGTCTATCAAGGCAGATGTCCCTTCTAGCAGCTCCTGCCCAAATGTGGCAACAGTACTCCATCTTTGGACGTACCTGACTCTTATATAGATAGAGAATTGCATCAGCTGTGAGATATCTACTGGATCGATAGAAGGATCCTACCATTTTTCCAGCGGTCTTGGCAACGGATTTAATGTATGTGTTCCATTTAAGGTCAGGAGTAAAGGTCAAGCCCAGAAGCTTGTCAAAACGAGAGCCATTCATTTCAATTGATGCCAGGTGGGGATCAGAGCGTTGATGATGTAAAGATAAAAGCTTGGTTTTAGATGCATTAAAAGTAACAAGCCATCTCTTTCCTAACATAAATGCGTATTTTCAGTAGTTCTCGATCTACGCGCAAACTTTACATTTTGATACAGTGATTGAGCACCCAAAGGAGAGAGACGAAACTGTAATTACTGGAATGCAATCAATATTATTGATACTGATACAATTAATCGATTTACTCACTAAGAAACTTAATCGGTTCGATATATATTAAAAGACAATTGAAGTTATCCAAATGTTACATTTGCTTGACGGATTGCGAACATTTCGATGCAGAATTAAAACTAGTCGAAGTACACGTCGACGACAGGTTTCTCAAAGGTTTCGTACGGAAAAAATATGTTTCCATTTAAATTGTGATGAAATAATTGAGGTACCATTGGAACACTGAATCATGTGCTAGTTCTCTGAAAATAAAATAAATTTCTATTGTTTTATCGATTACAAGTTAATAGCTTGAAATAGTTGCTGGTAAAGAGAAATAAAATGAAATTTAAAAAAATATTTTACAATTAGAGCGGATGATCATTTTCGCATACAAGTTTAATGTATAATAATCACCTGCTTCTGAGCCAGTGGGCGATATTGATCACCCAGTTCTGGTTCACTGCCATTTTAAAGGATATTCTTTAATAACGCAATCCGGTTTGGGTGATCATTACCACTTAGGGATAGGAGTGGACGATCATTTACGTTAAATTTATATATGGAAGTGATCCCCCACTCTAAATCGTAAATATTGTTTTTTTTTTATCGTCAACTATTTCAGAATGTTTACATATAATCGCCTAAAAAAGTAGAGTTTTATTTTTCTGTGTACGGTTTAGCAAGGATGCAAGGCTACAGTTTATATATATACAACTGGGTCATTTAAAACACTGGAAGTGAGATTAAACTACCAAAGTCATATTCAAAATTGCCACAATACATTACTAATATACTAATATACTAATATACTAATCATGTGTTTCGTAATCGTGTATAGAAAATTAACATTTTAGGCGAAAATCTCTTTCAAGTCTTTTACAATCAGTTTACTTCCGGGATTAAAATCCGGTTCAGCATTGTAAATTAACAGCAAAGCCCCTCTCGAAAACCCACATACATACGCACATATATACAAAGCAAAGAAATTATTTATTTTATTACGAAATTAGATCCCATCATAATATATTTCGTTTTTTTTTATTAAGAAGTCAATTATGTATTTTTTTTTGTTAAATAGTAAAGTACTCCATCCCTTAAAACATACATTCACAACACAACCAAGCAAACAAGTCATCGAGTACCCACCAAGTTATTTTATAAATATATTTTTGATCATGAACAATGAATTTTGGTTGAAAAGAGCTTGCCTGTTTTTTTTTGTTTGTTTGTTTTTTTTTGGTTTTTTTTTACTATCTTTCCCGGTTGATTTCCTTCATTTTCCTGAGCAACGCCCGAAAACAGATCCAGCTAGTTTTACTATAATTTAAAATCTCTATTTTGAATAAGTAAACATGTCATTAGAATTAAGACAGTAATAAATGTCTTCTTATCACTAAAAGATTTAAATTTTAACACAGGCCCAAACGACAATTAAAGTCACAGCGTAATTTTACTTTCAAAGTAAGTAATTGTCAATTAAAATACACTATATTTCTTATTAAGCGTTTTCTAGAAAAGTTATCTCTCTTGCTCTTGATTGGTCCTAAAGACAGTGGCTGCAAAAACCAGCAGAGTTCGGTGATAAATCGCATGGAGAAATCGAGAAAAGAGACAAACAAATAATTTCTTTCTTTCAGTTTAATAAATATGCCGCGATGTCGAATAACATTGCAGCTGAACAAACTATAATATTCATTCGCTTTCGGTCAACAGAAATATTATTAGAATATGCCGATGTCTGAAAAATTATTTTCCTTAATTTACATTGCTTTCTTTTTTCGTGTATCAGTTGACAAAATTTGCGCATTACACACTCGCAAAAAAGTAACCAGACTGAAGATGAAGATAGATAGCTAGATAGCTAAATATACAGCCAGATAGATAGATAGATAGATAGATAGATAGATAGATAGATAGATAGATAGATAGATAGATAGATCCCCCGTACCAGTCCTGCTAGTTAGTTATAAAAGGGAAATCAAAAGTATCCACCGGGCATGCCGTCTCCCTTTTGTTTTGAGATTATATGTTATTTTGCCTTAAATGCCGCTCTAGTTATGAATTCACAAGCAAATTTACGTGGCAGCCGTGGCATTAAACATTAGCTTATTTCCATTCAAACAAGTTGAATTACATTTGTTTAAGTTTCTAGACGTTCCTGGTGCTTCAGAGACATGATAGTGGTTTAGAGATACGCTGATAAATTATTATCGTGAAATGTGTAAATAAATTATGGAAAGGTTATGTTATATTATGGATCTGTTGAATAAAGTCATGGTCTGTCCATTGGGTTCAATATTCGTATTGATATTATATATAAAAAAGAGAAGTTGAAGCTTACTTATCTCCCTTGAAACATATACTATAAAATAAACCGGAAAAGATGGCGCATGCAAAACTAATTAATTTACTTTATCGTCGCTGTTCTCTCTTGGGCCATCTCTGATCCGAATGAAATTTAAGTATCATTATATATATAATTATATATAAAATATATAAATATATATATTATATTAATTATACATAATTATATATGTATATTATATATATAATTATATATATTATAATAATTATATATAATTATATACTATATATATATAATTATTATAATATATATATACATATATATATAAATATATACATATATAATTATATAATAACATATATATATAATTATATAATACATATATATAAATATATATATATATTTATATAATTATATAATAACGATATTAGTTTGAATTATTTTATTGTTCGTTCTTTCTTACAATTGTATAAGTTTATTGCCCACCGCTAAAACTATAAATTTACACAGAAATCAACAAGAAATATATAGAAAAAGTTGTAACTAACCTAGTGTGCCCCTGTTCGAGACATTGCCGATGGAGTGTTTAGAGAAAATAATTTAAATATCTATATTTCTCTTCGTTTGTTTGTTTGTCTGTCTGTTTGTTCGTTAAACTTTTTCTCAGAAACTACTGGCCCAATCTGACTGAAACTTTGTATGAACCTTTGTTATGATAATGTGCAGCGGACATTATTATGGTATCCGTTCTATTCACCGTTAGGGGTCAATAGATATCATTACTTAATGCAAACATAAACACAAATTTAACCATATTCAACCATCAATTTGGCATAAACCACTATTTCTAAGCCAACGGGTTATAATTTTTGCCATTTCAAACGCGCTAAAAAGACTAATGTTAAGCCTAATTAAAAATAAGTTACAAAAACAAAAACAAAAAACACAAACCAGATTTGTTTTGGCTTTATTTCCATTAAGATTAATGAATATTTTCAAGTTGTGTTCAAGAATATTAATCCCGCCACGCAAGGTCATTTATTAGTATCACAATGTATCAGCTTGTCATGAGACAAAAACAGTGTAGTTTATGTAGTTTTTGTTTTTATCATGATTGCTACAATTGATATAATTGTTGGTTTTATTCTTGTTTCAGCCACGAAAAGAGCACGAACAGAAACGGATAGTTCCGATAGTAGGCCGTCCACCCCGTCAAAAGAGGGCCAACGGGAAATGGCCGAAGAGAAAATCAACATTTCCGAGCAATCCCCGGCAACATCACCGACGCCTTGCTCCGATCCTGACAGCCCGAGGAGCGAAGGTCACTCAAACGACGTCGTTGCAAAGATCCCCATGCCAGAACCCACATTGAACCCATTTAGTATCATGCATCATTCCTTGAACAATCGACGTGCCCCTCTGGAGACACTCTGTCGTATATTCCCCCACATGAAGAGGTCAGTTTTACAGCTCATCCTGCAAGGTTGTAACAGTGACATCGTCCAAGCCATTGAACAGGTACTCAACAACCACCCTGATCAGGCGGATCGATCGGCCTTGCTCTCGGCCGATCCCACTTCGATTTCAGTGACAGCCCCTTCCTATCTACCGCCATCGCTTAGTGGGAGTACCGGCTTCAAATCAGCATTTTCACCCATCTCAAGTTTGAGCAGCGCTGCGGCTGCCCACTCGGCACTCAGCTCTGTTCGGTACGCGTACGGGACCGGCGGTCGCGGTCTAGCATTCGCCATGCCCTATCCTCCTGTCCTTCCAACCTTTGCTATGGGATCGGCTGCTTATAGCTACACTGGTCTAACCGGACCTGCTAACAAAGCGTTCCATTACGCCATGTGCCCTTGCTGCACAGTTAAACCCTATTCACAGACAAACACTGAGAAGACAACAGGATGCCTTGGAGAGTCGTGACGTATAAAAATAAACAGATTATAGTTACAATTTCAATCTTTGAAGAAAAAAATTATCGTAGAATTTGATCGGATTAATATTGGCGCGACTTTACAATCACACCGCTATGAACAAAAAAAGACGCTTTGATATTTTTTGAATCAAGCGCTTGCAGTTAATGCGTTTCAGATCCACTCGCGATAAGTGAAAATCAGCGAAATATAAATCACATATTTATTGTATTATTTCAATATATTTAAATACATTTTAACGTATTTTAAACCATTATAGAGCATTCACTCTTTTTAACATACGTGGATCTAATTAGCTATTTGTCAAAAAGAAGATAATTTCATCAGAATTCGATTTCATGTAACTGAAAACCTGGAGATTAGAAATTGCACACACATGCACAAACATATTTATTATTCTTTCTGTTGGATGTATAAAAATCCAATAGAGTGCTCGATTAGTGCATAACACTATAATATTTATTCATAAATTTTAAAGCAGTTTAAATCATGTGATAGCAATTGTTTCACGGAGACTTGTGAATAAAAACTGAACTTAAATACGATTCATCGCTTGCCAACCATTTGTTATTTACAAAAGATTTTGCAGACAAAAAATTACAGTTAGGAATGCAAAATGAAAATCTACACTCTTATAAACTAAAAATTTAAAGTTTAGTTCCATTAATTTTTTTCAAATCCATGTGGATACTTTGTGGAAATAATAATCGGATTTTCTTCCATTTTAGAAAATTGCATAACATTTTGAACGATAAAATTATAATCTCATATAATGTAAAACTGTTTTTTTCAATATTTTTATCATCGATAGTTTTCGTTGTACAACATCAATATTTAATTCGAATCGCTTTTTTTTATGTTCATAAGAAAGATAATGTGTATTTCAATTTAATCTTTCCAGAAAATACTTAGTCCAGGTCGGAAAATATGTTAGAGTGGAAAATAGCCGAATAAAGTTTATAACAACTGATTTAATCAATAAAAATTACGCTTTTTTTCATGGCGGTGTGATTGTAAACAAATCCCTCTATATTTTATCGGCAATACCGAATAAGATTTTTATTTTTATTTTACTGTACAAAATTATGAGCGACTCTTGAACAAATGTTGGTTAAACTGATTTTTTAAAAATACGTGAATAACAAATGGCGCAAATATCAACTTAGATCATTCCAATATTTCATCTGACTCAATTTTTTTTAATCAAAATACAGAATTGACATTGTTTCGACTACAAATTGGTGGCAGGTGTTTATGTCTTTATTTGCACACACACAGGCACATTATTTTTTGTAAACTGTATCATGTAGGAAGTTGCTCTCTACCTCCAGAACATTTCAAATAAGCGACATACAACAGATTTAATAGAAAAAAACTGTTTACATCAAATTTTGCGTTGAAACATTAAACAATAACATTTAAACAGTTCGACGCCTGAGCATTAGTCTGAATAATAAGTATGTACTCTTCAAATGATCATTATGATTTATGGAATACGTATTCTAGACAACTTTTTTTTTGTAAACTTCAAAATTGTGAGAAACTGTAGCAAAAAAAACATTTTAAATAAACGAAATAGTCTTTCCTATAATATAATAATCTTTAGTTACCGAAGATATCAAAAAATAAATTACCTTTCGTTATTTATGATACAGATGGATTAAACGTGTATCTTTTATATATTTAAATATCTCTTAGATATTTCTTATATGAAACGTTGCGTGACTATGCATATTTTTGTCCATCATGGGACATGTTTATTCTGGTATATATATATATATATATATATATATATATATATATATATATATATATATATATATATATATATATGTGTGTGTGTGTGTGTGTGTGTGTGTGTATATATATATATATATATATATATATGCGTGTGTGTGCGTGTTTCAGCATTTATTTACAACTGTGCTCAATAATAGAATAGAGTTTAGTAGTAGTATAAAAATATAATTAAAGCAAGGACACCACGCCGAAACTTTTTTGCTTCATAAAGGAACATTAACATATATATTACTTATGTATTTCTGTCCTTCCGACGATGTAAATTAAGACAAATCTTTATAACTATATAAAACAGATAAATTTTTATGATATATCTATATCTATCCACATGTTCTTTTAATATTTTATGTTGATATATATATATATACATATACATATATATATATATAGAGATATATATATATATATATATATATATATATATATATAGATAGATAGATAGATAGATAGATAGATAGATAGACAGTGCAGCAACATTTCAAGTTCCCAATATTTATTTTTCTTACTAAATTCTTTATTCCAAATTCTCGGCACATCTTTTTTTTTTACAGATCTCTTTCGTTACGCAGAAAGAATCGAATTTTTAGAAAGGAAATAAATTATAGGATTTAAATGCAAATAATTTTTTAAAAATCACACCATAAAAATGTGGCTATCCATCCCGAACTCTTCTTTTGAGTCTCGAGGAAGATACCAATATATACAAAATGCCGAAGGAACAATAGCGACACAAGAGAAGAAAAGAATGATTTAAGGAAAATAAATCAGAAAAGAACGTGAATTGAAAATGTTAAAACTTTGTATGAAAAGTGATAATATTTCAGCTTGCGGAAAGAAGGTTTTTAGAAGAAGGAAAAGTCAAAATGTTAAGACGTTGGATTGATTGAACAAAATCTTATAATTTCTGTGACTGAAACAAGTGAAACAAAAACATTTCTTTAAGAGAATAGGAGCACCGGTCAATTGAGCTATTACGATTTTTTGATTAAATTGGAGCCAAAGTGCTCAATTATGTGGTTGAGATAATCACTTGCGGAGTTCAAAGACCAATATTTATTTTTTTATAATATTCTAGCAGGAAGACCCGATGTTGCCCGTAATTAAATGAGGATCAACGAATGTCCAACACTTCCAATACATTTATTTAATTGAAATTAGTGAAATCACCCCTTCGTCAATCAAATCAAGTGATTGCCTGCTCTAGCAGGTAACTTGAATTAAAGTTTAAAATGTAGAAGTCACGTTTCATGGTTCGATTGTGCTCTAAATAGAAACATTCATTTCGAACGCGTCTCTGTCTTTTCAAAGAACTTAATGTTGATATATACACCTGGCCCTTCTGCTTGTGCGGTGATAATTCTTTTAAAATGCATTTGCGATGCGAGGCTAAAATTGGTCAAAATCGAATAGTTCCTTCTTTAAATGGGATTTTTTTCGATTATTGATTTTTTATACTTATTGAAGGTGTTCCAATACAAAACCCATGTAAGAACACTCTCTGATACATGAGGTACATTTGTGTGACATTTCATAAAAATCGGCCTAGCCGTTTTGGAATTCATAAAGAACGAACACACATATACAAAAAGTGTCTTTTATATATAAGTAGATAGGTATAATACATATATATAATCGATATAATACGCATATAAATAATATTATATTATATACATTATAATAATATAATATTATATTAATTTAACCTGGTGGGTTCTTATGAGCGAAATGCAAACGTTTTTGTGTAAAACCATCAAGCTCTACTATTTATTCATCAAATGCTGCAAGAATAATTATTTATAGTATATCATAAATATATGTAATAGTATATAGTATAACACATTATATTCGTATGTCAGTATGTCATGTGCGTATATATATATATATACGTACATATATACACACACTCATGTAAAACGTAATTACGCTACATATGCATGTTTGTTTTTTATACATGAGAGAAAGAGAGAAATAATCTGAATAGTTATGAATTTACATTCTACGGTTATTTTTATAGTTTATAGACAACTAATCCAAGTGTTTGATTTAATTATTTCCTACCTACCTATTTGTTTACTCCAACCATTGAATAACTGAATTTCTCTCTTACAATTAATTCCTTTAATTCAGTTGATATTTGCAATTCTTGACAGTATCTGTTTCGTAGCACAAAATTATTCACTTAATTATTATATCAATCAATGAATCTATTTTGCCCTTAGCTCATCAGAAGAAATAGCAACAATCAATCCACCAAAGAAAGTAAATGCGTTTGGCGTGATTAAAAATCCAGAAATTGGAAGAGAAGCTGCAATTACCTTATTGTTTGCTTACATTACGCCATTTTGAACTTAGAAATAAAGTCACTAACGCCCAAATATTCGTACTAATAAATTACATTCACTTAGGTATATACCACTAGAAATCTTCTATTTAGGAATTACTAAATTTATCATTTATGATTAATATATCTACCTAAATAACATCAATGAATATAATATATAACACAAGTTTACACACCCACTCAATTTATACGAAACTTTTTACAAAAAAAAACAAACAAAAAAAAATGTTTTCAATTTCCTGTTGTATTCAATTATTTATATATCTGAATTTAAATCTTTACATAACTTAGTTCTTATTACCGTTATAATCAAATTTACTATTCCATAAATTATAATTCTATATAGTCCCCAATTCTAAAACTACATTCTTATTTAGTTGCAATATACGAATTTCCTATGTAATATGTTATCATAATTTTTTTTACGTACGGTGAAACTATCGATAATTCAACTTATTAATTTTAAACTTAACAGAGTAGTTTCCCTATAACTTAAACCTCAAGTATATCTTCTTTGATTTTTATTTATATTTTATCATTATTTTTCCTAATAAATAATATTTATATAGTTTTAATGTTATTCATTTTATGTTATTCATTAATTAATTCAATTTATACTATAAATTAATTAACATTTACATTGAGTATAAAATGTTAGAATTAAAGCCATTTTCAATATACAATAGTATATATTTATGAATGTTATTTATCGGTAATCTAAATTAAATAATAATTTTCAGATGAATTGTTAATTATAATTTCTATTTGTTATTAAACATAATTATAATTCATTTTCTCTTAATACCGAATTATAATTATTTAGTTACTACTCTTATGTTTTCATTTATTTATTATTATTATTATTATTATTATTATTATTATTATTATTATTATTATTATTATAAGTAATGCTTTAAAATTCACGTAGTTTTTCAACTCTAACATTCTTCAATCAATTATTAATAATCATTTCCTCAACTAGTTAAGTTGTTCAGTATAATTTTTGTTTATCATTTAATAAATCATAATTCCCCTTATAATTCGGTTTAAAATACACTAATCACATAATAGTATGTTAATTTAATTAATAAAATGAATAGTTAAATGAAATTAATTATTATTTTGCTTTTAATTATTTAAGGATTTTTAATGTTATTTTGATATAATATTTATATTCATATACCCCAACTTTTTACCTTTAGATTTAATTTAAACTCATATTTAATATGTTTAAATACTGTAATTGTAATAACACTTAAACCACGTCAATCTTCACACCCACAGTTTTATAGATATTTGATTTCCTTCTTCTTACTTTCCCCCTTTTCCTCTTTACCTTCCTTTTTTTATATTTTAACTTATAATTTCGAAATAAAATTATAAACGTTTAGTTAATGTATATATCAAACAAAGGAAATGTGGTTTATCCTAATTTATGTTCTAATTTATTTCATGGATATACCTTACTATAACTAGTGTTTTTACATCTATTCTAACAATTAACATATTTGGCTTATTTATTTGAGTCAATACATCGATCATATCACATTAACTTATTTCAACATATTCAACAAATTTTTAGATCAATTTTGGGGATTTTAATTCTATAAATACTTTATTGTATTATGATTATTAATAATTTATTATTACAACCCATTATCTTATATTCTTACCAAACTAATGTTTAATATTTTCAGGTATTGCGATCAGAGTCAGTAGTTAGAATATTACGAATTAACTACTAATCCCTATTCTAAGTTAATATTTAATTTATTATCTACATATAATAATAGAATGTAATTACATGCTCTTAGTTTTAAATTAAATATTACATTATGTGAAAAACATTATCATATTTACCTTCATAGTTTATTTTAAATATAAATTAATTATAACTTGTCATTATATTTTCTACCATTATCTAAATACATTTGATTGATTTAATTAGTTTATAATGATTTATAATTACTAGTTTATTTTATTTTATTAGCTAATTTTATATTTTATTTAATATATTTCTCTCCATAAAGAAAAACGCTAAATTATCATGTTATGATAGTTTAATATATTTTCACCTAATCTATTGTTCGAAACAAGTTATATTTAAGTCAAGATATATTTAATTATAAATATAAATTCATTATATGCTCTGTAATTACATTGAGGTTCTTAAATAAGGATTGGTATATATAAAAGGAAATATTAGTGAATAGAGAATATTTCCACAGAAATACACACACACACACACACAGACATACACACACATACACACACACACACACACACACACACATATATATATATATATATATATATATATATATATATATATATATATATATATATATAGTAGAACAATCTCGTGGAATTAGTGATCGAATCATGTTACTGGGGGTACTTTTACCTTGTTACCGTTATGTGTCAGTTATCTCAGTATATGCCCCTACTCTTGATGGTAGGCTGGATGTCAAAATGGGATTTTATTAAGATCTAGGGAATTGTATCAAAAGGATACCAAAAGCAGATAAGATTTTGTTGCCTGGAGACTTTAATGCATGCGTTGGAAATGATCACAACACCTGGGATGTTTTAGGAAAATATGGCCTTGATAAAACAAATAATGGGATGCTTCTTTTACAGTTGTGCAGTGAACATAATTTTGAAGTATGTAACACATTCTACTAACATTCACAAGGTAACTTGGATACACCCTATATCAAAACATGGTCATATTCTTGATTATGTCATCATGCGCAAGCGTCAGCTTCAGGATATGTGTACTGTCAGAGGTATGCGGGGTGCAGACTGTGACACTGATCACAAACTTGTTCTGTGAAAAACTTAAGTTGTGTATAAGGAAAAAGGGCAGAGGCAATGGAGTAAAAGTGCCTGAACGCATCGATATCTCTAAATTATAAAATAAGGAAGTGTGGGAAACTCTTAGGGACTCATTATTAATATCTCATTTAATGGAACTTGGTAACGATTCAAGTCACAAAGGGGCTGAAATCTTTGGTTTTAAGAAAACCAAACATAAGGATTGGTTTGCTGAAAATGATTTTGCAATCACCAACTTTTTGGAAGAGAAGAAAAAGTCTCACGATATATGTCTGTGTTCTAATGGACCAGCTAAAATAACTGAAGAAAACGTGAATAAAGAAGCAATACTAAAAGTACAGGATAAGACACGTCAAATAAAGAACAAGTAGTGTCATCAGACATCCAGACGGCTTATGAGCACAAAAATTCAAAAGATATGTATAACAAAATTAGACAAGCTTTTGCACCACAGCATCCAACATTGGTAATTGTGAAATGCAAAGATGGTCTGCCCTTTCAACAATGTTGATGGGCCATGGAACGATAGACAACATTTTTTAGATCTTTTTGATCATTCATCTGAAGTAAATAATAAGTTATTGATAAGCTCTTTTAAAAAGAGATTATCGATGATCGATGATGATTGATCTCTACATTTATGAGAATAAAAGCACATTAACAGAGATTAATAAGGGAAATAACATTAACAGAGATTAATCAGGGAAATAACATTAACAGAGATTAATAAGGGAAATAACATTAACAGAGATTAATAAGGGAAATAAAATTAACAGAGATTAATGAGGGAAATAACATTAACAGAGATTAATGAGGGAAATAACATTAACAGAGATTAATAAGGGAAATAACATTAACAGAGATTAATAAGGGAAATAACATTAACAGAGATTAATAAGGGAAATAACATTAACAGAGATTAATGAGGGAAATAACATTAACAGAGATTAATAAGGGAAATAACATTAACAGAGATTAATAAGGGAAATAACATTAACAGAGATTAATAAGGGAAATAACATTAACAGAGATTAATGAGGGAAATAACATTAACAGAGATTAATAAGGGAAATAACATTAACAGAGATTAATAAGGGAAATAACATTAACAGAGATTAATGAGGGAAATAACATTAACAGAGATTAATAAGGGAAATAACATTAACAGAGATTAATAAGGGAAATAACATTAACAGAGATTAATAAGGGAAATAACATTAACAGAGATTAATGAGGGAAATAACATTAACAGAGATTAATAAGGGAAATAACATTAACAGAGATTAATAAGGGAAATAACATTAACAGAGATTAATAAGGGAAATAACATTAACAGAGATTAATAAGGGAAATAACATTAACAGAGATTAATAAGGGAAATAAAATTAACAGAGATTAATGAGGGAAATGCACCAAGACTTGATGGGATACCTGTTGAATTATTGCTGTTTGGGGGTGACAGCGTTATCATCCTTGCTTTTTGGTATGGTAATGGTGATTAGATTGATTCAATATTGATGACAATTTGCAAAGATCAAAATGTGAGTGCGGTGATTACAGAGGCATTAGCTTGCTCCAATCGGTGGGAAAGGTTTAAGCAAAAATGTTGTTAAATCGTTTGCTGAAATGGATTTGTCCCTCTATCATCCCAGAGAATCAATGTGGTTTTAGATCTGGCCGCATCACAATGGACATGACGTTCTCTGCGTGATAACTGATAGAAATATGTATGGAGCAGCGAGTGCCTTTGTATCATGTTTTTGTCGATCTGACAAATGCTTTTGATACCATTAATCGCAATGCACTTTGGAATATTCTTAGGAAATTACACTGTCCTACACGTTTTATCGAGATGTTTCAGCAGTTACACCATTATATGAAAGCTCAAATAAATTTAAATGAGTTTCTGTCTGATCCAAACTTGTCTGTTGAAACCAGTGTGAAACAATCGGATATCTTTGCCTCAACATTATTTTCCATATATTTCGCTGTGATGCTTTTAACAATTATATCGATATCAAAGTGAAGTTTGTTTTTGAACTTTTATATGCAGATGATGCAGACCTTGTTTCACATTCAGAAACAAACACACAGATGATTATGGACAAGTTATCAGAGGTTTGTAAAGATTTTGGACCAACCATATTATGTATTTCCTTCCTATAGGAATGTCATATGTTGAACTAAACATGGTAAGAAGTTAAATGTCACTGGCAACTTTTTATATATTAGTAGTACATTGAGTAAGGACTGTACGTTTGATGCTGAGATAAATTACAGAATAGCGAAAGCCAGGTCTGCTTTTGACAAACTGGAGAAACGTGTAGTCAGATCGTAAAAGTGTTTTTGAAGCATGCGCTATCACTACTCTGATATATGAGTCAGGAACGTGGACAACAAATAGAAAGTATCTCAAGCTATTGGAAAGGTTTCATCAAAGTTGTATTTGGAGAATACGTAATATAAACTGGAAAACTCTAATACCTGACCGATCAAATAGTGCTAGTATTGAAATGAAAATCATTCAAAATCAGATGCATTGGACTGGATACTTGGTTAGGATGGAGGACAAAAGATTTAAAAAAACAACTGTTTTAATGCGATATAGATGTGGACAAAAGACCACAACATAAACCAAGAAAAAGGTTTAGGGACTTTCTGAAAAATAATTTGAAAATATTTGAGATGGATTTACATAACTGGGAAGCCCAAGCGAAAGATTGCTCACTGTGGAGAAAAACCCTCTAAGAAAGCTGTAAGATTTTTGAAGGGCATCGTGTAGATTTTACCGCCTTTAAACGTGTTTTAAGAAAGCAGGACAAAAATATGATGTCAGAGAAATTACAACAGAAACTGAAGTTCACTGTATGTGTCAGATACCTCTGTCAAAAGCTGGTTTTGTAAATCATCTGAAATCACGCATTTAAATACAGAAACGACAGTCTTATGAGAAGGCTATTACAGCAAATCTGGCAATGATAAGTTGTCATATTTGTGGTCTAATTATGCAAATCTAGAAATGGCATAACACGACATTCGGGGATTCACAATATTATCATGCGAATATCTTTACAAGAAGGAAAGTTTTCATGTCACATACATATGTGTATTTTCATGTAGAACTACAGCTGGATTTAAAAAGCCACCTTCGAGCACAAAGCTACGCAACACTCAACTGAATAGATGGCAAACTTCTTTCAAGAAGTAGCAATAATATATATATATATATATATATATATATATATATATATATATATATAAGAATACTGAGGTGAATAGGATCACAGCTTATTGAATCCTGCAGTATCAAGTCTTACAAAATATTGGGGGGGGGTAATATTTTATATAAGACAATTCCAACCAAAAGAAGAAATAGCTCAATATTCTTGATAGAGCAAACTAAAATTTATAATTTTTTATATTTAAATTTCATTCATAAAAATATAATTTTTCAAAACGAAAATTTATTATTCTAACAAAGAATATAATTCTAAGTCATTTCCTTAACCTATATATTTTCGATGTAGGCTCATCTCATCAGAGGAAAGTCATATATGATATCTTGTTTGAAATAATATTATTATTCAGCACATACTTAGAAAATGTATTTTAAAGATTAAATCTTTTTAATTGATATAGATAAAGAAAATAAGAGTTGAAGCAAAGAAATGATACGAGATTTTGGTATCTGAATGAAGTAATAATCCTTGAATAAATGCATATGTAAAGTACATTACAATATGACAATCCTTTAATTTCTATATAATAATAATAATAATAATAATAATAATAATAATAATAATAATAATAATAATAATAAAAATAATAATAAATGTATAAAGGGGCTTATATTTAGTTATGCAACGAAAATGTCTCACTCAGTGTATCAGGTTAAACATTTCAAAATAAAATCAAAGCTGACAAATGGTGCTTATTGTTGTGACCCCAATGATAAGAGATTATGGTGGTGTAAAAGACAATTATGGCAAGTAAACTATACACAGGCGTATTTGTTACATTTCAGCAGAAAAATCTCAGGCATTTTTTCATACTACTACTACTACTACTACTACTACTACTAAGCTCTACTCACATATTGAGTACTGTTCAGGTAATTAAAGGAAATATATCTAACTATACATTATAGCACCTTTTAATATTATGTGTAAGTTAAGTACTGACATTACGAAGAAAGTATCGATTTCTATTGGTCTGTCGACGCTTATAATTTTCCACTGATGCTCATAACGCGACATATTGATACAATTGTCATTATTTACGTCAGTAGTTTGAGGTGTAGACCAAGTTTACTTTGAACAGCTTTTAAATTGATAATCAAGATGTCTGATTTTTTTATCATGTTTCTAATGTACTTAGTTTTTCGTTTTCCTCAAGTTTAAAAGTAAAATAAAAATAAATTAAAGCAATTACACGAATCTTCAGACCCGTAATAAGATTTATTACTGTTTATTAGTAAAAGGAAAATGCTTTTCATTAAGAGATTTTTAATGGACAATAAAATGCAAAAAAAAAATTAACGAAAGAAAATATATGCTATTTGCGTGATAAATCGTAATGATCTCAATAAAACACGAAACATCCACACTATACTTCCTGAATCATGGAATTGGATATTAAACAAAAAGTTTTACCCTTTGAATATACAGCGCAAGAGAAGAAGGACTCAGCTAGTATATGTAGTCAGAAAAATGGCTACTCAGTTTCAAAGAACTACAGATTTTTTTTTGAGCATTGAAAAGTCAGTGATAATTTGTAACCGAGAGCTTATGTTGATGACACCAGTCTTTACTGAATTTGTATTACCGATAGTTTCTTCCTCTTCCCAACCTTGTGTAAAATACTATTCAATCTATTTGATTAATTCATTAATAGTAAACTATTCCTGTATTTATTGAATGAGCACACACATACCAAAACACAGGGTAGCAAAAAAAAAAAAAAAAATAGAAAACTTTTATATTTGCCTAAAAACTTTGTTGTGGCTAACCGTCTTGTTACTGAACGATGAGCATGTGAACACATAAAGAGACAAATCTATACAAATAACTTCACAAAAAAAGATATTTTGCAACTGGAGTTTCAGCTGATGAACATTGACCTTACTGAAACGTGGCACTCGTCTTCAAACGTGAAATAAAAACGATTCCTTTTTTCCGATGTAATAAGTGAAATCCATTAAATTGGTTTTTAAGTATACCCAAAAGAAATATTGTTGAAATGAAATTGTATGGTGAAATGTGAAGAGACAAAGAAAAAGAAGAACTGAATTCGATCCATTTTTGTGCTTAGTTAATAAAGAAACGTTCATATTTCTTGCGCATGTTTCGTTGTCAATTCTTCATCGAAATATTCAAAAGAATGCAAATGTAACAATACATTAATGTGTATATAACACACATACACAAATACATTAATGTGTATATAACACACATACACAAATACATTAATGTGTATACAACACACATACACAAATACATTAATGTGTATATAACACACATACACAAATACATTGATGTGTATACAACACACATACACAAATACACACATAGGCAAATGCACGCGCACGTGATAAATCTCGACTATGAAATCCAAAAACTGAGTTAAATAGTGAGCCATAAGAAATTCGCAACTATGAAATGCTCGACTAGTCGCTGTAAGTTAAAATAATCCATGTCTGCATCAGTGGTAGTAAGAACTGGAACGGGACGTCATTGCATTGGATACATTATATGCAAGTTATAATTTGGTTAAACTAAACTTAATACACATCTCTATAAAGTTAGATATGCTATATTCTTATATAGATGTGTGTAAAGGATTCACTGCTAAACCACAAAATTGATCGTAGTAAATTTTGGAAAGTTCAAAGGATCGTTATATAGTCTATATTTAGTTTCATTTGTAAACTGTGTAAAAAGGGCTTGAAAGCTTTTATTAAAAATTCAAATACCTCCGACTTTTGTGAAATTTTAATGAGTATTAATTAATAATTAATCCTCAAATTTCAGTTGCATTTGATCCATAATTAGACACGAAATATTTAGAACATGGTGTGTATCAAAATTATAATAGAATGAACTTTAAGCCAAATGTTAATTAAAGTTCCAGACAATTTTAGCAACATTATATCTAAATTTAAATCTTACGTGATGCATTTTGGAAGAATTAATTTTACTCGTCGTGCAATCGTTATCCATCTAGTAGAAATAAGCATCACACACACACACACACACACACACACACACACACACACACACATATATATATATATATATATATATATACATATATATGATGAAAATGATGGAAGTAATATTCCAAAGTGATGAAAATGCAAAAGGTAAAAACAAATTTTCTCATATATTTATCAACGTTTTGTCTTTATTTACAAATTTTAAAAATATGATTGATTTAAAAAATAACATACAAATACAATATTTGAAAATATTTCATGCGTTTATGACGCGAAAAGAAAGCATTTCTTTATTAGTATAACAGGCCACGCGCCTTGGTAGGATTTAGGCTTTTATAATATCACAAACTTGAGAAAATATGATTTTCAAAAACCTTTTGTCCTCAAATTGTAAATTTAGAATAAGTGATTCGTGAAGTTTGTGGTATAGGTAGACACGAACCCTCGACCAAGCAACTCAGCCTTCTCAGTTGCCGTGGCAGCGACCTAATGGTTGGTTGATATTGGGGGGATTGTTGATTGCTAATTATTTCTGCGATCTATTACGTTTTATTTTCATTTCAGTATGTCTCCTCTTGGCCGCGACGATTTCACTCTTACATTGATTTCTGGTATCTATAAATGTTGCTTATTTCTACTTGACTTATGAAGGATGAATCGGCGGAATGTATGCGGTTTTTGCCTAATGGCAGATACCAGTTTGTTTGTTTTTTACAAAGGACACACCACTTATCAAGGCCCGGAGGCCACTCGATGATAAGGCTTTATGAGTGTACGATAATCAATGGAAAATATCGTAGTAATCGTTAGTAATGAAAATTTTGTAAATGGAATTACTAAAAGGGGCGAGAACTTGTTTACATTGGACTTGAACACAACCATATTGTAGTAAGCTGGAGAATGAAACAGTAGTCAATTGGAAAGCGGGGGAAAAGAACAGAGTTCCACAGGTGAACAGTGCTAAGAAAGAAGCTTTGTTCACGGAAGCTGCGTTTAGATTAAGGCACAGATAAGAGTGGGGGAAATTATTGATAGTGGTTTCAGCTAAATGATTGTTTTTCATGAAAGCTTTGTAAGGGCGGCCATAGATTGGAGCTCAGACGAGCACTTGCTATGAAAATAACGATAACGCAGAGACAGGGTAGCAACGTCTCTTCTGTGGGAAAAAGTTGTAGTGAAGAGAAAAAAGCATTCTCCACTAGACTAACAAGTCTATTTGGAACCCTGTCAAAGAATGATAAGGTCTTTCTAGCAACTCCTGCCCAGATGTGGTAACAGTACGCCATCCTTGAACGTACTTGGCTCTTATACAGATAAAGATTGCATCAGCAGTGAAATAGCTACTGGAGCGGTAGAATGATCCCACCATTTTTCTCGCGACCTTGGCAACGGATTTGATGTATGTGTTCTATTAGAGATCAGAAGTAAAGGTCATACCCAAAAGCTTGTCAAAACATGGAACCTCCCCAAAACGAGAGCCATTCATTTCAATTGATGCCAGACGGGGATCAGAGCGTTGATGATGTAAACTTATAAGTTTAGTTTTATATAAATTAAAATTAACCAGCCACCTCTTTCCCTATTGTACCACGTGCTCAATATTAGAGGAGAGAGAGAATCAGAGAGAACATGGTCATTTACGGTTTTTGAAATGTTGCTATGGTAGTGGTAGTGTCCACAGCATAAATGTCTACGAATGATCGTAAGGAGTGATTTGGAAGCCCATTGATGTAGATCAGGAAGAGAGTTGAGTCCAGGATGGCCTCTTGAGGGACTTCAGCATTACACTGTTAGCTTTTGATTTCTGCCCATCAACCACTACTCTTATGAACCTATCAGAGAGAAATGATTTAATAATTGAGAAGACATTTTCAGCTATATCGTAGTTGGAGATCTTATGGAGTAGACCTTTATGCCATACCTTATCAAGGGCCTTTTATATGTCAAGAGCAACTGCCCTAAAAAGAGACTCCCTAATCCTATGAGATATAATTGTTAGCACATCAGCTGTAGATATAGCAGAACGGAAACTATATTGCATGTTAGCGAGGAGAATATTTCTGCTAAGGTAGTTGACTACTTCTCTATTTAAGCAACTATTCCAGCAACTTATTCATGACGGACAGGAGGCCTATTGGTCTGTACTGGGAAGGAGATTGCCGATCACTTAAATTTTTAAATACAAGACATACTGATGAGGTTTTCCATGGTGTTGGGAAGCAACTCTCCTTAAGACAATGCTTAAACAGCTTTATAAGTGTGGAAGCTAGCTTGGTAATATCACGCACAGATATTTGTATGTTGCATAGCGTGTTTTCAGATACAGGGGAAAATATGAAGGTTGGGGTTGGAGGCCTTGATCGCAGAGGGTAGAGTTAGCTGCAAAGTTCTTGGCAAAGGGTTTGGCTTTGTCCGATGCTAACAAGATTATCTCAAGTCTATTGATGATGGTTGGGATAAAGCACACTTTCTGTTCAGAATCCTGTTTGCTATTTGCCAAACCTAGTAGAAACTAAGCCGTTGTTCAGCTACTTTGGACTTAACGGACTGAGCATACAACTCTCTCACGTTCTTCATTACTCTTTTACAGTGGTTACTGGCAGTCCTGAAAGCGACTTTAGTCTCAGTACATCTATTACGTTTGAATCAGTGGAAAAAAATAATTTTTGTGCGCAATGGCAGCAGCACATTTTGGGGAAAACCACTGCTGCCTGTTAGGCTTTTATTGGAAATTTTTGAAGGGTATGAAACGGTCTATAGCTACAATTAACCATTTTGTCAGGTCTGATACTATAGAGTAACCATCCTTTTTAAACATGGAACGCAGAGATAGCTCTGATATAAATGTACAGAAGCTATTCCAGTCAGCCATAGTGTATCGATATACTGTACGATGGAGAGGTACGTCTTAGGACATATTACATTTCGTTTTTTATCTTAATTGATACAACCGAGTGGTCGGAAGATCTCAGTGGGGACAGAACGAAGGATGAACATAGCTAAGGGCATACTGCGGGTACAAGGGTGGGTTCGTGAACAATCTGAGTGAGGTCATAAGCTTCTGTATGGGAGCATGTGCTTTCATAGCTACTTTGAACCATTCAATAGCCTCATTTACATGCTGTTCAGCAGGAAGAGAAATATATTACTGTATAGAGAATTTTATAACCATAATTATAAAAAGATATTATGTAAACTTACATTAACATACATTAATATACATATAAAATAATTTTTTAAAAGCTGAACGCTTCTTAATTTGATGGCTTCATAATCAACCTTTTTGGACTATCTCATCATTTGGAGTAACGGCTCCTCAACTAGTATTTATCCATCAATTGCTGCTAACTGGGGAGTTATTTATTTTATTTATATTAAGTGCATTAAATAAGTAATGTATAATTGCATTTATCAAACTTATTTTATTCATTAACTAATATTTATTATTTAAATAAGCTGATCACAATAAAAAAAATGTATTATGAAGAACATTTCAAATAATTATATAGTTGCAAAACACATACATCAGACGGACCACACCAAGACATACAGAAATCTGTAAAGATAAAAAAATATCCCGAGTGCACCAAAATACCTCAACGATTTTATAACCATAATTATAAAAATCTTATGTAAACTCACATTAACATTACATCAAAATACATATATAAATATTCTAAATACATATAAAAATAATCAAAATACTTATGGGAATAATTAATATACATATAAAAATAATCAAAATACATGTAAAAATTATAATATATATATAAAATAATACAGTATTAAAAACGCAAAAAAAATCTCAGATTTTTTATGAATCGTTATCTGTGTATATTATAACGGATTTAATAAAAATATCTGTATCTATTTTTCAATTTATTTCATTAATACATACAGGGTTTATTTAGTCAGTTCAAGGGTAGCAATTTCAAGCATCCAAAAAATACAACCCACTGATTACACCACATACGGTTTCCTAAATAATTTCCCGTATTTCAATTCTAAAAGTCAATGCAACCTTTTAAAACACACCAGCAGAATCTTGAATAGCCTTTGGCATTTGAAACCATTTAAAAACAAATCTAACAAAAGAAAAATATAATCTTTATCTCTTTGTCTTTCTCTGTCTACCCCCTCCCTCTCTCTCCCCCCCTCTCTATCTCTCTCTCTCTCTCTCTCTCTCTCTCTCTCTCTCTCTCTCTTCAATGGCCCGTACATGCACAATTCACTTTTTTATGACTCAATCCTGTCAACGACATCTGCTTCGCTGAAGGTTTTTCTGCCAAGGAATAGAACAGAAAAAGGCTGGTTTCTGAAGTTGAAATGTAGATGTATAAAAAGAGCACTTTGAACATTTTATTCTCACTAGAGGTTATCCTCCTATGCGTAACCTTCGCCATCACCATTCTTCAATTTTATGAGATTCCACAAAATTATGTTTTCAACACATAATCATACGCGGTTAAAAAGAGTATGATTATAAATGAAGATATGAAACCGCAGAGATATGATAGATAAGTATGCAATACACACACACACACACACACACACACACACACACACACACACATACACACACACACACACACACGTGTTGCCCGAAACGATAAGAAAGGGATCCAAAAGTGTGCGTAATATGAAAACTCCCATCTCTCAATCTCTCTTAATTCGTCTCTTCATCTTTCTCTCTTTTCCTCTTCCTTGTTTTCTTCATTCCTTACCTCATCTCTCTTTCCCATCCAACCATCCCATTCCTCTCTGTCTTGTTTTAATGCATTGAAATAATTAGAATAATGTTATTTAAATTCTAGTTGATAATTTATGCAAGAAACATGGTTTCACGATCCCCCGCTGCTCAAGTGACGGTACTTTTCTAAAGATCAATTACTATAATGCGTCCAACGCTGCCTTGAACTGTTTGGTCGTCTGTAAGTTGGCCATAACTTTTGGCAGCCTGTTTAAGGGTGCCAAAAGAGACGCTTTCGACGATTCAACTAGAATTGTCCCAGAGTTTGTCTTTGAGTTTCTCAGAAAGCTGGATTTGGTATGAAGAAAGGTCACGAGACATACATTGACGGGCATGATGTTAAAAAGTGAGGGTGAATTCCCCACGCAGCCTATATTCCATCGGCCTAGTACAATCAGGCGGCAAATAAGTATGCTCTTCTTAATCTACTCTAATCCTTTGCCACCGCATAGGCTCTAGCGAATACAGGTTGAGAATCTTCAATCGTTATTTATAGTACTTTATGTGGAGTCATCGCCGTTGAATATCCCAAGCGAAATAAGTAGATGAAGTTTTGGTGATATATTCAACAATAGGTCACGTCAGAGATGTGTATAGTAGTAGGAATAGGGAGCTGTCACGGTGGCAAAGGATTAGAGTAGATTAAGAAGAGCATACTTATTTGCCGCCTGATTGTACTAGGCCGATGGAATATAGGATGAGTCTATCACAACATCAAAGTGATTGAACTGCATTATCTCGTTCAGCATCAATTGGTCAAGTTCGAAGTCACTTATGTGAGCAATTTAATATCCAAATGTAGATTTGTGTAGAAGTAGAGGCCACGGTAGTGAAGATATGAAGTGTTCGTTTTTAGTATGAAAATAACAGATTTTTACGTATTCAGGCAATCAAAATACCCGGAATGGAAGTTATTTTCGAATTGTAAAGGTAGTCGTATGTCTATCAGTGTATGATGCAGTTAATCAGGGTGTCATGGCAATATTTATATTGTGTATATTTTTACCCAGTCTTCCCTGGGGTAGCAGGAGTACTTGTGGGGTAAAGGGTAAAAATACGAACCACTTCGTCTAAATATGTTGTCATCGTGATGATGGCGCTCGTTGGATATAATGTAATGTAATTATTATAACGAATCAATTTGTCTGTAAAGGCATGCGAAAGTTACATGAGATGTTGGGTAACAGTTTAAACAAAAGAAAATTGTATATGACCTCTGCCAGTGCAAATCTATGATAAATTGGTCCAGACGGGAATTTCTGCAATATCATACAGATAAATGCGGACATTTTTTTTTCAATTTCGTAAGCAGTTGGAGCTATTTAAGTCATTTAATTCAATGTAAAGTGGTAGTATAGTAATCGTTAATGGTGTAAATTTGGTAGAATCTGATTTTTTATGGGGACAACTCAACAAGAACTTGTTTACTTTGGATTTCAAGGCTAGCATGTTGTATTCAACCGGGAAGCAGGCCAGCGAAATAGTGTTTCACATGCAGATAGTTCCGGGAAAGATGTTTTGTTCATGGAATCTGCGTTTAGATTAGGCGCAATTAGATAGTAGGGAAAATCGTATATAGTGGTTGTAGTTAATCGTGTGTTCCATGTAAAAGTTTTGCAAGAGGGAACCATAGGTTGGAGTTCAGTCCGGCATTTGCCATGAAAATAATGACAGAGCAGAGACTGGCTCGCAACATCTCTTCTGTGGGAAAGAGGTTGCAGGGAAAAGAAAAGGACATTACCTACTAAGTTTCGAAGCCGGTTTTTTAACTTTATTGAGATGGGATACGGCGCACCGAGCAGCTCCTGCCCAGGTGTGGCACCAGTACTCCATTTAAGGACGTACCTGACTCTTATACAGATAGAGAATTTCTTTTTTTTTTTTTTACAAGATGGTCACCACTGATCAAGGCCCGGAAACCACTCGAGGATAAGGGTTATTGCGTGTACAGTACGTTAATGTTGAGATTTGATAAAGTGCCTTACTTAAGGGGGTGGTTCATCAGGAATTTGTTTATGTTGGACTTGAAGACATCCAGGTTGTAGTCAGGTGGGAAACAAGCAAACGGAACAGAGTTCCACAGGCGTGCACTTCTAAGAAAGACGCTTTGTTCATGGAATCTACGTTTTGGCTTTGGCAGAAAAATTTCCCCACTCTTTATGAGTGGGGAAATTTTTTGACAGTGGTTTCAGCTAGACGGGTGTTTTTCGTGAAAAGCAGTTGGAGCTATTAAAGTCATAAACTTAAAATGCATTCTTTCTAAAAAAATATCTTTTTTTTAATTGAGAGACACCATTTATCAAGGCCCGAAGGCCACTCGAGAATAAGGGTAATTGAATGTAAAGTGGTAGTATAGTAATCGTTAATGGTGTAAATTTGGTAGAATCTGATTTTTTATGGGGACAACTCAACTCTTTATGAGTGGGGAAATTTTTTGACAGTGGTTTCAGCTAGACGGGTGTTTTTCGTGAAAGATTGGCAAGAGGGGACCGGGGATTGGAGCTCAGACGAGAACTTGTCATGGAAGTAACGATAAAACAATGACAGGCTCGCAACGTCTCTCCCGCGGGAGAGAGGTTGCAGGGAAGAAAAAAGGGCATCTCCCACTAAGCCACAAAGTCTATTTTGTACTCTGTCAAGGCAGGATAGGCTGTTTTTAGCAGCTCCTGCTCAGATGTGGCAGCAGTACTCCATCCTTGGATGTACTTCACTTTTATATAGATAGAGAATTGCATCACCAGTGAGATATCTTCTGGAGCGGTAGAAGTACCCTACCATTTTTCTAGCGACCTTGGCAACAGACTTGATGTACGTGTTCCATTTCAGGTTAGGAGTAAAGGTCAAGCCCAGAAGCTTATCAAAACATGCCCCTAGATGAGAGCCATCCATTTCAATTGATGCTAGATGGGATAAGAGCGTTGATGATGTAAAAATAGGAGTTTGGTTTTAGATGCATTAAAAGTAACCAGCCACCATTTCCCCCACTGTACCACGCGCTCGAGATCAGAGGAGAGAGAATCAGAGAGAACTTTGTCATTTATGGCCTTTGATGGTCGTATCATCAGCATGTATGTCAACGAATGATTTAAGTATGTGTTTTGGGAGATCATTGATGTAGATCAGGAAGAGAGTTGGGCCCAGGATGGACCCCTGAGGGAGTCCAGCATTAATACTTTCTGCCCATCAACCACTACTCTTACGAGCCTATCAGAGAGAAATGAGTTAATGATTGAGAAAACATTTCCAGTTATACCGTAGCTGGAAATCTTGTGAAGTAGGCCCTTATGCCATACCTTATCGAAGGCTTTTGATATGTAAAGAGCAATTGTCCTAAAGAGGAAGCCTTTGTCAAGAGATTCACTAATCCTATGAGATATAACCGTTAGCACATCTGCTATAGATCTAGCAGAACGGAAACCATATTGCATGTAACTAAGAAGGTTATTTCTGCTGAGGTGGTTGACTACTTCTCTATTTAATATGGATTCCAGCAACTTACTCATGACATACAGGAGCCTTATTGGTCTGTACTGAGAGAGAAACAACTCATCACCTGAATTCTTAAATACAGGACATACTGATGATATTTTCCAGGGTGTTTAGAAGCACTCTCCTTAAGGCAATGCTTAAACAGTTTTGTAACTATGGGGGCAAGTTCTGGTTGAACCTTTTTCAGAACTATAACTGGAATGCCGTTAGGGCCAGTTGCTTTACTGGAATCAAGGTTCTTGATTAGCTTGGCGACATCACGCATAGATATGTGTATGTTGCATAGCGTGTTGTCTGTTATAGGAGGAAATACAGGGAGTTGATGGCCTTCATCACATAGGGTAGAATTAGCTCCAAAGTTCTTGGCAAATAGTTTGGCCTTGTCTGATGCTGACGACATGACCTCAGGTCCATTGATGATGGATGGGATAGAACGCACGCTTCTGTTCAGGATCCTGTTTGCTATTTGCCAAAACTGGTAGGAACCAAGCCGCTGCTCAGCTATTTTGGATTTAACGGATGGGCATATAGGTGTCTTGCACTTTTTATTACTCTTTTACAGTGGTTGCTGGCAGTCCTGAAAGCAGCTTTAGTCTCAGTACATCTATTACGTTGGTAGCTATGGAAAAAGTGATTTCTCTGCGCGATGGCAGCAGCACATTCTGGGGATTACCATGGCTGGCTGTAAAGATAGGAGTTTGGTTTTAGATGCATTAAAAGTAACCAGCCATCATTTCCCCCACTGTACCACGCGCTCGAGATCAGAGGAGAGAGAATCAGAGAGAACTTTGTCATTTATGGCCTTTGATGGTCGTATCATCAGCATGTCTGTCAACGAATGATTTAAGTATGTGTTTTGGGAGATCATTGATGTAGATCAGGAAGAGAGTTGGGCCCAGGATGGACCCCTGAGGGAGTCCAGCATTAATACTTTTTGCCCATCAACCACTACTCTTACGAGCCTATCAGAGAGAAATGAGTTAATGATTGAGAAAACATTTCCAGTTATACCGTAGCTGGAAATTCTTATTTCTATTTTTTGTTGGAATTTTTTGGATGATATGAATCGGTCTATGCCTACAATTAACCATTCGGTCAGGTATGATACTATAGAGGTCACATGCTTTTTAAACATGGAATGCATGGGTAGATCAGATATAAATGTATGGAAGCTATCCCAGTCAGTCGTAGAGTATCGATATACAGTACGGTGGAGAGGTACGTCTGAAGACATTGCATTTCGTTTTTATCTTAACTGATACAACCGAGTGATCGGGAGATCCAAGAGGAGACAGAACGGAACATGAACATAGCTCAGGTGAAGTTGTAAGAGAAAGGTCTAGAAGGCTAGCGTACTTACCGGAAGTGTCGGGCAAACGGGTGGATTCGTGGACAATCTGGATGAGGTCATAGGCAATGGTGAAATCATGACAGAGCCTCTCCTCATCATCTGTCTTGTTCGAGTGGGTCAGCCATTCCACATCGTGGACATTGAACTCACCACAAATGTGGATGTTAGCCGAAGGATGAGCAGACAGCATGTGGTCAATTTTCTCAGATATGCTCTTAAAGAGAATAACTTAAAGAGAGCAACTCCGCTATTGTGGGGGCGATAGAGGGCAGTGGTGTAAGCAAGTGCAACCCGGAAGCATATATAAGGAAAATTAGGGTCTTCACTAGAGATATCCCTACCACACGGAAAGCCAGCTTTAATGTCGGCACATATTCCATGCCCATGGCGATTTGGGGGGTCAAATTTAGATGTTAAGTTAGAGTATCCTTTAATTATGAACTCGTCTAGGGAAGTGGTCGGTCCTATGTCAGTTTCGCTTAGGAAGAATATGTCCGGTTTCCTCTCCTGTAATTGGGTTTCAACCTCTAGAAGGTTGAAACATAGACCCCTGATGAAGAAGGAGATATGGTAGTAGGGTTCTACGTTGGAGAATGGGGTTCTAGGTTTATTCGTGATTTGTTTTTTCTTGAGATATTTTATGTTGAGGATTGGGGATTTGTGGAACAGGTCGACAGACTTGGTTAGAGCAGGACAGAGAGGGAAAGTAGGAGAGAAAAGGACAGGATTTGTTTTATTGTAGCACATGCTAAGGTAACCCCGCAACAATTACCCACTAGAATGGCATCGAGAGGCTCCATCAGAAATTACTGCATGGTCCAGAATCCATTCACCAGATGCCAATACAGCAGCCCCAGTACTTTGCACCTGTTGATAGGACAGCCTCCTTAGTGGTTAAATCCAAGGTTCGGGTCTCTAACTCTCAGGCGGATAACGTCAGTCCAGATGAAACGTTTACCTCCAGTGCCCTTACTAGTGACATAGCCACAAGGATAGACATAGAACCAGAAGATTTCCGGCATCTCAGGCTACTGTTCACGAAGTACTGTCGTCCTGAAAAGCAGCTTTTTCTTCACCCTTTATCAGAAAAATCACTCATTCGAAATAAAGACTGAGGGACAAATAAGGAGAAGCGAGAGTAACGAGAGCTGCCAATAACGCATCCACAATGCATTGTCTACTCTCCATTTAAAAAAAGGGGTTTAAACGACTTAATATTTAATTAGTATAAGTCCGTAACTCTAATTCGAAATTAAAGATATTTGAAAATAAATTCCCCTCTCATGTTTACGAATGAAATGAATATAGAATACATTACTGTAACTTCCTTTTTTTCTTCTTATCCAAGAGACACCTCCAACAAAAGAATTATAATAAGGACAATTTAGCACCAAAATAATTTTTTAAATACCACTGCGGAGTTATCACGTGTTGACATGTTCATTAAACTTATTTCCTATTCAAAAGACACCTCCAGCGCATTTGAAGGCTTTTCGTTCATTGACTCTTGCTTTCGAGTTTCAGTGCTTATGGCAGACTGGGTGGGAAAGGGTCACGGTGAGAGGGATGATTTCGTTTATATTTATACAGAAAAAGTAAAGTAGTTATCCTAAAACAATATTTTTTTCTCTCGTGGGGGGGGTATTCTAGATAATTTTGCATTTAACGGCTGGCCGAAATAAAATATATTAGATAAAATTAAGTCAAATAAAGAAATTATAATAACGGCATTTCATCGGCAGTGAGATACCTACTGGGCCGGTAAAGTGATCCAACCATTTTTCGAGCGATCTTGGCAACAAATTTTATGTATGTGTTCCATTTTAGATTAGGGGTGTAGGTCAGTTTCAAAAGCTTGTTAGGACGTAGCTTCTCCAAGACGAGGGTCATTCATTTCAATTGGGGCATGATGAGGGTCAGATTAATTATGATGAAACGAGAAAAGATTAATTTTCGATGCATTAAAATAAACCAGCCAGCCTTTTCCTTATTGCACTACATTTTCAAGATCAGAAGAGAGAGAATCAGAAAGACGTTGGACATTACTAGCCTTTCAAGTGCTGCCATAGATCGTGATGTCGTCTGCATAAATGTCTACGAATTGATGAAGATCAAAAAGATAGTTGAGCCCAGGATGGAACCTTGATGTAAGCACGTGTCAATATTATTAGTTTCTAATTTCTTCCCATCAATGACTACTCTTATAAATCTATCAGTAAAAAAGAATTTAATAGTTGAGAAAACATTTCCAGCTATTCCATAGGTGACTATCTTGTGAAGTAGACCTTTATGACATACTGTATCAAGAGTTTTTGATATATCAAGAGCTATTGCTCAAGAAACGAAACGTCTGTCGAGAGATCGCTAATCATGTGTGATATAACAGTTACAGGGGCCCGGCAATATTTTTCGGACACTTTAGTATTCGACTTTCCGAATACCATAGAGTGGCGAAATTCATTCAATAGAATAGCATAAACATATAAAGACAATACCTATCATAAAAATGGAAGAAAATCGATTAGGTAAGGAAAATATTTAATTTTTATCATTTTTTACAAAACACACACGACATTATTTTTCGGAGATCGTTGAAAAACTGTTAATAGTCTGTAATATCTTTCTTCTCAATAACTTTTATCAATCTCTCTTCAGAATGATCAAACATATGCACAATAACATCTCTACGTGTTTCTATTAGTTGTTTTTTGGCATCTAGTATTCATTCCCATGGTTGAGCCTCTTTCGTTATTTGAGGTCCATCATAGACAGGTTGCGCAAGCATTTCCCAAACATTTTTCATTAAATTTAGATCTGGACTTTTTGCAGGCCATTCCAAAGTAGTCATATTCACTTTAACCATCCATAAAAAACCTTGACACCTCAAAAGCATGTGGACCCGATCTTATCCCAGCTGTGCTATTAAAAAAGTGCTCAGCCGAAGTAGCTCCAGTTCTCTCCAAACTCTACAACAAATGTCTTAATGAAGCTTGCTTTCCGGGCTGTTGGAAAACTGCTTCTGTTGTACCAGTATTCAAGAATTCTGGCGAAAGGACAGATCCATCAAATTATCGCCCCATTAGCCTCCTCCCACTTTTTGCCAAAATATTTGAGACCATAATTAACCATGCTCTAGTCCATCATCTTACAGATGCTAAACTACTGACTGACAAACAATATGGATTTAGACAAGCCCGTTCCACAGCAGACATCCTCACCGTGATCTCTGAACGTATATACCAATCACTGGACAAAGCGGGGGAAGGCAGAGCGGTAGCTCTAGATATATCTAAGGCTTTTGACAGGGTATGGCATGAGGGTCTCCTCAGTAAAATCAGATCATACGGTATCACTGGTAGAATACTTAACATAATTAAATCCTTCTTAGATAAGAGAAAAATCCAGGTAGTCCTCGACGGTCGCACATCTAAACAATATGATATAAATGCGGGAGTGCCCCAGGGTTCTATCCTTGGACCTCTATTGTTCCTGATATTCATAAATGACCTCCCCGACAACATTGCCTCTGAGATGGGTATATATGCTGATGACACTACACTCTATGGCAGACACGACAGGAAGACGAATGAACACATTTCTAAAGAAATGGCAGAAACACTAGAGGAAGACCTCCAATCTGTAGTGGAATGGGGACAAAAGTGGTTGGTCGCGTTTAATGCTGCCAAGACTAAACTAGTTTCATTCAATAATTACAAGAAACCCTCTCTACCACCAATAGCAATGGCCAACGACTCTTTATCTGAGAGTCCATCTTTCAAACTCCTTGGCCTAACGTTCACAGGAAACATGAGTTGGAACAATTACATTGAAGGCATTGCCAGGGCCGCTGCAAGAAAGGTAGGCTCTCTACCGTGCTAGAAAACTACTAACACCCGAAAGTATCCTGTACCTCTATAAGGCCACCATTCGCCCATGTATGGAGTATTGCTGCCACATCTGGGCTGGTGCATCTGCTACTAGTCTCTCGCTCCTTGACAAGGTTCAAAAGAGAGTCGCAAATCTGATAGGCCCTGAACTGGCATCTAAGCTTCAGCCTCTGTCCCATCGACGAAACGTTGCGTCCCTCGGCCTGTTCTACAAGTATTTTAGTGGTGAATGCTCTGATGAACTGCAATCACTTGTGCCCCCACGACGCGAGCACCCTCGACAAACCCGACAGGCTGCTAGATCCCACCCCCACACTGTAGAGGTCCCTAGATGTAAAAGATCTTTTTACTCCAATAGTTTCTTCCCCAGAACCGCAAGACTCTGGAATTCCATTCCAGGTCCCTGCTTCCCCAACAGTACTGACGTCCAGAAGTTCAAGTGTAACGTGAACCGACACCTTGCTGCCCAAATCCCTACATAGTACCCCAGTAGTTGTTGCCCCTGATAGTAGCCCCCTACACCAAAGTGGCAATTTGCCTTGTTTGGGGTGAAAATGTAATAAAAAAAAAATAATAATAAATTCTTTCATGAGTTTTGACACATCGATGCTGCAATTGTATTGCTGTAGAACGAAATCATTCCCCATCTCTCTTCTTATCCTTGGTTGGGCTTTATCGTCCAGCAACTGTTTGTAGCTTTCGCTGTTCTGTCGTCCTTTCAGCCACCCCAACCATATATTTCCATCATACCCCAAAACTATAACTCCTCACATTTGTCGTTTGTTCAGTATAACAGGCTCACCCCTTCTCGACTAAGTACACCATCCATCGGGCCCATCAAACTTGAAACGCTTCTTTGTCAGTAAATATAACCTTCTTAAATTCAACATGCTTTGTTAACCACCTTTTAGCACTCTCGAGTCTTGCTCCTTTCTGTTTCTTTGTTAGTGTAATTTTTTTCTTTGCCTTTGCATACTTCAAGCCAATCCTATGCAGCGTTCTTTGTACTGTTCGAACGTTTACATCCAATTCACATTTCTCCTTCACTTTTCTTGTTGTAACTTTTTCTCCAGATGCCAAAAGCCTTGTCACAGTTATCTTCATTCTCCTTTCAGTCCTCTTGCCAATTGATCTTTTCCGTCCTCTCTTCTTTTTCTGCTCGAAGTTTGTCTTAAGCATGTATTCGACCGTTGATTTCGATAGCTTCAAATCCATGTCAATCCTTCTGGTACTGAGACAATCTTCTCGCTTCTTCTGTGCCAAACAAACGACTTTTTTTAATGCATTTTATCTCATTAAACTTATTTGTTTTGCCAGTAGAGTAGAACAGATAATTGATTCTAATGATAACAGCTAAGCGTACAAACAGAAAATTTGCATACAGTAACATATACATGAACATAGCTCTTAATAAAAATAGGATCTTTGTCCGAAAAATTGTGTCGCGCGAATTTTTGCAAAAATCACAACAAAATTAAAATTATCAAAACTAAACTAAAATAATGATTACACTAGTAGTGGATTTTCACTCCTCAACTACGTACTTACAATCTCAAAAGTTTTTGGCACCTTGAAGTAACTTTTTCAAAGTGTCCGAAAAATACTGTCGGGCCCCTGTAGCACATCAGTTGCAGAACGGAAACCATATTGCATTTTTGTTCCATGAAAATAGTTCCTTTTAGGAAGCTAGATTCTCCCATGTTAGTAGTGGATTTCATGTCTTACGTATCCCAAGTAAAAAGACACACCCACACCCACATACACAAACACACACATTTATATATATATATATATATATATATATATATATATATATATATATATATATATATATATATATATAAATTTGAAATATAAAATATGGATAACTATATTATTATAATATGTTTTGATTCATATAGTGGATCACTCAGAACTAGAAATCAAGGTGAGATTGTATCAATGTTCGGATCTGATTGCATATAACGGACAGGAAGGGGAGAAAAACGTGAATATAGTTGAAATAGTTTATTATAATTCCTACACTAAAATACTTTTTACTCTTCCGATTTCACATAATACATACAGTGGTAATGACCGATTAAAAACATAATATATTCAAGTATTATTACCATGACCTACATAAAGATGGCCCTTGTACTAATGTCACGTAACCTGTTGATATCACGGAAGAAAGTCTGAAGGAACGACAGTATTATTGAATTTCAGAGGGAAATTATGCAAATCCCCAAAAGTGACTATTTTCTTTTCCTAAATACAAGGAATTCTTTTTCTATGTCAACACGTTCAATTAAATAAGAAAATATCTTGTCGAGGAAATACAGTAAAGTACGAGATATTTATATTTTCAAATTTTACTATTATTAGAAATAAAAATTTATGCGAGCTAAAACGATGCGTTTTTATCTTTAAAAATATATTTTTTACCTTTAAAGATAAATAAATTTTTATTTATTTTTCAAATAAATATTTTAATGAGTTTTATTTATTTTATCAAAATCATTTTTTTCACTTTTTTAATTGTTAATGTTTTGTAGCAAAACTATGCTTTAGTGCATTTTTTTTAATCTCGTGGGCATTTAAATATTTAATTTTGGGCATATTTAAAAATATGTGGAAATAAATGCCATACCGGAAAAATAAAGTATTCATCTTTTTAAACAAGTAAGTGATAGCTAGGTACGGGCAATTTAATGACTACTTCCATAGGGACATGGCTTTTAATGCCGGTTAATCATAATATTTTTTTTTAATTTTCGAGTACTTTCTTATTGTATTTGAAAGATTATAATTTAAAGTTAATTTCTCAAAGAAAACAGTGTGTGAAATAAAAAAAAATACATGGAATAATTTTATCTCAACTCTGAAAACTCCCACATTTCACGTAAAAATTCATTATGACAAAAATTGCATTTACATTTTTCTGGCAAGAAAAATGTAAGTTTTCTGGAATTATTTCCAAGTATTAAGTTAAAATCTTAAGATAGTAAATTAATACAATAAATGTATTTAACCTTTGCTAAAAACGTAATAAGTATCCAAAAATGTATCACTGGTTGGAACGAGACTTGTTTATCGTATCCAAAAAAACTCTGGCGGCAATATTCAAATATGTATGGAAGAACAAATTAGACATAATTTATGTCTTTATTTAACATAATCCTGGCATACCGAGCAACTTTTTTTTGAGTCGCAGACCCTCCTTCCTTCAGTTAAAAATGCAGAAAAGCTAATTAAATTCATTAATTATACTACTGATAATTTATTCATTGAAAAAAGTTAGCACCATTATTTATTAATATCGATACAGAATTACAATTGGTTAAGAAAACAATTTATAATCATTGAAAAAATTACAAACTAAAAAAATACAAACCTAGGTTAAAATTTATCATAATGTTTACGTTAAATTTAAAGTTGATAAACACAAACAGGCGGGTAGTTGAAGAGAGGAGGAGGGTGGGCAAAACAGACTGGTTTTCTTTTCAAGTCTATGCATCCGTACTTATCGACATGGAACGTTCATATAAATTTTGCCATTTTTTAATTAAATTATTTTTCTATATTCCTGTTTTTCGATTTAATTTTTTTTACTATATTTTCCAAGATTATATGAACATTATTTTACGTTGATAATTATACGTTCTTGCGTGCAATGGAAATATTAGAATCTTACATGTAAAGATTACGTTAAAAATGTAAGCGTAAAAAAATAGAAATAATTTTTGCAATTATATTTTTTTATGTGAAAATATTAAATAAACAATACTGAATTCAATGATAATATTGCTACTTCGAGAAATTAATTTTTCTTCGAGTTATTTCGTTTTCATTAATATGGACTTCGGGGTCTTTTTTTTTGTAATGTTCCTGTAAAAATTATTTTATTTTTATTTTATTGTTACAAATTACGATGCTTTATTTACATAAAAAAGCAATAATAAATTCTTGCGTTTTTTTTATTTACTACTGAAAACCATAACTTTACTATTTTTTACTACTCGCCTGAGGATGACCAATGGAGGTCGAAAACGTCCGCGATTATGGGAAATTTCTTTTTTCACTGGAAAAAAACGTCCCGAAAATGGTCCGACAAAGAGAAAAGGAGAATTACAAGAAAAAGAAGCAAGAGTTGTCTGTGCTATTTAATGAAACGTGCATAAAAGAAAAAAATGCTGCCTAAATATACTAATATATATATATATATATATATATATATATATATATATATATATATATATATATATATATATTAGTGTTAGGACGATTCATCGGAATAAAAAAAAACGGAACATTTGAGGTATTGGAATCGCCTAATTTCCGAGTCCAAAAACTATTATTTACATTGTATTTTTTTAGTAAAGGTATTTTTTAAAACAAAACGTGTACGATGTAACTTGCTATGAATTGTTTTTATTATTTCGGTACTAATGCAGAGAAGGTATCATGATAAAATAAGAACGTTGTTATTTAGAAACCTATTCTTAACATGGGGAGGGAAGGACGATATTTTGTGACTATTATGTATGTTCAACTAACAATTTAATAAATAAAATATACCTTTAAACTTGAATTTAACTTAGTCACAAAAATAGCACCGTACATTCTCTGTATAAGCACCATTATTTCTTTTTAAAACATAGTTTTAGTAAATAAAAAATTTAGGAGAAATGTCGAAACTCATTTCATTAAATAATTTACATGACTGAATAGGAATTTATGTGATGGAAATAATCTTTATTGAAAAGAAAACGGAACTTATAGTATAAAATTTTAAATCTGTAACATAGGATGGAGTCTAGATAAATCCAGAAAATTAAAGGGCGAATAAAAATCCGTGCAGAAACGTGTAGAAAGTTGTAAATCCGGTTGGGTAAAATCCAGGTCTCCATATGATAAGCTGGAGGGGTTTTCCGTGTAAAACGTTTTTCAGTCAAACAATATACATGACCAAATGTCAAACCAAGAGACAGTGTGTTTCCTGAAGCCAGAATAAAGTGAAATTAAATGGTATAAATTAAACTCAATCTATTAAATTAAACTCAATCTATTAAATTAAACTCAATCTATTAAATTAACCCAATCTATTAAATTAAACCCAATCTATTAAATTAACCTAATCTATTAAATTAAACTCAATCTATTAAATTAACCTAATCTATTAAATTAAACTCAATCTATTAAATTAACCTAATCTATTAAATTAAACTCAATCTATTAAATTAACCTAATCTATTACATTAAACCCAATCTATTAAATTAACCTAATCTATTAAGTTAAACTCAATCTATTAAATTAACCTAATCTATTAAATTAAACTCAATCTATTAAATTAACCTAATCTATTACATTAAACCCAATCTATTAAATTAACCTAATCTATTAAGTTAAACTCAATCTATTAAATTAAACCCAATCTATTAAATTAACCTAATCTATTCTTGACCAAGTAAAATCAGTGTAAAGAACTGCAATGTCAAGATGACCCGGGCAGCTGTAAGCATCAAGGTTTAACAAGCGTTTATCTATGATGAAAATAAAAACTGCGTTGGTGAAAACTTTTCAGTCGATATTAATAGTAATTTAAATGGCCTAATTAAACGATATTAATAGAAATTTAAATGGCCTAATTAAACGATATTAATAATAATTTAAATGGTCTAATTAAACGATATTAATAGAAATTTAAATTGCTTAATTATACGATATTAATAATAATTTAAATGGCCTAATTAAACGATATTAATAGTAATTTAAATGGCATAATTAAACGATATTAACAGTAATTTAAATGGCCTAATTAATCGATATTAATAGTAATTTAAATGGCCTAATTAAACGATATTAATAGTAATTTAAATGGCATAATTAAACGATATTAACAGTAATTTAAATGGCCTAATTAAACGATATTAATAGTAATTTAAATGGCCTAATTAAACGATATTAATAATAATTTAAATGGCCTAATTAAACGATATTAACAGTAATTTAAATGGCTTAATTAAACGATATTAATAATAATTTAAATGGCCTAATTAAACGATATTAATAGTAATTTAAATGGCCTAATTAAACGATTTTAACAGTAATTTAAATGGCCTAATTAAACGATATTAATAGTAATTTAAATGGCCTAATTAAACGATATTAATAGTCATTTAAATGGCTTAATTAAACGATATTAATAGTAATTTAAATGACCTAAACCGCAAGAAATAAATAAGTTAGTTGGAATTGTAATTAGAGTAATAAAATTAAAATATTTATATTAGAAATTATTTTTACTATCATTTTATTTTTAAAAAATAAGATTATCTCGCAATGCAAACAAAAGAAAAAATTTAAATACAGCAAACATGAAATTACTTGCCAATTTATGCACACCTTGACTATATAAACACTTTTTATAAATAATTTCCTTACTTCTCTAAACATTGATATTTTGAACCTTTAAATCCATATTTTTTTTACATACATTTGTTATTTCATCATTTTTTCCTATCATTCTTTATAGCCGTTAACCCTTTCTTTTTACTTTATTTTACTCCCAATTTCTTCGTATTGATTATTTCCCTATCCAACATGATACCCATGTTTCATTATTATTTGACCCATTACATAACCGCAAATTTACACATAAACCCTCTGAAATCTATTAGAATTTCATTATTTTCCTTTAATATACTTATAATACCTTTATAATCTATAGAATTGTGTTAGAATTCCCTTAATATGATAGTTAGAACAATCACAGTTTATGATTTATAATTTCATAATGTATTATTTACAGTTTATATAACTCTTTTAATAAACGCTCTTAACATTTGTAATCTCCCTTCACTCCTTTTTAATACTGCCCGAGTACAAAATTGATTGTCATTTTATGTATCATATTTTCATTTTAACAGTTTGTCAGGCTTATATGATTTAATTAATTATTTGTCTTAACGCTTATATTTCCCCTATTTAACGCTTATATTTCCCCTATTTAACGCTTATATTTCTCCTATTTAACGCTTATATTTCCCCTATTTAACGCTTATATTTCCCCTATTTAACGCTTATATTTCCCCTATTTAACGCTTATATTTCTCCTATTCTTTGAAAACATTTTTAAGCGCATATATGTTAGTATATATATATATGTATGTACTTGGATGTGTATACATAGTGTATATTTCTATATAGTTGTGAGAGAATATGTACCTATGTAATTATTTTCTTTTTATATAGAAGATTTTTTTTTATATAAGTATATAAAAAAAAAGTTTTTTTAAAAGATTTTTTTAATTAATTTTTTTAATATGCGAGCCAGTAGAAACTTGTGTCGGGTAAAGTCCTCTGTGTAGGATCTATGACTCTACGCAATGACAGTATCTCTCTACATCCTCGCAGCGTAGTCAGTGTTGGCCTTAAGAATTACGGCCACTTATTATACGCTGTCTGGTTTAGATCATTAGTTCTTATAAAATAATCAAGTGAAATACACGGATGGCAAAAATAACAGAACACGTTAACAACCAAGGGTGTATATGTATAATACTTTTATTACAGAATAGAATTTAATTTACCACCTTTTATATACATATTCAACGAGCCGGGAGGGTTACAAAGGAATTAAAGAAAAGAAAATGGAATATGATTACGAAATTATGAGAAGTCATTGGTTAAATCCAGAAATAAAAAGAACATTTAAACAGGAATGCCACTGTAAAAATTAGCTGGGCTGTTCAAGAGAAGGTAGTGATATAATCCAATTTTCGTAGTCTCATTTCTCATTTGATCAGATTGGTACAGTTCCTCTCTCCAAAATATTTCGTCAGCTTTTCATTCAGCAATTAGTCCCTCGTGGTCGGGCCGCAAATGTCCACTTCATTATCGTTCCGGTTTCCGCAACCCTGTTGTTGCAAGTCGCTGGTTGTAAGCTTCAAGTTGATTGTTAATTAGTATTTATGGCGCTGGCGCTTGTTTAAATGATATATATATATATATATATATATATATATATATATATATATATATATATATATGTGTGTGTGTGTGTGTGTGTGTGTGTGTGTGTGTGTGTGTGTGTGTGTGTGTGTGTGTGTTCGAAAACATAGGTTCCAGAGTTCTATCCTTTTTTGCTACACAAGAAAATCTGTAGGCAGCTTCATCTTTTTTCCATTTTGGTTATCTTCACGTGCGTTGATTCGGGCGTGCAGCGTTTATATTATATCCGCTGTGGATTCATATTCTAATTTGATCAGCGAAATGCGCCCTTTTCGCATCTGTCTCGTTCGCTAATCAGTAAAAAACTGTTTGTTTTTTTTACATTTTCTGCAGCACTTGGCCTTGATTCCCTCGGAATTTAATTATTTCCTTTCCTTTTTTCTTTACATCCAGGAAGAGAGATGGGGTAAGGAGGGGAAAAAGAGAAAGAACAGTATATTCTGTCATAAGAATGGATAGATGTACCTGGGTTATTTCTCTCAGGGTTTTAAACCATCGGCATTCAGAGGAAATGGTGGTGATTTGCCTGTCTTGCAATTATAAAAGGAGATGAGTCGTCCGGCTTTCCGGAATTATAGCCTCGTTATCCCACGTGACAGTAAAGAGAAACAAACGTTTGTGTAGCTCACTTACTATAAGTATGTATTTGGCACTATTGCATATATACATACAAATGCATATATATTTGCATAATATTATAGTTTGTTCTTAAAATGAAAACCGTACTTTTATGGGGAAAAATTAATGTCTTTTATTAGTAAAAAGCATAAATAATTTTAGTTTGTTTTTACACAAAAGTTAAAATAATTTTTAAAAAATGAAATGCCTTTTATTATCATATTTATAAAAAATAATTCATAAAATTCGGGGAAAGATCGACTTTTATAAAAAAAAAAAAAATGATAGAAAACTATAAATGTCAGTCGTAAAATAAAATTTGTAAAAATCTTTTATTATCTATGGTCTGACTGCTCGACGGATATTGCTTGTTAGGACTTCAGAAATGACGTCATTTTTTCAGTGCAAGGGCTTGAATCCATATTTACGTAAGTCACGTTACTACGCTCTGCCTAAAAAGACAGCACTCTATATAAGGGTGAATCATATTTTAATCGGTTTTAAAATCCGAAACGTGTGTGTGAATTTGTCTGCATATGTATATGAAATATTAGTCATTTATATTTATTTTATCTGTTCATAGACACTTATGACAAAGAGAACGGTTATCTTGGGGTGGAGGGTCGTGTTGTTGGTGCTTATATGATGAATATTACTTCGCACGTGCAGCAATACCCCCTTCCCAATACATCCACTATCCTACGAACAAATCATCATTAACGGACTAATAAATTTTATTCTTCAACTATTTTGATTAATTTCCTGCTGTTCTACCTCCTCCCCTCTTTACATTACCTAGACTCTCACTCCACCATACTCACTAAAATAAAATAAAACAAATAAAAATCAGATCAACTAGAAAGAAAAATGTCCCAATTAAAAACATATTCACTTTTTCTAAGAGAGAATCGGAGAAGCATTTTCGGAGAGCAAATAACAGAACTGCAATTTTTGCAGAGTTAAAAAAAATATCACCATTCCAGTTTTCAATGCTACGTTTTGCTTGCAGCACGAAATTGATTTGTTGGCGAATTATTCCGTTGACAGGAAGTCAGAAGAAACACAACAATAAGAAAGTTTGATAATTAAATGTTCACGTGATAAGTTTATTCAAACCCAAAGAAATTCGAATATAGTAAAAATAATGTTTATATTGGTGCTGATAACTTAGCATGTACTAACATGCTAATCTATATTATTTGTTCATATATATATATTTGTGTGTGTATGTGTGTGTGTGTATGTGTGTGAGAGAGAGAGAGAGAAGGTTCTTTTATACTAATGAATCATTACTTATCAATGCCAAAATTTATTCGAGGTAAGGATTAAATATTTTCAATTAGATGATGATAGATATTTTGAAAGAATTGACCACGAATGCAATGAACCAAATTTGAACTTGAAGATGACCACATAGGAAGCAGGTTATGTGGTCTACAGAGGAAAAGTTCTTCGGAAGAAACTCTATTAATGAAAGTTCCCTTTGGTTTTAGGTGCACTGAGGAAGAAAGAGCAGGTCTTACCTCCTCAGATAAGCAGTAGTATATTTTTCAGCAATTTTAACAACTTTCATATAAGTCTTCTATTTAAGATTTGGAGTGAAACTCATTTCTAGGAGCTTATCAAAGGTTACTTCTCAATAAAAAAAGGTTCATTAGATCTTTGTTAGAACAAAATTATGTAGTTGCAAAGAATTTGGCATTGTGCAGTTTGTGAACAAATGGTTATATTATTATTTTTTAAAAAATTTGCATTATGTAATTCGTGGAAGGAATTTATGTAATTGCTGAAAAGAAGGAACCTATGATTGACATTGCTATTGCGGTTTTTATCATTTATTTCCAGAAAATAAAAAAATAAACAATTGCGCACAAGGTCAACTCAAAACATGGAGAGAGGTATCTGTGGTCATCTTTGTCACTGTACGTTTTTTACTTATTGAAGGGGTGTCCCTAGCTAAAGTTCTCACTCACAACAATCATTCCACCCTGCTACCCTGCTTACTGTTCCTAAATCAATTGGATTTTTTATTACTTTTATTAAAAATAACATAAAAGCTTAATCGTTTTTTATTTACACAAATTCAACAAAAGTAACAAAGAATTTCATTGGTAGTGGTAGGGGGAGAAAATAATCAAAAAGAAAAATGGTGGTAGTAGGGGCATCCCAACCCTCGCTAGACGCCCACTGTTTTCCGGCTTGATGAAGATCGAAAACAAGCAGGTCAATCCATAAAGGGGCTTGAAGCACTAGATTTGGGACAAAATAAAAATGAGGCGGTAGTTAAGGAGATGTCACTCAAAGTTTAAAGAAAGAGCCGAAAGAAAAAAAATAGGGGCATCTTAGAGCACTCTATCTGGGGAGGAAAGGATCATTCACTCGGTTAACTAAGGAAAACAAGGTTTGTCTTACTGAGACTAGAATCCGGCAAGACCGCACGCGCCATGCCTAGGCAGAGAACACGTACTCTAATTTGGCTCCTTTTCGTACGCGTAAGGTCGCTGCCCTAATCCATCTTTTGTCGAAAGCTACGAGATGTAATCTCTCCTTATTAGTCCTGATCTTGACATTTAACTGATGTTTGAAGTATATAATACGACTAAGACCTGGCCGCCCCCAGTTAAGATATAACACGTGGAAGACCATAGTGCTCACCAGTACATAAGTGTAGTTCTAGATAGTTCCAATTCGAACACTCACAGAAGCTCAATAGCGCGGTCTCGGCCGCTTCTACGGTGATAGTGTTGATGTGAGATTCTTGTATTTCTTGTCTGTATAGTGGTTGGCAGGTGAAGAAAAAACATTTTAAATAAAGAAAAAGTCCAATGTATAAGACTCAAAGTCTCCAGGGAAGCTATGCACTACGGGACGGATGTCGAACGGTAGTTTGACGATCCTCTTCTCTTGATGGATTTTCACTGAAAACGATTAGTTCATTTTGGTATCATTCATCTGCAGTTAATTCACAAGTTGACAAACGACGAAAACCAACTCTGACGCAAGTTTTGGTTTCATTGTAAGGATTAATTATTAAAATAATTATGATTACAAAGAAAATGTTATTTATGCACAACAATCAACAGGAGAAAAATAAAATATATGCCATATTTAATTAACCGTAACTCAAACGGGGCCTTTTTCTTGTTTGTTTGTTTGTTTGTTAACAACCGAGTTTCTTCTCTCGTTATCGGTCGGGCAGTAAACGGGGATGTTTTTGTGCAAGGTGGTGACGAACTTACTGTGACTGAAAACTGTAACAACAACTGACTCTAACCTGCTCTGTAGTTCCTTTTAAAGAAAGGGGTGGGTAAGGCTTTGGTTTTTCTGTGGGTTTCTCAGCTAACCAATCCTTATTCATTACGCAATACTCTGATTCACCTTGATTGGCTAAGTAGCCACATCTCCTATGCATATTAATTAGGTGATTTTCCTGACAGACTAAACTTTTCCATTATATCGGTTCCTACACAGGCCAAATCTCGGCTTCGACGTCAATCAAGGACAAAACATGGTTAGATAACACTCAACAATCTTTTTCACAAAACAATATTATTAATGTTCCCAAAATTGTCTTTTTCCTGCATGTATTCAGCGATCAAACTGTTCTAAATAACGTCATTTGCAGGTACCCCGATATCGCTTACATAAATAAAAGCCCTAATTCATCCCTCATTCGCCTCCTTTCTGAGGCAATTTCGACCATTATAGGTGGCTCGGTCACAGAAGTCAGCGACCAGATCTTGATTTGCTCAAGATTCAACCCCATGCTTCTCATTCAGTCTCGACGGCCACACCACCATTCTGGCTATGGCCAGGATCGCGAAAGACACCATTTGTTTCTCCCTGTTCTACGATGGACTGGCATTGTGCACGACCAGAGACACGTTCAGCAGGTGAGGATGCTTGGATCACTGCAAGTTGACATGTGTCCAGTACGGGTGAAGTTCGCTGCAATCAAAGAAAATATGTTCCGGTGTTTCTTATTTTTAGGTCCTACAGTGGGGACACTCATGCGGACTAACTAGTTGAGCACTACATTATATGGCGTTAAAGGAGGAGAATGGGTGAGGTCTGGGTTGATCTGAATTTCTCATCCAATCAATCTCTGTTCATTACACCATACTCTGATTTGCCTTGATTGGCATAATTGGCCACATTACCTATGCATAAGGCGATTTCCCAGCAGAAATCAAACTTTTCCATTATCTTGCTTCGACCTCAATGACACTTCGAAGACGGCCCGATAACACGCAACAACCCTAAACAATATTATTAATGTTCCCGAAATTGTTTTTTACTGCATGTATTTTGCATTGACCATCAAACCGCTCATTAACTAGCAAGGTCATCTACTAATATCCTGGGATCGCTAACATAATGAAAACTCTCATTCGCTCTCTTCCAGAGCAATTTTCGTCCACCATAGGTGGTTGGGTCACATTCGCTCCTTAGCTCACCTAACTTCCAAAGGAAATGGTTAAGTCTACCCCGTCTACACGCCTTTGGTCGGTTTCGCATCTCATTATGTCCCTAATAATCAATGCCCAGCGATACTTCATAGCTTAACAACACTAACTGGTTTGTACAGGCCATCTCTTCGACTACCAGTTGATCTGCAAAAGAATAAAAATTAATGCAACATGCACTAATCATGCTAAAGTTATATATCAATGCAAGAAAGGTTACATATGTCCTTGTATATAGGTCCCTATAAAAGTGAAAGATCAGTTCTAATGACGGGCAAACACTCACTTTCTACTTTTTTCAAAGATTATGTCCCCTAAGACCATAGTCTAATTTGGTCCGGGGAAAAACGTTCAGTCAGTAATGATTTATCAAAAAGTTCCTCTAATGTAATTCAGTTTATATCCCGGCAAAAAAGCATCTTTTTTTGCAATTATCTTCCTCTGGGGTTTTGTAAGGCTGTTTTTCCAGTTCATTATCCGGCACAAAAACACACATAGAATTAATCCATCTATGGGCGACCATTCTTTATTTTTATTATCTTTTCATTTTAACTACCTCACCATGGATCTATGATCTCTATCCGGAATCAAAGTTCACACAGGACAGTCTCATTAATAATAGTTTTTGATAAAATTGAGTAATTGTATTTGTTGCTAAAATTAATTAATCATAGTTGTTGATAAAATTAATTAATTTTATTGCTGATAAAATTAAGTAATCGAATTTGGTGATAAAATTAATTAATCATAGTTGTTAATAAAATTAATTAATAATAATTGTTAATAAACTTAATTAATCATAGTTGTTAATAAAATTAATTAATCATAGTTGTTAATAAAATTAATTAATCATAGTTTTTAATAAACTTAATTAATCGTATTTGTTGATAAATTAATTAATTGTATTTTTTCATAAATTAATTAATCATAGTTGTAGATAAAATTGATTAATTGTATTTGTTGATAAAATCATTTATCATAGTCGTTGATAAATTAATTAATCACATTTGTTGTTAAAATTTATTAATCATAGTTGTTGATGAAATTAATTAATCGTGTATGTAGATAAAATTAATTAATCATAATTGTTGATAAATTAATTAATCATATTTGTTGATAAATTAATAATTCGTATTTGTAAATAACATTTAGTAATTGTTGTGATTGATAAAATTAATTAATCGTAGATGTTAATAAAATTAATTAGTTGTAGCTGTTGATAAATTAATTAATTGTAGTTGTTGATAAATTTAAATAGTCGAAGTTTTTAAAAAAATCTTAATTAATAGTAGTTTTAGATTAAATTAATTAATCGTAGCTGTTAATAAAATTAATTAGTTTTAGTTGTTGATAAACTTAATTGATTGTAGTTGTTGATATAATTTAATAATCTTAGCTGTTAGTAAAATTAATTAATTGTAGTTTCTGATGAAAATGAATAGCAGTAATTGTTGATAAATAAATTAATAGTAGTTGTTAATAAAAGTAATACTCCGTATTTTTGATAAAATTAATTTATTGTATTGTATGTCTATAAAATTGATTAATCGTAAGTGTTATTAAAAGTAATTAATCGTAGTTTTTAATTAATTTATCGTGTTTTTTATAAAATTCAATAATCGTAGTTTTAAATAAAATAAATGATTTGTAGCTTTTTATTAAATTAAAGAATCGTTGTTTTAAAGAATTAATTAATCTTAGTTTTTAAAAGATTAATTAATTGAAGATGTTGATGAAATTGATTAATCGTTGTTTTAATAAAATTTATTAATGATAGTTGTTAATACACTTAATTAATCATTATTTAAATAAAATTTAATTATCGTAGTTTAATTTATGATTCGTAGTTTTTGATAAAATTAAATAATATTAGTTATTAATAAAATTAATTCATTGTAGTTGTAGCTAAAATTTAAAAAGCTTAGTATTATCAAATTAAATAATCGTAGTTGTTAAATTAATTAATGGCAGTTGTTGATAAAATTAATTAATCGTAGATGTTAGTAAATATAAATAATCATAGCGTTTAATAAAATTAATTAATCGTAGTTGTTAAAAAATTAATAATTCGTAGTTTTTGATAAAATTTATTAATTTAAATTAATTAATCAAATGTATTAGTCATAGTTGTGATAAAATTAACTAACTGTAGTTTTTGATAAATTAATTAATCGTTGTTTTTTTTGATAAAAATGAGTTAATTAAAATTAATAAATAAAATTGAGTGATCGTAGTTGTTAAAAATAATTATGCGTAATTATTAATAAACTAAATAATCATAGTAGTTAATAAATTAATTAATCGTAGTTGTTATATAAATTAATTAATTGTAGATGCTGAAAATTAAATTGTAAAAAAATATTTCAGGCACATTAAGAAAAGTTCCCAATGTCTGTGTTATTGAAATCAGTATGACTCGAAAAAAAAAAATGAATTTCTCCAAAAAACGATATTATATTGAATCAAGCATTGTATATTCAATGTTTTCACCGAAAAATAATTGCATCAAATATTTCGTTTGATTTTAATGATAAGAGTTTACAGGGAATTTTTAAATGTTATATTGTATTTCCGTTGTACGCATGACCGTGGAAATATGAACGTAAGAATTTTATTTAATAATCTTGAAAATAAAAAAAACATTTTAATTGAGCTCTCTAGTTATTAAGAAAATACTTTTAAAATAATATTTCTACTAATGATTAATTTTTTAAAAGTATGGGTTGACAGAACAGCAAAAAAAATAAAAAGTAAGTTTACAATTTTCTTGCTTAAATAATCATTTTCTACCAAACTGAATTCTAATATTAATTAAAATATTGTTTTAGCTTATTTTATAATGAATAATAACATTTAAGCATAAGTCGAGTTATATAATTGCTACAATTCACTTTTTGAACAACATTTTACAAACTTTTTAATTCAAAGTTTAAGTAAAACATTTGTAAACAAATATCATCAATAATTTAAAAATATTATTGAATAAAATTTTTTCTACTAAGTTAAATATAAAACATTTGTAGAAAAAAAAATTCTTGTGTGCATAAAAAATTTAATTAAATAAGGATTTCAACAGAAGAAGATTATTCAACTTCTCATGGTTTTGTTTTTCATACCGTAAATCGCTTTTTTGGTTTATTATACAATTTTCAGTTTAAAAAGTATTACATTTGGTATAATTCTGTATTTTAAGATTTTAATTTTAAATTAATCTTGAAATAGTTTTATAAAACTGATAATTATTTTTCTAGAGTTTATTTAGTCGGACTTGAAATTCGAACAAATGTGTGTGTGTGTGTGTGTTTTAAATATTTTTACTGTAATTTTTTAACACATAAATATACATTTCTATTCCTTTTAAAGATTAACTTCAGTCTTCCAAACACAATCAAAAATTTAAACATAAACTAAAAAAATAATTATGATAAGACTTTTAAGAAGCATAGAGGTCTGGGGTTGTTTTCGCTCATTTTGCTCGTACCTCGATAACACAGTTATTTACAGCGATTTCTTAAGAGAAAAAGATTATGTAGCGGGATACAAAACATGATAAATCATATTTAGATTTGGAACTTAAACGGTGGATTAATTTTGAATTGGTCAATTAATTTTGAATTGGTCAATAATTTTGAATTGGTCAATTAATTTTGAATTGGTCAATAATTTTGAATTAGTCAATTAATTTTGAATTGGTCAATTAATTTTTAATTGGTCAATAATTTTGAATTGGTCAATAATTTTGAATTGGTCAATTAATTTTGAATTGGTCAATAATTTTGAATTGGTCAATTAATTTTGAATTGGTCAATTAATTTTGAATTGGTCAATAATTTTGAATTGGTCAATTAATTTTGAATTGTTAAATTAATTTGGAATTGGTCAATAATTTGGAATTGGTCAATTAATTTTGAATTGGTCAATAATTTTTAATTGGTCAATTAATTTTGAATTGTTCAACTAATTTTGAATTGGTCAATAGTTTTGAATTGGTCAATTAATATTGAATTGGTCAATTAATTTTGAATTGGTCAATTTATTTTGAATTGGTCAATTAATTTTGATTTGGTGAATAGTTTCGTAAAAAAAATGCCGGTATTATTTCAAGTTAAAAAAAAAGGATGGAGATAAAAAAAAAAAGGATGGAGATTATTCTTAATCTCCATCCTTTTTTTTTACGAAGAAAAGTTTTTTTAGACTAATATTATTAATGAAACAGAATAAACAATCATACAAATATACTGGATCAAATCAACTCATTAAAAACGCGGTATAATTCAGGAATTATCAATTATCGATGCTAGTTGAAAAGAAAAAAATAAACCAAGTCAAACAAAACTGGATGGAACTAGATCAATAATCAATAATCGAAAAAAAAGTTGTATCATCAGACCCAGCTTTTAAAATTAACTGTAGGTTCTTTTATAAGACAGAGGCGCGTCCAAAATGAATGTTTCTTTTTAGAGAACAACTGAAACATGATACTTGATTTTTGCATTTTAAACTTTAAGTGAATCTATTACTTACAGATAATTTTATAAAATCAACTGTAGGTTCTCTACAGTGCTACGTAGACTACAATATATTATGGACTAAGTCACTGCGAAGAGACATGTGAAGCTTCCTTCCGGTACACTGCAAGGAGTTCCTGACTCGAACGATTTGATTTAAAAATGGTTTAATTTCATCTATCTCGATGACAATAAAAGTTGAACATTCGTTGATCCTCATTCAATCTCGGATTTTGCCTCAAAATTGTTGATCTGCATGAAGTTTTCCTTATTAGTGTTAGTTATTCGTTATAGCTGCAATTTTCCATGTGTTTTACCCCCTGATATATTTCAATCAGCAAGGTCCAGTAGTTGCATGCGAAGTCAGGGAAAGTTTAACCCAGAAAGGAATATTACACATGTGTCAAACCAACGTTGTTCTCCTCGTTACATAAATCTGTTTGCTCAACATGTTTGCTTCACATATGCAGAGGCAAATACGACTAGAGAACGGAGTTTTCTGATGTTGACTGACGGTAGATTTTTACGAGAACCTCGACATGACCACGTTGTTAGCGCCCCTATACAGCGATAAAGAATTGGAGTTTATGGCGTTTGGTTAGAGTTGGGGAATAAAATAATTGGTCACATGATTGTTATATTTTAACATGTTTATTGTTTACTATCATTAATTGTTTTGGGAAGAAACCGGAAGCCATCCCATAGATATCGTTATATAGAAATATAATTAAAATTAGCATAAAAGTCGAACAAATGGAAACCACAAAGAGAAGAAAATATACCTGACGAAAATTTATCGCCTAATGATCAAGACGAGAGTTTGTTTTGGATCAATTAAAGCTGCGTAATTGGGAATCAAATGTCTGCTGTTGAGAAGACAATAATGACACTTATATAATCATTGAACTAAAAATTACAACGTATTATTTCACTCGGAATAATTTGAGAGGTTGAAATAGAAATTAGCCCATGAAGTACTTAAGAAAGAAAAACAATTCATTAGCTCAAAATAATATCGTAAAAACCAACCAATAACTCAACCACCAATGGCCAACCTTTCCGAGCAAAACTGTAATGATTTCTCCTTTTCCTCCGCCCAAACTACAGTGCTTTTTCTTTTATATTCTTGAAAGGCTTTCATCTGGATTTCAAAAATAAAATTCGCATATGCTTATGTAAACACACATCATTCTCGAATTTTGGTTCTTTTCAATTGTTTACGTACAAATTTCGCTTAAATTCCTCTAGATTTGATGTACTATCTGCGTTTTTTGATCATTGTTGCTAATCATTTTGGATTTTCGCAATATCAGTTTTCATTTGTAATTGCCGTCTTCTAATTATTATTATTATTTAGGGATAAATAAGACCCCTCAAGATTCTAATACAGTTTGAGCGTTTATTTTGTGTTAGTATTATCATGATTTTTGTTGTTTTTTGTGTGTTGCTGCTTCGAAAAAAGTTCTCCTCTCCCCCCTCTCCCTCTTTCTCCCTCTCTCTCTCTCTCTATATATATATATATATATATATACATATATATATATATATAATGTTGTTGTTGTTGTTGTCGTCATCATCATCATCATCATCATCATCATCATCATCATCATCATTATTATTGTTGTTGTTGTTGTTGTTGTTGTTATTATTATTTTTTTTTTATTATTATTTTTTTTTCAACCTCTGGTGCATTAAATTAATCCATTACAAGTTCTTTCAATAAACGGGATAAAGATTACCCATTCATATCTTCAGATTGTTTAAGCTAACATAAATTATTTAAAACAAAACGTTTTTTTAATTTTTTTATTACATATGGATATTAAAACCAAAAGAGTGGAAGTAGTTGATAAATAAGTTCTCATATATATATATATATATATATATATATATATATATATATATATATATATATATATATATATATATATATATAGTGTTTAAAATATAATTATCCACCACGACTCATAAAAGTGGCTGAATTTAGCGAAATTCGAAATCGGGAGCCCATGGAAAGAAACCTAAACTTTTACCACTGGGTTATCTCGTGCGACTGCTGGGTATATCGCGATTTACGTAGATGTTATTTATTTCTTTTTGTTTGCGATACCTTTTAAATGAATTCAATTATTTATACGAAAGTGCATTTTTACCTAAATACGAGTTGGAAATAATTTCCCTTTCACCAATTTATACACACCACATATATATATATATGTATAGAAAAAAAAAGAAAGAAGAGAACTGTTGTGGGTTGAAATTATAATCGCACGTAGGATGATGTGGGTCACATATCATGTGGTGAGGAAAGACGGTTCCGCTTTGAAGAAGAAGAAGAAGAAGAAGAAGAAGAAGAAGAAGAAGAAGAAGAAGAAGCGGGGACCATCGACTGTTATGAATTTATTTGCTTATCTATTGCTTATCTATTTATTTTATCGGTGGTTGGGATTTTTTTTTTACAAAGTGGTCACCACTTTTCAAGGCCCGGAAGCCACTTAGGGATAAGGGTTATTGTAAGTACAGTACGTTAGTGTGGAGATTTAATAAAGTGTATACTTAAGGGGGCGGTTCATCAGGAATTTGTTTACGTTGGACTTGAAGACATCCAGGCTGTAGTCAGGTGGGAAGCAGGCAGACGGAACAGAGTTCTACAGGCGTGAAGTTCTAAGAAAGAAGCTTTGTTCATAGAATCTACATTTTTATTTAAGCACAGATAAAGAGTGGGGAAAGTTTTTGCCAGTGGATTCAGCTAGACGGGTGTTTTTCGTAAAGGATTGGCGAGGGGGGACCAGAGATTGGAGTTCAGACTGGCACCTGCCATGGAAATAACGATAAATTAAAGATAGGCTTCCAACATCTCTTCTGTGGGAAGGAGGTTGCAGAGAAGAGAAAAGGGCATCCTCCACTAATACACGAAGTCTATTTTGTACTCTGTCAAGGCAGGATATGCGGTTTTAGCTGCTCCTACCCAGATATGGCAGCAGTATTCCATCCTTGGACGTTCTTGGCTTTTATATAGATAGAGAATTGCATCAATAGTGAGATATCTTCTGGGGCGGTAGAAGGATCCCACCATCTTTCCAGCGACCTTGGCAACAGACTTGATGTACGTGTTCCATTTCAGATCAGGAGTGAAGGTCAATCCCAGAAGCTTGTCAAAACATGGGGCTTCTCCTAGACGAGAGCCATCCATTTGAATTGATGTCAGATGGGGATCAGAGCGTTGATGATGTAAAGATAGGAGTTTGGTTTTAGATGCATTAAAGGTAACCAGCCATGTCTTCCCCCACTGAACCACGCGCTCGAGATCAGAGGAGAGAGAATCAGAGAGAACTTTGTCATTTACGTCCTTTGATGTGTTGCCGTAGATGGTCGTGTCATCAGCATAGATGTGAACGAATGATTTAAGTATGTGTTTAGGGAGATCATTGATGTAGATCAGGAAGTGAGTTGGGCCCAGGATTGACCCTTGAGGGACTCCAGCATTAATACTGCAGGCCTCTGATTTTGTCCATTAACCACTAACGCAATATAATATAATAAAAATAAAGTTGTTTTGATTTAATTAATTGCGAGTGATGAAAAATAGTGATTTAAATTTTCAAATGGCATTTACTTATCTTAAAACTGAAAAATCCGGAAAAAATTAATATTCTGGCCTATAATATGATATGGTAAATGTAATCTTAAATATATATGGTAAGGATTGAGACCGTAATGAATAATAAAGATTAGAATTAAAAATTTAAATTGAGAATTTAGAATTAAATTAGAATTTTTGTATAAATAAAGGAACAAAAAGGAGAGGCAAAATTATATGGTGATAGTTCAGCCAATATGTAGACTAATAGAAAAATAGACATAATAATACATAACGATATAAATTCACACAAATTAATATACACAACAGCACAAACGCATACAACACGCATATATATAAACTAATCTATAAATAAAAGTAAAAACATATATATGTGCAGAGTGAATATAATGGCACGAATATTGACATAAATGAACAAATTTAAAATTGCATATACTCAAATATACATAAACAGTAAATAACTATGTTATGAAACAGATGCAGATACACGTAAAAAATATGTAATAAAGGATGCACTGTTCAATATTATAATAAAGTTATGAAAGAAGTCAATGATAAAGTTACAATAACCTAAAAAGTCATGTAAAAACAATAATTTCGAGATCTAATAACTTTTTAATATATATTGCTATTGCTCTCCACGCTATAACTTCTATGACCTTTCCCCAATATCCAATAAAATCAACATCGCCTGATAATGTCTCTAGTTTACTATAACTAGTTGGCTGAAACGTACGCATGATTGTGTAGCGATACTAAAGAAAAAGTAAGTATATATATATATATATATATATATATATTATATATATTATTATTATTATTATTATTATTATTATTATTATTATTATTATTATCAGGAGCTTTCATACAGGCAATCATTAGATATTTCTCTGCCAACAGACTGTGGTGTTCCCAGGAATCTATATGACAACAAGTCTTCCAGGTTTCCCGTACTCACCACTTCTTTCAATAACCTTTGCAAATTAGTTTGCGTTATTCCAATGGCCATTAATTTCTCGTTGATAGCAACTTCACTGGGATTTGGATGCCAATAAGCTTTCCCCAAGGTCCTAGTCCTCTTCTGCACTCATCCAGTGGAGGTTTAGTTAGTGTTTTCTCTGCTTGGTCTTTCCGTCCTCCTTTGCTCTCATTACTTATTTGGTGTGACACATAAAAAATGAAGGCGAGGGCTGTTAATGTAATAATGAAAACTAAAACTGTAGAATAGTAATTCTACAATTTTAATTTTCATTATTACATGTGGTGTTTCTTTGTGTTACCTATGTACCTGTTTCTGTATGTCTGTGTAGTGCCTTTGCATCAGGTGTATTAGTTTCCACGTTTGTCAAGAGCTTTCCTTAATATTTCAGCCGTTTTCATGATTGTTATCCGTTATATCTTCTTAGCCATCCTTCTCATTCCAATCTCACGCTTTTCTTCTTTTAAAGTTTTTCAGGAATTGTTCTAAATCCTCCTACTATTATTGGTGTTATTTTAACTTTTTTTCACCTTCCACATCTCTTTGACCTCTCTGGCTAGTTCCGTGTATTTGTTCCGCTTCTCTCTCTCTCTCTCTCACTCTCTCTCTCTCTCTCTCTCTCACACACACACACACACACACACACACACACATTGATCTTCAGTCTGTGGTCTGTTGCAATGGAAAAATCTACAATCTGGCAAGACTTTTCCTTCTTGTTAACTATTATGACATCCGTTCTACTTGCTTGGGTGGGTTTATCTGTCTGTATATTCATGTCCCATAGGATTATGTGACTTTCATTTTCAAGTACAGTTACCGGTTTGTGCTTGTACCATTTATCTGGGTGTTCAAGATGCAGTTGGCTGCATATTTCCCAGTGCACTGCCTTCCCCACTTGATTGTATCTATTTTGATATTTTTGGGGGATAGTTTGCTGCTTTCGCTTATCATGTGAGTTATTGTTTCATCTCTTTGTCCACAGAGTCTGCATTTGCTGTTTCCTTGTGTCTTGTCGAACATTGCTTTAATATGGTTGGTTCTAATTGCGTTATCTTACGCTTTCTACTAGTCGATCCATACTATGACTATATTCTTTTTTCTATTTTTATTCTTTTTTCTATTATAATAATAATAATAATAATAATAATAATAATAATAATAATTATTATTATTATTATTATTATTATTATTATTATAAAATTCTAAATTTGTTTGTCACCATCTGAAATATTAACGTCACGGCGTCATATTAAATAAGCCTAAAATTATCTGACAATATAGGCGAGGACATATTTTAATAAATAATGGTGGGGTAGAAACTTGCCAAGTGTTGCCTTATTCCTAAACGCATTTCTCCTTCTGAACTTCATTGCTTGGTCAGGCAATAATGAAACAAATGTTGTTTACTCTCTGACCGCACTTCCCTTCTGGATTTGATGACTCTATAGTGAAGCAAGTGTTGTCTGATTCCTGACCACACTTTTTCTTCTAAACCCTACTGCTGGAGGAGTGTATAGTTAAGCAAGTGTTCCTTAATCGCTACTCGCATCTCCCACTTCTGGACTCCAAAAAATAGTTTTCTCTTTAGGCGTTTAGGTTTTGGAAACTTGGTTCTAATAGTGCTCTAGAAAAATCTTTAATTTTATTTAATACTTCCAGTAGCGGTCTTGAAGTTTTCTTTTCATATCTTATGGACTTCATAACGACTTGTCCTGTTTTTAATTTTTTTTTTTTTACAAATGTGCGTTATATATGGGAGTGTTTTTAGATAGATTGTGAAAATCGATAATCGGAAAAATTCCATTAAAAAGGGAACATATCCGATTTTGATTAAAGTTAATATTTTTCTAGTCTAACATCACAAGTGTATTTGAAAAGTTTTAGCACTGCACAAGCAGAAGCGTCCGGCGTATAAAATCAACATTTGATTCTTTGATAAGGTAAGGGTGAGTTCGAAATAAACGTTTCTGTTTAGAGCACAATTGAACCATGATACTTGACTTTTGTATTTTAAACTTTAATGCAAGTCATTATATAAAAATAATTTCATAGAATCAAAAGTAGGTTCTCTACAGTGCAATGTAGACTACAATAGATTGTAGACTAAGTCACTTCGGGAGGCATGTGACCTTCGTCCCAGTGCACTGTGTGAGTCCCCGACTAGAGAAGGCAATCAATCAATTGATTGCCAAATGGGCGATTTCACCGATTTCGATGACAATAAATGTATTGGAAATGTGGAACCTTTTTCAAACCCGGGCAACGTTAGGTTTCCCTGTTAGAGAGAGAGAGAGAGAGAGAGAGAGAGAGAGAGAGAGAGAGAGAGAGGGAGGGGGAGGGGGTGAAGAAATAGAGTGAGAGAGAGAGGGAGAGAGAGGCATGCAGATACAAACATAGATAGATAGATAGATAGATAGATAGATTCGTGCAGTTCTTTTCAATATATCTTATATATAAACACAAATGTCTGCGTTTTTGTTGCTTGTTTGTCTTTTGAAAGTGGTGTAGTTTTGTTTGTTTTGTTGTTGTTATTTTTAACGATTCTAAAACCATGATGTGCGTGTCAGCGCTATTCAAAGATCCATTTACGTCAGCAAACGAAAGGGCGCTATTTAAAAAAAAATCTTTTTTTTCTTTTCTCATCTTCTTCCTTTCTTTCTTTTTCTTTCTTTTTTCCTTATCTTCCTTTCTTTCATTTCTTAAAAGCTACAACATTCCACCAAACAAAAGAAAGATGTTTTTCTTTTGTTGTCTCCCTTTGGCGAATAAGCAAAGCCAAGGCTTTCGTTCCGATAGCCAAATAGAAAGCTAAACTGGCATGTCATGAAAATGTATCTGATTTTCTCTTGTCACACTCGACAAGCGAATGACACGAATGCTTTTCTCTGGGCGAGCCTCACGACTTGTTGACACACTAAGATAGCGAGAGTCGAAGCTGGAGACGCCTCGTCCCATGTAAAAGGGGGTCTACTATTCCGGGTCGGGACGAACAGGGATGGAGGCCGGATATTTTCTTAGCAAATAGATTGATTAATAGACAAGCCGTCTTGCTTAACTGGCACGTCTGTATTTTACGGCATACCCTCTCCCCTCCCTTTAGCAGGGGGGGGGGAGCAACATTATTTTGTTAAATTCGAATATAATCAGAATAACTTTTCTTCGGGAATTTATTATAAACTAGCGGGAAGCATATCTCGGTTTTGCCCGGATAAATTGAGGAAACCAAAGTACTAATGCTGGCTGCTCCAGTTATTTAGCTTAGGAGGAAGATATTTCTGACTTATTTGCTTGGCCGTAGTGTGTATGCCGTGTGTATGAATGGCGGCTTTGTTTGTCATTCATAATTTATAACTGGATTGCAACTTTCTAAAAATCAAGTAAATCTACCCGGAAGTAAAATCAAGTAAATCCACCTGGAAATGTGAAATTAAAAATACCCAATATCCAAGATATAAAGAATCTCTTCGCAAACAGAACTGTGTGCGCGTTATTAAAATAAAAACAATCATTGAAATTGAAAACAGTAGAAACAAATACTTTAATGAATAAATGTTTTCTTTTGCAAAACAATATGCAAATTAGTTAACCATACGACTTTAATTGATAAGTACATTAGAAACTTTTGTTCTTTCAATTGTGTGAAGGTAAACTCGACGTTTTAGTTTCACTGCTAGTGCGAGAAATAAACCAAGTTTATTAAGTAAAGAAGAAGACGAATGCAAGACATAAGAAGAAACAACTGTTATAAACGATTTATTTTCGATGACATTGCAGTGAAGTTGTGTGTTTTCATCTAAGACAGTGTGATCCTGGTCTATGGAAATATGGAGTTGATTCGAGGCTTCATTAATATAATTTAGGAATTAGTAATATCGCACCTCCATCGCCCAGTTGTGTGTAAAATGGCAAGGTGTGTTCAATTACACGTATACAATTAATGATTTTCAATAGAGATTGTTTGTTCGAATTGAATAAATCTAAAAAGAGTTAATATTCCGTAACGTACAAAATACTCTTTAAGGTTCTATATGATATGAAAGTTATTTAATAGTAAGCAACCGCTTTTCCATGCTTATGGCGTGAATGGATTGTGAATTTAATAGAGAATATTATAAGAGGATTGAAAATGATGAATGGAATGACAAATGTGTGTTGACATTGAGTTTGAAGACGACCATGCTCCACAAATGGGAAGTTCTTAGAAAGAAACTTTGTCCGTGGAAATTATTCCTGACACTACGTGCCCCGTAGAAGGCAGGAAAATAATGTTTAGTTGTTGATAGAAAGGGAGTTCTTGCTGTGGATGCCATACCAATAGAAACAATAGATTGGAGCTAAGTAAAGCATCTTTCAATAAAATAGCGATAAAATAAAGAAACATTAGCAATGTCTCTTCTGTGAGAGGCCGTAAAGAACAGACGATATGAAGCCCACTATACTGCGAAGTATTTTGTATCTTGCCAAGACAAGAAAACGCACCCTGGTTGATATCTCTCCAGATGTATCAGTAATATTGTGACCGTTGTACAAAGAAGGCCATTACGATCGAAAATGACACGGTACACTTTGGGGCAAGCGAAACCTGCTGAAAAGTCTGATTATTATCTATAATATAAATCTCAAATGTCTGTTAGTGTGTGTGTGTGTATGTTTGTATATCTCGCTAAAACTTTCGACACATAACCGATACTCACAAAATTGGTATCGTTTGAAAGCTCAGTCTCTCGGACGACAAATATCCAAAAATTTGCTCAAACACAGTCATCTTTCACCGTCAACTGGGCTGTTTTTTACAAGAAATGGTCACTTTTTTCGTCGTCATTTTTGCAAAGTCATCATACGTCTTGCAATGACTAAGCTTAATTTTAATGGTGGCGGGTAACGTCACGGTGGGCGTGGCGACTAAACCGTTCCTTTTTTTTCTCACTTCCTTTTCCTCTTAGCGTTCCAGGTTTGAGCTTGCATCTCTGCCTTCCTGCTTACTACTGTTTTTTTTTGCTCGCGCGGATACTCGTTGCTATTTTATTTTTTTTTAAGGGATTGGTTAATTTTTTAAATCTTTTTAGAGCTCCGTTGCTCAATGTCCTTACCATAAAATCTCTCCACACTCGAGCAACACTGGATATATATATATATATATATATATATATATATATATATATATATATATATATATATATATATATATATATATATATATATATATATATATATATATATAAATGTTTTGGATTCGGTTTCGATTCAAGCTGATGCAGTCAAGTCATATGGATATATTTTTTTATTTTTGAAATCGGAATTTTATAATATATAAAAATCGATAGAAAATTAACTCTATACGAAATCTGCAAGAATTAAAATATCATACTTAAGCGTACTTTATTACCAGGCTATGCTGGGCGTCTCTGCTAGGTTAGATAAATAATTTTGCAGTTTTAACAAAAGAGCTACAATAATATCAGAACGTCTCCATTAACGCTAAACATCTGCAGAATGCCAACATCAATATATTACTAATGAATCGGCCCCTTGTCAAATTTCCACAGGTTCTGCTAGTCTGTTTATTATTTTGATTGTGGACAATTTTAAATGAATTTCTTTTATGAAAATAAAAATGTTCCGATTATAATTTTTTAAAGTTACAATCTCAACCTATTCATTGTGTAGAAAATGTTGTTAGTTACGATGTATATAATTACTAGTGATGGGACGATTCCAATAATTTTCCCGATTCCGATGCAATTACCGATTCCGTACTAAATTCCCGATTCCGATACAATTACTGGTTCCGATTCCGATTCTTTATAAATCTCTAAATTTAACTACAAAATTATTATTTTTTTCCTGTTTATTGCAAAAACACATCTTAAATGTGCACATATTTTCTCAAACGTAAAAACACACTTGTGAAGGGATGATCTAGAGATTTTAGTCTGACTGGAAGTTAAATGAATAGAGATTTATTATTTTATTATTGCTACAAGTAGTGGAAGATATTTCTTAAACAAAAATAAAATTTTAAAAAAAGATAATTAAAGGAAGCGGTTTTAGCATCAGAAGCTAAGCGCAAATTTTTCCGATTCCGATACCCCAAAAAGCTCAGATTTTTCCGATTCCGATTCCGATTAATCTTACCACCGTAATAATTACGTTCTTATTTATCTTATCACGAGAGCATAGTTGGACACAATGTAGGTTTTTAGTGCAGGGAAATCCAGATCCAAAAATTATACCATCCTATCCGTCTATTTTTTATAGTATCTATGTACTTCCAGCTACTTATTCCGGTCTGAGACTGGGGAGAACATATCTAGTTCTATGTAAACAATTTGGAACCACTTTCTGAGTTTTGTTTAGTAGGTTATCATTGGATACTGTTATATGGTATGATTCTAGCGTGCAAAGATTACATCACTTAAATTTTCTAGATTTACATCATTTTCCTGCTTAGACTTTCTATAAGTAATGTCGCCTATTTTTTTTATTTTTCCGAAGAGATCACAGAAGATTGCAAATTGTATTACTATAATGGCTGAAAATATGCATTCATGGCCTGAAAATTTCATCAATCTGCTGCAGATATTGACGGTGTGAAACTAAGTAAGCAACTTCTGTCATAGACGTACTTCAGAAACAGATGCGTCATTGAAAAATTAAACCGATCAGCATTTTCCCACCTTTTGAACGTTTACAAAGCCGATACAGTTGATATAACCACAGTTAGAGATGGGTTTGTCGATTTCAGAGTGGCGATAGAGATTTAAGTTACAAAGCAAGCTTCGAACTTTTACGACCGAGACATCGTTCATCGCTAGCAAAAGTGCATTGAGAATGATGGTGACTATGTAGAAAAATACATTCTGAAACACGAAGTCACCCGTTTTAATGATGCCATCCTGTCTTTGTAGGTTTTCAACATTTTAGTTTTTAGTTAAAAAAATAAATGGCCTTACTTTTGGAACGACTCTTGTATATTTAGAGGGTAATATAGCAAAAGCCAACACGTGACAAAAGGAAAACGAAAAATGTAATATAAACAAAATTTATCCATGAACCTTATTTAGTAACAGTTAGTTACATGCTATATATATATATATATATATATATATATATATATATATATATATATATATATATATATATATATATATATGAGCAAACAGTTAATAAAATATGTTAAAAACACTTTGAAATGTGTGTGTGTGTGTGTGTGTGTGTGTGTGTGTGTGTGTGTTGACACACCGGTTTGCGCCAGATCATCGAAGTTAAGCAACGATGCGCCTGACCAGTACCAAATGTGTGAGCATTTGGGAAGGCTAGGCACTATATATATATACCCCGCCGAGTCGTAAAAATTTCCAGATTGGTATCTGGAGGCGCATTAATTCACTGAGAGATACACCTCCAGTCTTTTTCAAGATATGCATCTAGAAGACGTAAAAACCTGCGGTTTACTGTATGCTCTGTCTTGCGGCAGTCGTTGCACCAACAAAAAATAGCAGTAATAAAAAAAATGTGGTTGGTTCTACACAAAGCCGTCACAACTATAAACACATCAACTATGTGAATTTCTAAATATCTTAAGCTTTGTGGCGGAACTTCATAATATATATATATATATATATATATATATATATATATATATATATATATATATATATATATATATATATATATATATATATATATAAGAGAAAGAAAATTAAAACTGTAAGTTGAACTTTACAATCAAAATTATTGTTCGACTGAATACCCCCCAAAACAATTTTTTTACATAGGCTATCGGCTGTTATTTTATTTTATTACATATTAAGATAAATAGTACTCCTAAATTATACATATTTCTCTGTATGTATATATTAATATTTATATATATATATATATATATATATATATATATATATATATATATATATATATATATATATATACTAGCAGAAGTACCCGTCGTTGACTGGGTTAAAAACAGCCTACAGTAAATGCACTGTGATTGATGAAAGTATGATATGTTATGAAAAGGAGGGGGTTGTAAAGAGATGGGTTTTTATACTCCAAAATTTTGCCCTACGCAAAATATGATGAAATAAAAATAATTTTCGCGAAAATATCTTTTTTTATATCAACTTTGTTTCCATTCGTAGCCAAGAGTGACCAACAAAATGATGTCTCCTTACAAAGAGAAAATGTTATATATATATATATATATATATATATATATATATATATATATATATATGTATATATATATATATTTATCTATATATGTATGTATATATATATGTATGTATATATGTATAATATTAATAATAATAATAATAATAATAATAATAATAATAATAATAATAATAATATACAAGAAATAAATGTTACCATAGTCAATAAAAGTTACTTTTATGGTAGAAAAGTTCATTAGTTTGTATTTTTAAGTAGTTTGTAAATTTTTTTTTTAATTCACGAACCGGTTTTAAAAAAATCAAAATGGCAGCGACTTTGAAATTGAGAGCCCCGTTTTCAATTTGAAGGCGGGGCACCTGAGCATTCTGTGTTAACAATTTAAGAGAGTTCCGTCAACGTAATGAATATCTTTAAACATATTTTAATATTTTCCGTTATTTTGTGCTTGAGAAATATTCGACTATGGCGTGTGTATTTTATATAAAAATTCATTTAAGTAGTTATCGCCTCAAATTTCGTTTTAATTTCGGTTCGCTGAAATTATTTAATTAAAAACTATTTCAAAACAAAAAAAAACATGAACTGAACTTTTATTGACTATGGTAACATTTATTTCTTGTATATTTATTTTTTCGGGTAGTCGTTTGTTGGCTTTTCTGCTAAACACTCTTACTAAATAATATCGACGAAATATCGAAAAAAGAAAGAAACAAAAACAGTTTTGAAAAATAATGAAGCTTTACTTACTTTAGTAAAATAATCCGAAACAGCAAAATGGTATATTAAAAAAGTAAACACGTAATTACTTTAGTTTTTTAAAGAAAAGAATCGATATAAATATCAATAAGAAGAAAATGGCACCCTTTTCAAGTTAAACAGCTTCGTTTCATTTTTACAGTATTGAACGGTGTAGTATTGCGCCGTCGGATTCAGGGTTGTACTATTGTAATGTAAAGAACACGCAGAAAGGGTTGTAATCAAATGAATTCTTTCTAGTACACTGACAAAAAATGCTTAAACAGATATATAAATAAAAATAAAAAGGTTATGCAAATGTTTTTAAAAAGACACGTAATCACTTGAGCGGGATTTTTCCTTCTTTTGACACGATAACAAGTAACGTTCTTATTTTTTATTATTTATCTATTTATCTATTTTCGAAAGAGTTCCAAGGAAAAAACAGAGTTATGCAAAATTTGTGTCGAGAATTGTCTAAAGTTCCGACATTTTTTTTTTTTTTTTGCTTTCACTTTAATAAGAACGTTAATTTATGAGGTGAATTTATTCGACACAATATGATTCAACTCAAAAAAAAAAGCTAGCGTGAATTAAGATTAAAGTTAAGATGTTATTGTGGACCCTCACCACTTTTAAAAAACCTTGTTAAACTTTGTGACATGTTTACATTCTATGGAGGTCAGGCGCGAACGAATACCCAATAATTTTATTATACCATATTTCTTCAAACTGAAACATAATTATCAAAGTATACTTACGCAGATAGATATGAAAAGTCTTTGTTAAATTTTGTGCCATATTTCCATGGGGTACAGGCGCGAACGCAGACCACAATTGTATTACCATCCCTGTTTAAGTTGAAACATACTTATCAAAGTATTTTTATGTACATCTATATTAAAAACCCTCGTAAACCTTTTTTTTCTTTTTCATTTTTTTATTTCCATACTTTGGGGCCAGGCGCGAACGCAGACCCCACAATTTCTATGAACCACCGTTCTGCAAGATCAGACATACCCATTCCTGATCCTCGATACATCTTCTATCATTATACGTAATCAGTTTTTTTTTAAATAGTCAACCATATAGGAGCCTATTCGTGACCACACACACACACACACAGACGTTCAGCTTTATATTATATATATATATATATATATATATATATATATATATATATAAGAACAAGTAGTTAATAAAACATGCTAAAAACACTTTGAAAAAGAGTTAAAAACATATTTAATTTTAAAAAGGAAACACTAAATAAATGGATAGTCCTTAATCCGATGAGTTTCGAAGAAATACTTTTCGGATTTGGCTTGCAAAAGTATTTAATGAAACTACAAGTAAGTCATAGCTCTTACTTAGTCAAAAATAGTGAAACAGAGGGAATAGGGCGATGAAAACGGTGATGTTACGTGAATGGCTAGTCTGGTGAAGGGTAAACTATCCAATAATGTTTTTTAAAAAGTGATCAAATTCCCATTTCCACAAATAATGGAAGATGGTTCATTAACGCGATTCCTTTGGATTAAATCACATTTTTCTTCGCCCTATTCCATCTGCTTCACTATATTTTACTAAGTAAGAGCTATGACTTACTTGCAATTTCATTAAATACTTTTGCAAGCAAAACCCGATCCCGCATTTTGCTAATCCCTACCCACGGATGAGAAGGAAATTATTTCTTCAAACTGCCCGGAAAAAAAAACAATTTTATGCATCGTCACGTTGGACTTGTTTTGGGCTCCATTCTCTCTAAAGAGCTATTTTGCATTTCGGATCAACTTGAGAGAATTTTCATGCAAGCCGAAATATTATGCGCGGTTTGTATATATATATATATATATATATATATATATATATATATATATATATATATATATATATATATATTTACATATTCAATATTTTTAACTTTTTTATTTGGCAATTTATAACAACAATAAATTGCAGTTTCACTTAATGCCTTAATAACTAGCAAATTTTAGCATTGCTACAAATATAATTTACTGATTTCTTTATGTCCTCCGATGAGAAGAATAACAAGAATAGCATTCTTTGAAACTACGCGTAATAAGGACTTTGTAAATTGTTAATTGGAGTATTAAGTCGAACAATAAATTTTTATTGTAAAATTCAACTTATAGTTTTAATTTTCTTTCTCTTATAATAAGCTCTACTCTCTATTGTGTTTTCATTAACACATATATATATCTGTGTGTGTGTGTGTGTGTGTGTGTGTGTGTGTGTATGTGTGTGTGTGTGTGTGCATGGGTTGTGTGTAGGTCTCTTTCCATAAGCAGAATGGTTTAACATTTTATTAATTGTCAATTATTTCACTTTTTGTTTAAATTTGATTTCAAAATCTAAAAGTGATTTGTAATGGCCGCCAATTATGATGTATCCTGAGGACTGGGGACAAAATCAACTAACTCCATCTCTAACATCAATAACATGCATGAAAATGAGAGCAAACGACAGGAATATACAGCCTTCCTCGTCCTCACTGCGTAAGTCATGCAAAGAAGTGTACAAATCTGCTGCCGCCGCCGTTAAGTTCTGCAATCAACATCATTTTTTTTTTCACGCTTTCTCAGCGGGTTCACCTATCTACGCTTGTCTGCTTTTATTCGCCTAATAGAAAATAACAATTAATACCAGTTTATTTGCTTCTTCTGCGTCTCCCGGCTAGTCAACAGAATTTGTCATCAATTCTAATGACGTTATTGCATACATATATATATATATATATATATATATATATATATATATATATATATATATATATAGAGAGAGAGAGAGAGAGAGAGAGAGAGAGAGAGAGGGAGGGAGGGAGAGAGATAGATAGATATGTATGTGCGTGTGTGTGTAGAAGAAAGTTTTACTTTTTAAGAAAGATTTATTATTGATAAAAATAATGAACTGAATATATATATATATATATATATATATATATATATATATATATATATATATATATATATATATATATATATATATAGCGATGGTAAAAAATTATGAAGCACCTATAAAAAAAACTTAGATAATAGTTTAAACCTACGCATTTAAAGGTTAAGACTTGTACAGTGAACAGATCAGAGCAAATGTAAAATATTTAACAATGGAGTGTAGTATTTATTTGCTTTAAAGCCTTTTTCAAGAGTTTGATACGAAATTCATTTAAATATTCAAAATTACTCATTGCCATACTAAAAGTTGTTTCTTATTTTTCAGTTAATATTAGATTCTTGCCAGTGCTATAATAGTAGATTTTATTAAAAAGGCCTCCAAAGTAGCAGCTTTCAGAGATTAAAAGTGCACAAATTGTTGCTTCATCTGATGAAAAGAAACAAGATATAAAGGGAGAGGGTTGTAAATTCTTTTAGAGAGAGAGAGAGGAAAAAAAAATTTGCAGCCCCCCTCCCTCCATATCTATATCTATATATTTTCCCTTCTTGTCACTCCCTCAAATCTTTCATACACCCTCCACCAACAATCTTTTAACCCCCCTCCTTTTTTTTTTTAACGGATTAAGTTAGGTTTTTTGCCCTCCGATTTTAAATATTAAATTTAAATTCATAAGAATATAAAACCATGCGTCACGCTAGATATGGCAAAATATTGCTCACCTCTAAAATTAAAAAGTTCTTAAATTTAATTTTTTTCTTGCCTGATGAGATCAATATTGATCGAAACAGTCGCCATATCGTAGCAAGATATGACTATTAAAATATTAAATATAAAAATATATTATTTGCTTTCTTTGATCGAGCACTATCAACAACCCTTGTTAGAAATCAATGATTCTCATCTTTTGATTATTTTCCACCTGGAATATATCTATCTATCTATCTATCTATATATATATATATCTATAAAAGTGAACGTGTCTGTCTGTCTGTCTGTCTGTCTGTGTACGCAATAACTCTGTCAATTTCTAGTCTATAGACTCGAAATTTGAAATACCGGGTACTGAGATTTGGGAAAATCGATGTGACGGGTGTCAGCCAGAAATTTGGCTGATAAGGGGTCAAATTTCAACGATTTGACCTTTAAGAACTCTACCAAACTCCTCCGACAATTTTGGGTCTAAACACTTGAAATTTTAGATATAGGTTCCTTGAACCTGGATCTAACTTAATAAAGTGATTTGAGCCCGAAACAATAAATTTTAAGGGGTCATAATAGGGGTCAAAGTTTTAAAAAATTAACCATTTTTTTTTTGTTTTTTTGCTTTTTTGCACAGCATACACCTCCAAACACCCGAGCAAGGGGTCAAAGTTCAACGATTTGACATTTGAGAATTCTACCAAACTCCTCCGCCAATTGTGGGTCTAAACACTTGAAATTTTAGATATAGGTTCCTTGGACATGGATATAACTTAATAACTTGATTTGGGTCAAAAACAATAAATGTTAAGGGGACATAATAGGGGTCAAAGTTTAAAAAAATTGACCGCTTTTTCTTTTTCTTTTTTTTTCTCAACATACACCTCCAAACACCCGGGCAACGCCGGGCTGAAATGCTAGTCTATATATCTATAAAAGTGAACGTGTCTGTCTGTCTGTCTGTCTGTCTATCTGTCTGTCTGTGTGTCTGTCTGTCTGTGTACATTTCCCTACGCAATAACTCTGTCAATTTTTAGTCTATAGACTCGAAATTTGAAATACCGGGTACTGAGATTTGGGAAAATCGATGTGACGGGTGTCAGCCAGAAATTTGGCTGTTAAGGGGTCAACTTTCAACGATTTGACCTTTAAGAACTCTACCAAACTCCTCCGACAATTTTGGGTCTAGACACTTGAAATTTTAGATATAGGTTCCTTGAACCTGGATCTAACTTAATAAAGTAATTTGAGCCCGAAACAATAAATTTTAAGGGGTCATAATAGGGGTCAAAGTTTTAAAAAATTAACCATTTTTTTTGTTTTTTTGCTTTTTTTTGCACAGCATACACCTCCAAACACCCGAGCAACGCCGGGCACCCCTGCTAGTATATATATATATATATATATATATATATATATATATATATATATATATATATATATACTCCTATAAATTCATTTTTCTTTTGAGTGTATGATATTCATATTAAAAATTCTCTTTTCTACTTATTTGAAAAGAAAATACAATTTTCTTAAAGGTCTAGTTAATTTGCATATTCTTTTAAACATTCATTTTAATTAATTCCCTATTAGTTTTTTTGGTTTCTTATGGGTGATCATCTTTAGTTAACTATTACATGCAATTATATTGATGCAGATATTCTACATGATTTATACTTGCATAATATTTGCGTAAAAGTTTACAGTAAGCACAAAATTGTTTCCATATATATTTATGTATACGTATATATTTTTGTTTAATCTATATATCTATAAACGTGAACGTGTCTGTCTGTCTATCTGTGTGTCTGTGTACATTTCCCTACACAACAACTTTGTTAATTTTTAGTTTGCAGACTGGAAATTGTATATACAGTGTACTGAGATTTGGGAAAATCGATGTGATCGGTTTTCGGCCAGAAATTTGTCTGTTAAGGGGTCAAAGTTCAACGATTTGAACTTTGAGAACTTTACCAAACTCCTCCGACAGTTTGGGGTCTAAATACTTGAAATTTTAGATATAGATTCCTTGGACATGGATCTAACTTAATAACTTGATTTGAGCCCAAAAGAATAAATTTTAAGGGGTCATAATAGGGATCAAAGTTTTAAAAAATTGACCTTTTTTTTTTTTGCTCAACATACACCTCCAAATACCCGGGCAACGCCGGGCACCCATGCTAGTATATCTATAAAAGTGAACGTGCCTGTCTGTCTGTCTGTCTGTCTGTGTACATTTACCTACGCAATAACTCTGTTAATTTTCAGTCTACAGCCTCGCAATTTGATATACAAGGTACTGAGATTTTAGAAAATCTTTGGATCGGTTTCAACCAGAAATGTGGCTGTTAAGGGGTCAAAGTTCAACGATTTGAACTTTGAGAACTCTACCAAACTCCTCCGACAGTTTGGGGACTAAACACTAGAAATTTTATATATAGGTTCCTTGGACAGGGATCTAACTTAATAACTCAATTTGAGCCCAAAAGAATAAATTTTAAGGGGTCATAATAGGGGTCAAAGTTTAAAAAAAATGACTATTTTTTTTTTTTTTTTTTTTTTTGCTCAGCATACACCTCTAAACACCTGGGCAACGCCGGGCACGCATGCTAGTCTATCTATATATCTATAAAAGTGAAAGTGTCTTAGTTCATGTCTGTAGCACATTTCTTTCATCTTTTTTCATCAACTTTATAGCTTGTCTCTGACTTAACTTTACTCGCTGAACCGAAGTAAAAAGTTTCTCTTTTTTCTCTATAATCAAGATTATTTCCGGTCTTCTGCCCTTCTGCTTTCAGTTAAGTGCTAATTCAGTACTACCCCTCCCTGTCGACAACAATAATTTTCTCCACCCACCCTAAGGGATCACTGATCCTACTTTTTCGTTGCATGCTATGTCGACCTTGTATGCGCCGACGTAACAATACCGCTAGGGGTTAAAGAAGATCCTTTATTGTGGCTGGCTAACAAGGCGTAATTATTTTGTTTCCTTATAAAGTTCACACGTATAATCTACGAAAGTTTCGATCGTTTGAGGTTGAAGAAAGAAGTCTGAAATCTGTTTTTCTAATCCAGACGAATCAGAGCAGTATTTCTTATTTGTGTTCAAAAAACTAGAAGAATGCAACTCTGATACCTTTGTATTTATTTTGGCTTTGTCTTCACTGGGGTAAGTTTCATAGACGGAATCAAGCAAAGTATCAAAGCTTGAAAAATAAATTAAAAATGAAAGACTTAAAAGACTTGATCAAATCAAATTTATATTTTAACGAAAATAACCGAGAAGTTCTTACAAAATTCTATTTTTGCAGTCAAGGTTTAGATGCGTGATACTTTTGTAACACGTAGGGCGGGAGATAAATTATTATCATTATGATTATTATTATTATTATTATTATTATTATTATTATTATTATTATTATTATTAATAATATTAATATTAATAATAATAAACATCCCTTATAAACACAGACACACACACACACACACACACACACACACTGTGATAACACTAGTCTCGACTGATACCACAAAATGATTGTAAATAACCAAGAAGGATTGGAAAACGAGGAAGGAGGGCACTAAGTGGAACTGGGAAGATACAGATAGCAGATCGGTACGCTTCTTATCACCCAAATCTCAGATGACTATGTGAACAGGTCCCTTGTTCCCTTATGAACACTCACACACGCGTCATGATCGTCTTTCACAGGAAATTCTTCGCAAGTTCTCAGCGTCGATTTAACCTTTTGGTTGATATGCCGCATCACGCTGGAAGTGAAAAGATTTTCATGCACACAAAAGAAAGACAAATTCAAATGTCTCTATTCTACGACTTAATTCAGTCGAATTTACAGAATATCATATAACTTATATACAAATGTCCAATGTAAATTTTCTTACAAAACGCACTATTGAATCTCACTGTTGGTTTTTTTTGGGGGTTTTTTTTGCGATGGTGACGGTCGAGAAAGAGGGTACGGCGACGTCTCTTTGATTAGTGTTAAATTCTCTCGAGATCCACCTCAACTCTGAGATTTTTGGCGCGGGCATTCGCTTA
>NC_136488.1:106344126-106346626 GCF_053919585.1 Euprymna scolopes
AAGAAAAACAGTTATCAAATGAAGAAAAAAAAGTATTTATTAAAAAAAAAATAAATAAAACGTTTGCATTTAAATGAAGAGGGGTCCGTTATCAGTATCGTAAAATGTAGTTAAATGAATAAATTTCATTTAAAAAGGGCATTTTTTCTACACGCGGTAGCAGGTTCGTTGGCTCATGGTAGAAGCATGAATGTAACGGTCGGTAATGACTAGAGTCCAGTCAGGGATTAACCCGTTCGTTATGTCTAGCTATGCCGATGAGTCGGCAAAATAGCTGCTTATGGATAAAATATCTATCTATCTATCTATCTATTTCTCTCTTTCTCTTTCTCTCTCCATATATATATATATATATATATATATATATATATATATATATATATATATATATATATACATGTAGGGAATTTGGACTTGTGGAACAAATTCACTTTAAGTTTTAACCAGTAAAAATAGCTGCAAAGTGGTCAAAATCGAAAAAATTGGAACTTGGCAGGCGTAAGTCGACTAAAGGTGTTATTTCTACGCATACACAAATATACATTTATATCTTTAATAACGTTATTTTTTAAGTATTTTGTATGAGTATGGGTTTAGGTCAGACGGTGACGAGTAAGACTGGAGAGCTAGATGTTTTGGTTTTGATTCTAACTGATGGCATCCAAGTCAGTTTGTTTTGCTTTGGAAATCACTACTATATAGTGGGTACAATACAATAATCGATCGGGAATTGACTCTATAATAATAAATACAACATCTGCATCAATGAAAATATCATATTTAAGCGTATTTTACGACTGAGTTACGCCAGGCGTCCTACTAATATATATATATATATATATATATATATATATATATATATATATATATATATATATATATATATATATATTAATCGGGGTTCGAATTGTGAGCCGGTTGAATAGTTATTATCCACACGTCGTATTTATACCGGCGGTTTTAAAAGATGCGTATGTTCGTCCTGTTTGGCGGGGAAATGTCTACAGCCTTATCTTCATTCAGCCGATTAAATTGCTAGATAAGTTTACTAACTGAAGAGTAAATTGTAGCGCTTTTCCTAGCCGAATAGGCCGAATCCAACTCTTTAAACTGCCGGAATATGACGAATCAAATATCTACGGATATTTTCCATAATTGATATATTACGTTCTTACAAACGTAATTGAACCTTTAGTGCATATTCCTCTTAAACTACATAGCGGGTATTAGGTATAATAAGTCTATCATTAAATAGAGTTTAAATAATGTCAGATTATGGTATTCTTTTACTTTTGAAATGTATGATCTCATAATTATCTGCAGCTATAGGTACTCGTTTAGTAATATGCGTTCTGTATTTTTATAGAATCATTACTGCCCTTAAACTAAGGCTTATTGTTAGTGGTAAGGTTCCAAGTTTTCTTGGTTTGAAGGTAAATCCTGTTCTTTTGGTTATTAGGTTTCACACAATAAAAACATCCGATTTAATACCATAATGATTCTTAAAATTAACCAAATACATTGATATTCAGTTACTTTCTCACCCCCTCCCTCTCCATCTCTCTCCATTTCTCTAAATCTCTCTAAATCTCTGCCTAATTCTCTCTCTTTCTCTGTCTGTCTGTCTCTCTCTCTCTCACACACACACACACACACACACACACACATACACACACACACACACACAAAATTGATTGCTCAGTCTATATTGTAATTGGGGGCATCTTCTATATAAGAAATATATAAGAAATATACATAGCTTCCTTGTAGTTAAGTCACCGCTCGTCACCACAGTGGCAGGTGACGGCATTTAGCAGTTTTAATCGTACACACTCACCGAGCACTACTTAAAACAAGTTGTTGGAGAAAATGCATACAAGCTTTTATGTTCACACAACCATCCGGAACATGGCACTTGCTGAATTTATTTCCACTGAAATATTCTGAACTCATTCTATCACTGTATTAACTTTTTAAGCCTCCATATTATTAGCTTCTGATGCTTGTAAATAACGTGTATGTTGTTTGATTTATACAAATTATGTTATTAATTGATTTAATTAGTATCGATCTTTTTACATGAATGTATACGTTTTTAAATTGTTTTCGCCACAGATTATCCGATCGAGCAATTAAGTCAAGTTCAAATGTGGTCGGCTCTATGGGTTTCACATACGCACTTATGCTACAAATCTGCTCAGTTTCAGATTGAATAGCGAATGTGTGTACGATGGTTCATTTATTAATATGCGTTGTGTGTCGACATAAAACCAACAAAATAAACGGTTGATATGTCATGCAATAAGAAAAGAAAATCAAACATTTTAAAATTAAACGTTTATAATTTAATGCTGTCCTTTCTTTGGCGCCAATGTCCACGTCTCAAGAGGAATTCGACGAGTAGTGTATTTGTCTAATAGCAAACGTTAAACAAAAACGTTCGTTAAGTCAATGAGAATTTAAATTTACGCGCACACACACACACACACACATACATACA